>NC_133533.1:70435840-70754485 GCF_048544455.1 Silene latifolia | reverse complement strand
AGCCCTCGGGTCAATCGAAGATTATAACCTGACGACTATGGCGATGCGAGGCAGCTCAAGGAGTCTGAACCAACGACCTGTCGTCGGGAACATTTTAGAGTATGTCGACTATTGGGGAGGGTCATTTAAAGTCCATTAGACTACGTAAGGAAGCTCGCCAGCCATAAGAAGAAACCATACCTGGGGAATCTGCTTGCGTTGGTCTCAAGCGATTTCTGTGTTTTAGAAGTACGTGGGCTATGAGCGGCAATGAACTTTCGATGGGGAATATATTCATGACTCTGCCGAGGAAGAATCATACGTTGGGTCAACAACGACGTGCCCTTGGCCCTGCTAGGGAAAAAGATAATAAATAAGTCGACAACAACGCGCCCTTGGCATTGTAGAGGAAGAAATAATAGATTGACAAGGACACGCCCTTCGATTCATTGAGGAAAATAATAGATCGACAATGACGTGCCCTTGGCACCATTGAGGAAAAGTGTAAATCGACACCGGCACGCCCTTGGCACCGCTAAAGAGAAAATAGTAGGTCGACAATGACGCGCCCTTGGAATCATTGAGGAAAGGAAAGGTATAAATCGAAAACGGCGCGCCCTTGGCACCGCTGAGGAGAAAATCCGCTCAGGTCGTTACAAGCGAAATTCCGATATAGAGGAGAAGCCAATGAACTGTATTTAGTGATCATGAACACTCTCAGAAAATAAAATGTCGTGGTTGTCTGTTGAAGAAATTGTTGATCCGGACGAAGAGAACGCCAAAACGGAGCCATATGTTGAGGAAAAGGTGCATGAAGCCTAGGCCCGCAAATAACGACCTTATAACGAATTTCAACGAATTTTGAGGAAGCTTATTGAGGAAAAGGCGCAGCAAAAGCTTCGACCTTTGGAAGAGGCGCAGCTAGTGCTGCGTCTTTTCCCAAGCTCGTCCTTGTCCGGGTAAAAACCCGACTTAAGTCGTGTTTTATTTTCATTTCAAACCACAAATACTTCGTTTCTTCACAAAAAAATCAACCAAATTCCGTCAAGAATTTGATGAAATCTTGCCATAAACCATGACTTATCAAGGTATGTATCTTATTCTTGCTTTAATTCGAATTTGAGCTTGATTTTGGTTGAAAATTAGGGATTTTATTCCCATTTATGTCAAAAATTTGGGGTTTTGTCCCAAATTAATTTGCTTCATGAAATTGACATTAGAAATGAGTAATTGGCCATGCTTGGACACAACCATATATCCCCTTTGAATGTTTGTCAAGTATTAAGGATTTGAGGACGAAATGTGACGGTTTCTCACCTAAACCGTGAAACCCTTCGAAAATGGCCCTATACTAGCCCATTTTTTATGAAACTTGGTATTTTGGAACCCTTGAGTAATGGTTAAACTTGCTATCATGCCGTATTTTTTATTTGTGAAAACTCCTTCGGGACACATTTATACTGCATAATCAACAATATAGCGAAATGCTGCCGATTTTTCGGCTCAAACCCGCAACTAGGCTTGAACTTAGACTCTTATTGACCCATCTTACCACATGTGTGGTTGGACTTTGGAAAGCTTGCCCAAAGATGGCCAGAAATGCCGCTTTTTACGCGTGAAATGTTTAAAAATGCTTGAAAACGCTTGAAACAATGCTTAGTATCGCTTTATTTGCTTTGATTGCTAAGGATATTCCTTCTACGTCGGGGAGAGACTTCATGGAGATCGATATTGAGCCTTATACCGTTCAGGATATGGAGGAGGAGGAGGCCCCACAGAGGGCCATGTTAGGACGAGGCGGCCATCAGATCGCAAGAGTGCCTGAGTGGGCCGAGAAATGGGATGGGAGGCATCTCATTTAGGCAGCGGAGAGCCACTTGTTGTACAGGACAGCAAGGAGTATGGTGAGCCTTCAACTGGCCATTTCTTTTATCCATTTCTTACACATTTCCTTATTTGTTTATTTGTGCTTTTATGTGCTTAAGAAAACTTTCTTTTAAATTGATGCAGGAGGTTGGGAACATGAGGTGTTTTTCTAGCTATACGACGATCATGGACACCTTTGGGAAGCTAACGGAGAAGGAGGCCGTCATCGAGCACGGAGCTTTCGGCACCTTGGTGCGAAGCTGGAGAGAGATCAAGGAAAGAAAGATTCAGGCTAACCTTTGCCTAATTCGAGCCTTCCTTGATCGGTTCTAGGATACGAACTCGACTTTCCATATGCCTTTTGGAGAGATCGGGGTCACCCTGGAGGACTACGGCATGATCTCGGCATTGCAGTGTGGAGAGGTATCGGTGGTGTGGCCGTCGACGGCCATGAGAGTAGACTCGGCTGAGGCGAGGAGTCTGATTGGATGGAACCTGGCTGCTAACACGACCGAGGATCCCGGTTTAGTGCCGAGTACCTACGTCAGGGACTACTTCGGCGTCAGGGTTCCGGCGAGGGTAAGGATGGATGGACGCATGGTGCCTCCACCACCTTGTACTGCTAAGCAGCGAGCTCGCTTGTGGTAGTAGTGGTTCTTATCTTCAATTTACCTCGGAGATAAGGGGGAGAGGTTGTTGACGAAGCTTCTTTCGCTTCTTACTAACTTGAGTAGCCTAGGTCGTTGGGACTGGGTTACTCCTAGCTTTGCGGTCTTCACACGTTACATGAGGGCCATGGTTCGTCCGGAGTTGATGGAGAAGGGGACTTCTCCTGCCACTGTCGGTCCTGGACTTCTGTTGGAGGTATAAACCTTTCTTTGCAAATATGAAAGATCATTTTGTCATTATTCTTCTCTATTTGGAAAACATGAAAGACCATTTTTGTAGAGAATAAGCTGTAACCACTATTATTCGTTTGCAGGCATGGGTGTACTCCTAATTTCCCAGTTTTGCGCCCACGAGGGCGGTGGACGTACCGAGGGAGTACCTCATCATGAGGGACTGGATCGTGTATCTTCGGAAGAGCCAGCGATCTTCTAACGATGTTTGTCGGCGGGGCGTGAACTCCCTGAGCTTAGACAGCATAAGTATCTTTGATCTTCATTTTATCTTTTCTTTACTTAGAAACGATCATAAGAATTTTCCCACGTTCCCTGCCTTAGTAGGTGCCTAGGCCTTGGGAGATCTACATTGGAGCTCCTGCTTTGGTCGGTGAGGTACTCCGTCCTCGGAGTTCGAGTTGGTTGTTGTTGACGACGCCCATGGGGCATGTTTGGTACTTGGGTGAGCGTTTGGCTCGACAGTGCTCCAGCGACATTTTACGATTCCCATCAATCCTCCACGGACGATGTTTAGGGAGCCTTCGGAAGCTGACAGGATGACTGACCTGGCGGTGCGAGTGGTGATGCTATGCTTCTTCCTGGTGAGGAGTACGCAGAGTTTGTTCGACAGGGGCTTGCGTACTGGCCGATCGTGGTAAGCATACTTACTTGTCATTATTGATAAAACTGATGAATGATCACCAAAATAATGAAGAACTTGAGCTTTGCAAGAGATCTTGGTGGCGGGCGTCAAGCCCCCAGTTTTTCCAGGGACACTGGAGTACACCGACTCGACGGGCATGACGACGATCTCGGAGATCCGGGACTTCAGCGAGGCGGTGAACGATGCTGGCTTGGACGAGTGGCAGCACATCGCGAGAAGGGTAAGCCCCCAGGTTTGGCTGTCTTTTATACTTTATGCCTTATTACATAGCATTTACTTGAACCATTTCTTTATTTGAATGAAGGTGGCATCGCCCAGGCACGTGGAGCTGTGGAGAATGGCCAACCAACTACGAGCTACAGCCATTGAGGCCCTTGCAGGTGGCTTAGGGAGGTAGGTATGAACCTTCCACACCCGTTCTTTATTTCTTATCTTTATTACTTCCAACTCTGTGAAGGGAAGTGAAGTAAAATATTGCTCCATTTCTCTACTAGATAATATTAACTACATATTTATTTAGTAGTTTACCTTAAACTTGATTACTAATACTCATATATTACAGTAATAATATTAGTAATCTCATTGAACAATTTGAATCAAAATTTCTCAAGTTTTGGTGAAAGAGAAATGAATATGTGTGAGAGAGTTGGCATGTACAATGAATGTAATATGGAGAAGTGTTAAAAATATGAACAGAAGTCTCCCAATAAAATGAGGGAGTGCCGGATGGGGTGAGGGCAAAATGCCAAACCTTGGCATCTCCTTTTGCCTTTTTTTACTTCTCCATGTAGTAGGCTTGTAAGCTAGTGTAGTGTAGGTTTAATTATTAAAATTTTATCACATAAAATAATATAACCACAACCCACTACTACTTCCTCCATTTCGGTTCACTTACATAAAATGGACTACCATTTTATTTTGTCAATTTGTCATTAGTCACACAATATGTCACATGTAGTATGTTACATGTCATTAATTAATTTAATGCATATTTATCAAAAAAATATCATTTTATAAATTAATTAAATTACATATAACAAATTGACTAGTGATACTTGATCACATAAATAAAATGGGTCATATAATTATAATTCACAACATATTATAATTATAATTATAATTAAGCATTCATTCTTATCTCAATTGTTTCACAAACAATAATCAATTTTAGTAATAAAGTATTTCAATTAATAAAATAAATCTTATTTAATCCCATTACAATAAGATATGAATATTCTCTCTCACAAATGAATTGTTCAATTTTAAGGAATTGATTAACTTGTATCGTCATACAATTAATCAACTTTACTGATAAGGGCATCATCCTTTAGGTGTGACCTTAAGGGATCAACTGACCACCACCGTCCTACGACAGTAACGTCAAACTCTAGCAAACCAATCGTTGCCGATTAATGTTGATCAGTTGACTATTTAATTTATCATCCCTTTCGTATTCTTAATATGAGATTTGATTATGATATTTAAATCATGTGATCGCACTATTGTTGAGGACGCATACTCCAACTGATTTTGCCTCGAAAAGTGAACCTGTAGCGATTAGGAAACACAAATTTGGCAATTACACGGTATTACCGAATTAAATCCTTATAGGAATAGGAAATTTTAACTAAAACAAAATTAGGAAAACCTTCGAGACCACTTGTTTTTTAAGTACAGGTTTAGTAGCATTTGTATTAAGATGCTCGGAGATTGGCTGGAATGGGTGCTACCAGAAACTGATGTGCTTGACTGGTGTAGGAAGTTGCGAGATAGATCGCTAATGAAGAAACATATCCTAATTGCAGCAATTTTGGCGTTGATTTATCGGATATGGTGGTGCAGGAACCAATGTAAACTTGCGCTACTGGTGTGTCATCCTCGTGTGGTACTTCAGCAGGCCCAGCATTGGATTAGATGTACTGTGGGAAAGAAGCTAAGGCAAGGGCAGCATTGAGTGGAGGATACTTAGTGTGCTAGATTAGGCATTAGATCTAGTTAAAAGCTAGTAGACTAGATGATTGCTTAATTGTAATGATGGAATGTGTTGGTGATGTACTCATTCATGATTTCTAATATATAGAATTAACATTTCAGCAAAAAAAAAACGGAATTAGGAAAGATCCACGGCCGCCAAACGAGAAAAAGGACCTGGGGAAGAGGCGCGGTAGGAGATGCGATCCTTCGAAGAGGCGCAGCTACTGCTGCGTCTTCTCTCCAGTTGTTCCGTCCTTAGCTGAAATTAGGAAACAGCGAATAGTATAAATAGAGACCAAGGTTGAGCTCCTATTCTCACAATTCTTTCTTTCTCGACTTTGTCTATTACATAAAGTCTCTTATAAATTTCTCAAAATTTCCACCAAAACATGGATGCCTTTGAAAATCGCATTAAGGAGTGGACGAATGAATTCACAAATGTGGAGAAACACGACATGGGTGATTTCAATTTGGGATCAATCATAAGTTTGAAGCTAGTGAAGGTTGTGAGGCCCTTTTTGGATGCTTGTCTTGAATATTGGGACCCGAATTTCCATGTATTTGCCTTTCTAGGACGCGAAATTTGTCCTTTTCCTGAAGAAATTGCTGCGGTTGAGGATGGGACGCAGAAAGTGTTCTGGCTATACCTCCTGGCTCTCAAGGATATAAAAACAAATTTAGGTATTTCCTCTTTCCGGGACGCGAAATTTGTCCTTTTCCTGAAGAAATTGTTGCGGTTAGAGGATGGGACGCAGAAAGTGTTCTGGCTATACCTCCTGGCTCCCAAGGATATAAAAACAAATTTAGGTATTTCCTGGTGTTGACCAAGGCTGAGGTAGACCGTCTTGTGATCTCAAAAGGCGTTCACATGTTTGAATTTGTTGATCGATTTATAAATAGGGAGGACCCCACTATTTCTTATGTGGCGAGGCGCTGAGCTTATGGATTCTGCCTTCTTCATTATTATGTCCTTCGAGGGTATGTTGACCAAGAGATGAAGGATGACCCTCGATTTCTAGGCATAGTGGAGCAAATGGAACTGCGCAGGAGCCGAGCATGCTTGATTCTAGGGGAGACCATCCTTGGATTGGATAATAGGAAGGCGAACCGCAAGCGTCCCTATCTTGGGAGTCCTATCATTTTGTAGGTAAGAACCTGTCTTTTGTCCTATTTAGCCGTTTTTATTATTTCCATCCGTTTTTTTTCTTTATTCTTTTTTTGGCCGAATATGGGACTGACTCCTGCCTCCTTTTCTTTGCAGATTTGGCTGATGGAGAGACTGCGGTTGATCGAGCCCCCAGTTTATGTGGTAGGGTATCGCTCTCAATCGATTGCAATGAGAATGAGGCTATACATGGTGGACTTTACTCGAGTATGCGATTATTAGGAAAATAAACTGAAGAGTGAAGGCGGGACTTTGATCAGGTGGATAGTGCCATGGTGGCATCTCAGATTAGTGACCAGAGAATCATCCTTGGATCCGACACGGTCCATTCGCATTCCTGGCTTAGAATTCATGGTTCATACCTTTCCGGAGAGATTGATGAGGCAAGTGGGCTTAAGATAGAAACTCCCGAAGCTAGACACCGTCCCTCAAACTGCCTTGGTACATACTACGGAGTCTTGTCGGGAGTGGGCAATTCGTTGGGCCCAAAGGAATATGTGGTTCGTACCTGTCCCGGTTGGCTCATTATGGGTATCTGACTCATATCTGCAATGAAGGAAACCTAGTACCCTTGGGGAGCGTGAGAAGCTAAGGAAACACGAGCCCGTAGACTACAAAATCAACGAAGTAGCGAAGGAGAATCAAAGGTACTTCATTGAGGAGGAAGAAGAGGTCGGATATCGGGTTGTTCCTCCGTCGAAGAAACCAAAGAATGCTCCTGCCGAGAATATGGTGGTGGATCAAAACGGGAATGTTAGACCGCGAGAACGACCATTGGTGATTAGGTCGGAGATAACGCAAGAGCGTTCTGCTCGTGGTCGAGAGAAGAAATATGACAAGGGTGACAAAGGCAAGGAGAAAATGGAAGAATAGCCTTAGTCATTTTATAATAGTATTATTTATTATTATTTGAGTTGTAATAAACGGCGGGGTTTTAGAATCCTAGCCTAGCATTTTAAATTTCGGTATTTAAATTTATATGTATGCGGCGTATTATTATTATTTATGGAACAATGAATAAGAGATTTATTAGTTAAGAAACTTTCATAAATTTCCTTTATTTATTTTTGTCGGAATTCAAATGCAACATGCAAATGTCCTTCTATTTACATCTTAAAATGACGGGTTGTATCTTGGGAGGGATTGCCTACGTATTCATTAAAAAAAATGAAATCAAATCATGTACGTAGTTCGAAAAATGTAAAAGGATAAATATTCAAAGCAAGAGCTTGTAATGAACTTAAAAAAATAAGCATGTGCTTTACTTCCTCCTAAGGAAGTGCTATTCAATTTATTTGATGATATGAGGATGTCAAAATGTCAAAACGCAAGATCGAAATGTCATGAACTTTTAGCGGGCCAGGGGCTGGTTTAATTTCGTGTCGCACAAGCGGCACGTGGGTCATGCGAGGCGCGTTTTATCCTATTACTAAGGGTAGTACCATTTCAATTGGTCGAGGTTGATCGTCTAGAAAACTCATTCCCGTCTAGGTCTGTGATCTTGACCGCACCCCCTGAAAGTATGGACTTGACTAGGAATGGTCCTGCCTAGTTAGGCTTAAGTTTTCCTCGTGGATCGACAGGTTAGAGTGCTCTGACTGACATGAGTACTAAATCTCCTTCCTTGATATTTCTGGGTTTGACCCTTTTGTTAAAGGCCCATTAGATACGTTCCTGATATGTCTGCACATTATGTAATGCGCGTAGCCTTCGTTCGTTCAAGAGGACGAGTTCGTCATACCTGTCCTTTTTCCAATCAGCTTCTGGAATTTGACTTTCGAGTATTATGTGCAGAGATGGGATCTCTAGCTCTACTGGTTGTACAACTTCCATGCCGTAAGTCAAACAGAAAGGAGTAGCCCCAGTGGGCGTCCTAACTAACGTGCGGTATCCCCATAATGCAAAGGGTATTTTTCTAGGCCAATCGCGATAAATGTCGATCATTTTCTTGAGGACTGTGACGACATTCTTGTTAGCTGCCTCCACTACGACATTAGTTTGAGGTCTGTATGGTGAGGAATGGTGATGCTTAATCTTATATTTGGCTAGCAATTAGGCAGCTTCGGCCTGAAAATGTGATCCATTGTCACTAATGATTTCATATGGCTAACCATATCGACGGATGAGATTGGTTTGTATGAACTTTGCCACATGTTTGGCTATAAGGTTGGTGTAAGATGCTGCCTCGACCCATTTAGTAAAATAATCTATGGCTACTAAACTAAAACAGTGACCTTCTGTCCTAGCTGGAGTGATTTTCCTGATGATGTCTATTCCCCAAGCAGAAAATGGCCAAGGAGAGGTCATGGTATATAGCATCGAGGGAGGAACATGTTGCACATTCCCGAAGATCTGGCAATTGTGACAATGCCTAACATATTTGATGCAATCTGACTCCATTATAGTTCAATAATACCCTAGACGCGTAATCTTCTTTTCCATCATAGGTCCACTCATGTGTGGACCACATTCTCCATCGTGAACTTCTTCCATTATTTCCTGTGCCTATTAATGATCAAGGTAACGCAAGAAGACACCAAGAGGTGTTCTTTTGTATAACTCTCCCTGCATGAGGAGATATTGAGAGGCAAGTAGGCGTATGGTGCGTTGTTCCCTCTTATCCATATCTGGTGGGTATGTACCGTTTAATTTGAAATTGAGAATGGCCTGGAACCAAGGTTCCTCTGGGTTTTCTTTATCTGTAAGGAAGTGCACATAGGCTGGCTTTGATCGCCGTTCGATGCACAAGGGCATTTCAACCATGTCCTCTGGCATATTAATCAAGGATGCAAGTTTTGCAAGAGTGTCTGCAAATTAATTTTCTTCTCGAGGCATGTGTAGATAAGTAACCTGATCGAAGAATTGAGCGACTTGATCTATCCTAGCCTGATAGGGTGCTAGACTTTCACTTCGGATTTTCCAGGATCCCGTGATTTGATTGATGATTAAGGAGGAGTCCCCGTGAACTCGAAGGTGCTTGATCCTCAAACTCACTGCCGCTTGTAGACCAATGAGTCAAGCCTCATACTCTGCTACATTATTTGTCACCTTGAAGTTGAGTTTGACAGAAAGTGGTGTATGCTCGCCTTCAGGAGAAATGAGCAACACTCTTATTCCGAATCCTCTCAAATTGGATGTCCTATCAAAATAAAGATCCCAAGAATCCACACTGGTTTGTAGGATATCCTCATCTGGAAACGACCACGTGTCTATTGCTTGCGTATTGTTGATTGGATTGTCTGCGATAAATTTAGCCACGGCACGTCCCTTTATGACTTTCAAGGGTACGTATTTGAGATCGAACTCTGAGAGCATTAAGGTCTATCTTGCTAAGCGTCCGTTGAGAACGGGTTTCTCGAAGAGGTATTTAACGGGATCTATTTTAGAATACACTTTGACAGAGTAGCTAAGCATGTAATGGCGTAGCTTCTTTGTTTCCCACACAAGAGCGAGGCATGTCTTCTCGAGAGGTGTATACGTACTCTCGTACTCCAAGAACTTCTTACTAAGGTAGTCCATAGATCTTTCTTCCTTTCCAATAGTTTGCGTGAGCATAGCCCCCATGGCTGTTTCGGTGACTGTGAGATATAAACCAAGAGGTTGATCTCGTTGGGGAGGCATTAGCACAGGTGGCTTAGCCAATATCTCCTTTATCCTGTCAAATGCCTTTTGACAGTCTTCGTCCCATATGATATGGTCCATTTCTTGAGCTTTTTGAAGATAGGTTCGCATATTATAGTGAGTTTTGATATGAATCGACTTATGTATTGCACTTTGCCCAGGAATTCTTTGACCTCCTTTAATGTCTGGGGTTGTGGTATTTCGATTAAGGCCTTAATCTTGGATGGATCCATTTTTACCCCCCTCTGGCTGACGACGTATCCCAGAAGCTTGCCTGACAATACTCTGAATTGATTATCGAAGGTTATCGATGTGCCCTTTCCTATCCTTATATTTGACAGTCATATCATCTACGTACACCTCCACTTCTTTATGCATCATATCATGTAGCAAAGTAGTCGCACTGCATTAGTATGTAACCCCAGCATTGATTAGTCCAAATGGCATAACATTATAACAGTATGTGCCCCACTGAGTGACGAATGATGTCTGGTGCATATCTTCCACGACCATTTTGATTTGGTTATACCTTGCATACCCGTCCATGAAGAATAACAACGCGTGATCGGCTGTGTTATCTACCAATATATCGATTTGTGGTAGAGGGAAGGCGTCCTTAGGACTTGCCTTGTTCAAGACTCTGAAATCAACACAAACCCGGATTCGCCTATCCTTTTTGGGTACGGGGACTATGTTAGCCACCCAGTCTGAATACTCGAAAACTTTGATGAATCCGGCTTTGAATTTCTTATCGACTTCTGCTTTAATCTTAATATCCCACTCTATCCTCATCCGACGAAGCTTCTATTTCATAGGCTTGAAACTCATCTTGATTGGAATGCGATGCTCTGCAATATCCCTGTCGATCCCTGGCATGTCCTTGTAAGACCAGGCGAATACGTCTTTGAACTCGTGTAGGATGTCGATGAAATTGGCCCTTTTAGTTGGGTCTAGGATTGTCGCAAATTAACGACCTCCCCAAACTAGCCAGCAACATGGGAGGTCGTAAACAGCCCAGTAATAACCTCCAATGATTCGAGGCAAAGCAGTAGTAATCGATCGAAATATAAGGCATTCGATCAAGGGGATGGGGCTTGACAAAACGTTCGATCGATTAAATGAGTCTCTCGATCGAAATGTCGGCTTTCAGTGGTACACTATCGAGGAATTAAGGCTCTCGGTCGAGTAATCTGGGCAACAAAAGTACTCGATCGAGCCATTCACGTGAGGTTCCTGCAAAAACGCAATAAACAACCCACGGAACTAATAAAACAAGTTCAAACGTGCATTCTATTGTTTACAAAACTAACAACTAAAGCACACAAAATTAACCAAAAGTTTTAACAAAAGTACAACAAATTACAAGCCGGGTTGCCTCCCGGATAGCGCAGGTTAAAGAGGTCCCGCGCGACCTTTTGACTTCAATTATCTGGCTTATCTAGATTGTCGAAGTAGAAAACTTCAACCTTGCCAACCAAGTCATTTGCTCCATAGTAATGCTTCACATTGGCCATTCACTTTAAATCGTTCGCCCTCGGAATTCTCTAATTCAACGGACCCAAATTTTGTGATGGCAGTCACCGTATAAGGGCCACTCCACCTGAACTTCCGCTTACCGGGAAAGAAGCACAGTTGGGCATTAAAAAGCAACACCTTCTGCCCGACATAGAATTCTCTCGGTATTATTCTTTTGTTGTGCTATCTCTTCCTTTTCTCTTTGTAGATGCGCGATCTATCATTGGCATTTAGCCTAAACTCTTCCAGTTCCTCTAGCTGCAATAAATGGTTCTGACCACACAACTTAAGATCATAATTTAATTCACGAATAGCCCGCCAAGCCTTACACTCTAGTTCAACAGGTAAATGGCAAGACTTCCCATAAACCAACCGATATGGTGATGCACCAATCGGTGTTTTAAAAGAAGTCTGATGTGCCCATAATGTGTCATGTAATTTAAGACTCCAATCCTTCCATGATTTAGAGACCAACTTTAGCTAAAATCTCTTTTAGTTCCCTATTAGAGACCTCAACCTGCCCACTAGTTTGGGGATGGTACCCCCCAAACCACGACGATGTTGGACACCGACTTTAGACAATATAGTTGTAAGTTTCTTTTCTTTAAAATTCATTCCCCCATCACTAATGACGACCCTAGGGTCACCAAATCGGGGAAAAATAATCTTTTTAAACATTTTAATCACGGTCTAGGCATCGCAGTTCGGTGAAGCAATAGCTTCCACCTATTTAGACACATAGTTTACAGCTACCAATATATACCTGTTACCTTTAGTAAACGGGAAGGGTCCTTGGAAATCAATGCCCCGGACATCAAAAACCTCGACCTCTATAATGCCATTTTTAAGGCATCTCATATTTCTTAGAGATATTTCCCGAGTGCTGGCAAGCATCACAAGCTGAAACAAACACTTTAGCATTGTCGAATAAAGTAGGCGAGTAAAAACCGGATTGAAGTACCTTAGTCCCGGTTCGCGATGGACCGTAGTGACCGCCATATGAGGACGAATAACAACCTTCTAGGATCGCTTTGGTCTCCTACTGTGGAATACACCATCTGTAGAGACACTCTGCACACTTCTTAAATAAATAAGGGTCATCCCAGAAGTATTACTTTGCATTGTAAAGAAATCGCTTCATTTGCTGATAAGACAGGTCAGGTGGCAGCTCACCACTGACAACATATTTAGCCAAATCTGCATACCATGGATCATGGTTAGTATTAGTAAAAACTGCAAATAAAGAGTCATCAAGAAAAGAATCATCAATAGGCAAAGAATCATCTCCCTCCTGCTGCGGTAATCGCGATAGGTGATTAGCTACTACATTCTCGACGCCCGTCTTGTCTTTCATTTGCAGATCAAATTCCTGGAGGAGGATTAACCACCTCAATAATCATGGCTTAGCTTCCTTCTTAGCAAGATGGTGTCTCAGCGCTACATGGTCCGTAAATACAGTGACTTCCAAACCGATCAAATAAGAGCGAAATTTCTCCAGCGCATAAACCACAGCTAACAGCTCCTTCTCAGTAGTACTATACTTCACTTGAGCCTCATCCAGAGTTCGGTTCACATAGTAAATTACGCTTAAAGCTTTGTCTTTCCGCTGGCCCAACACCTCTCCTAGTGCATAATCACTAGCATCGCACATAATCCCGAATAGAAGCTCCCAGTTAGGAGGCTGGATAATCGGTGCTGAAATCAAGGCCTGTTTCAACCTGTTGAAAGCAGAAAAACACTTATTAGTAAAAACAAAATGGGCATCCTTATGTAACAATGGTGTAAGTGGTTTAGCAATTTTCGAAAAGTCCTTGATGAACCGGCGATAAAAGCCAGCATGACTAAGGAAAATCCTCACTCCTTTAACGTTGACAGGAGGAGGCAATTGCTGAATCACTTGCACTTTTGTTTTATCAACCTCGATGCCCCTATCAGAAACTAAATGCCCTAAGACAACTCCCTCGTTGACCATGAAGTACCACTTCGACCAGTTAAGCACAAGATTAACCTTAATACAGCGCTGCAACACTTTATCAAGGTCAGACAGACAGTTATCAAAATTACTCCCATCGACGCTGAAATCATCCATAAAGACCTCCATAACAGAGACTATATACTCAGAAAATATCCCCATCATGCACCTTTAAAAGGTGGCTGGAGCATTGCACAAACCAAAAGGCATTCTACGATAAGCAAAAACACCTTGAGGAAGGGTAAAAGTACTCTTTTCCTGATCATCTGGATGAATAGGGATCTGAAAGAACCTTGAGTATCCATCTAAATAACAGAAAAACTTATAAGAAGCTAACATTTCTACCATCTGATCAATGAAAGGGGGGGGGGGGAATTGATCTTTCTTTGTGGCGGCATTCAGCTGTCTGTAGTCTATGCACATCCGCCAACCAGTTACGACTCTAGTAGGTATTAGTTCATTTTTTCATTCTTAACCATAGTTACCTCCTTTCTTAGGAACCACCTGAACGGGACTCACCCATTTAGAATGACCAACAGAGTAGATAATACCTGCATCGAGTTGCTTCATTACCTCAGTCATAACAACATCCTGCATCTTCTGATTCAGCATGCGCTGACCTTGTCTGTAAGGTTTGCGATCTTCTTCTAGCTCAATCATGTGCATACAAATATCAGGACTGATGCCCTGAATATCATCCAACGAATAACCCACCGCTTTCTTGTTTTTCTTAAGAACAGCTAACAAAGCGGTCATCTTCTTATCATCCAATTTGGCACTAACAATGATTAGATACTGCTCAGTATCATCTAAGAATGCGTATTTAAGATGGGAAGAAAGAAGCTTACGCTCAGGTACCTTTACCTCCATAGCGCAGAGAGTGCTTACCAATTGTTCTACTCTCTCTTCTTTGGCGTCGGTGAGTTCACGCTCATCTATCGCAGCTTCAAGCAGATCCAACACAGTGTCATTGTTTTCCGGGTTATGTGCACACTCATCTAATAACATCAAAGCTTCCATTGGATCCTTAATCAAGGAATCCGACCAGAACTCATAAACAGACTCATCAACGATATCAACTAAATAACAAGTATCCTCTATCATTGGTCTAGCAAGTGTACCAGTCAAACTGAAAGTGATAGCGTCATCCCCCACTGCAAGAGTCAACGCCCTTGTTTGACATTAACAATAGCCCCGGCTGTACACAGGAATGGTCTTCCTAATATAATCGGGATCTGGGTATTCTCAGCTATGTCTAAGACAATGAAATCTACTGGTATAAAGAACTTGCCTACTTTGATAGGCGCGTCTTCTAGGATACCTAGGGATCGTTTAACCGATCTATCAGTCATCTAGTGTGTGATATTAGTTATTTTAAGGTGACCCATATTAAGCTTCTTGCAGACAGAGTAAGGCATGACGCTGACACTGGCTTCTAAATCACAAAGAGAATTATCAATCACTTCATTTCCTATGATACAGGTAATAGATAAACTACTCGAGTCTTTCATTTTAGGTGGATCTTTATTAAGAATTAAGTTACTAGACTCTTCCATAAATGCAACAATCTCAAACTCACTCAGCTCTCTCTTACGCGTCAAAATATCTTTCATAAATTTTGCATAAGAAGGTACCTGGGTAATTAGTTCGGTAAAAGGAACGGTCACCTACAGATTCCTGACCACGTCCAAAAACTTACCATACTAGCGCTCGACCCTAGCTTCTTTTAGACGTCCCGGATAAGGAATTCTGGTAACAATAAGCGGGTCTGCGACTTTGTCTTAACCTTTGTCTAAACGTGGCATCTCCGCAGCAGAGGAAGATGCTCCAGTAGTGTGTTTACACATCGAAACAATGTCTCCACTATTGCATGTACTCGATCGAGCAATATTCTCACTCGATCGAGAGCTTTTTTCATGGGAAGTGCTCGATCGAGGAACACAAACCTATCGATTGAGATCATCAATTTGATCACTTCTAGATCAAGAACCTATATCACTCGATCGAGGACTTTCAAGGGAAAAACTACTCGATCGAGGACCAGATTCACTCGATCGAGGACTTGGACGATGTTCAATGGCGACGTCGTGAATTTGTTCTTCCAAAACAGTTTTCGGACTTTCATCAACAAGTATATTAGCATTTTCCGGCATTATCGATCCGTCATAAGTAAGACCACTACGGATATTAATTGCATTAATCATGTCGCAAGGAGGTGATCGATTTGCGTGACTCATTTGCTTGGAAGCAAGTTGCACGAAATGTTCTTTCAACTTCTCTATGTATTTCTCAGCTTTTTCCAAATTTATCTCGAGTTGAAGTGCTAAAGATAGCACCAAGGTTTAACCTCCGCAATCTCTATATTTGTAAAATAAGAACTACCTTGCTACGGCATTGAATTAATAGGACTCGAAGTACTTGTTACAGCTACATCTTCATAAAATTGAGAGAATGAGATTGCTTGCTTGTATTGTTGATAAGCACAGACTCGCTCTACCTCTGTCATACAAGGGATAGGATCATATCCTTCCGCACCGCATCTACCACAAATCACCTCTTGCTCAATCATAGCATGAACCTGCTCATGTTCACCCGAAATTTGTAGAATCTCCGAATTGTCACACCTTTCATTAGGAATTTCCACCTCAGCTACAAGAGATTCATCAGCCCTTGCTTTCACGCGCTTACCTCCTCTGCGGATTCCCATACTCAGCTACATGAATTGCCATGTCTTCAATAAGATGCCATCCCTTATTATCTTCAACATTTTTCAAAAATATCCCTTTAACTGCATTATCCAATATGGCTCTTTGATCAGCATGCATGTTGGAAATCTATATCTCATTATACTCAACATATTCAAATATGTTATAATTAATTTAGTCATAAAATTAATTCGTGATCTTATGCATGCAAACTTAAATTAAAAAGAGAAGAAATCATCAACCCTTACCATGATAATTTCGGATTTTTGGGCACAAGTAAGATCTCCTTCTTATTTGTTCTTAAGCTTTCCTTATATGGATGAACAAGGATTCAAGCTTAGAATCCCTCCCAAATGTGAATACCCAAGGAAATCTCTTAATAACTAATATTATTTTGTACTAGAAATAATATAAGTCTTACTATAAAATTGACACAAAAATAATATTTTGTACTCTTGAAAATTTTCGGTCAAGAGAGTAGGATTTGAGAAATTTTATTTCTCTAAAATTTCTTCACAAGATAGAGAATAGAGTATAATTCTTACAGTAGAAAAATAATGTTGAAGAAGTGAATAATTTGAGAAAAGGCCTTGGCCTTTTCTATGTATAAACCGGTTGGGGGGAGGGGAGATAGCCAATGCATGAGGCCAACTTTCTTCGCAAGAACAACTAGACATACAAGGCTATATTAGGTTGTAATAATTATGTTTTCCACTGAAAATAAAAACACAATATAAACCTTATACTCCCTCCATATTTTCGGCACATTTAACATAAAATGGATGGTCCATTTTATTTTGTCATTTGTCAATTGTGACATATGTGACATGTTACTTGACATGTGAATTTGTAATGTATCTTTAACATATTAAAAATCAACATACTCATAAAATATGTCATATACAAAATCGACTTAGTAATTCGTAATTACTTGTGCCAAAATGGTTTATCAAATTATAAATTACAACGTCATGTATTTATAATAAATTATTCATTCAATTTCAAATTCAATTGTTTCTTAAACAATAATTTTATCCAAGTAATAAAACAATTCGATTACTTAGACCGTATCTAATTTAATCGAATTATAATAAGACACGTTAATCTTACTCACAAATCATTCGTCAATTTTAAGCAATTTAATTAACTTGTATCGGCATACGATTAATTAAATAATCAATTAAGAGTATTTCCCTATATGTATGACCTAAGGGGATCAACTGATCACCACCGTCGCACGACAGTAATGTCAAACTCTAGACAGCCAATCATTACCGATATGTGTGGACCAGTTGACTGTAAAATATTACATCTCACATGTATTCTTAAAATGAGATTTAAACATGTGATTATTATGATCGACAGTTGTGATCGCATTATTGTCGGAGGACACATATTCCAACAATCTCCCACTTGTCCTCGACAAGTGTGCGTCACCAATTCTCTTGTCCTATTACTATCTCCCACTCAATGCAAGGTGTCTTTCAGGTCGTACTTGCAAGTGATCATATCGAGAGTAGTTTCCTCGATCTGGAGAATAACTGATTCACTGGAGTTATCTACCATAGATACCTTCCGAGCGTGGCCACACATTTCCAGTTCATTACTCCTCGAGTGGCCCTGAGATATTGTTATAACCCTAACAAGGGGTGGACAATTCTTATTGCACTTATTCCCTTCGACTAGCCACAGCCATCATAACCCAAAATATGCCCATTTGACCCCATTTACGATGGTCGTAGTAACACAAATCAAAGTTAATCTGAAACTGTGTCATCTTAGGCGAACAGTCTTTAGTCAAAAGAATCGACTCATTAGAATACTATAGTAGCTCTCGCCTCGACCAGGCTATATAAATTTGTCAGAACTCTATAAGCGGTCATAAGGCCCGACAAAGTGTTCCTAACAGTCTGCCTATGTGATCGACTAGTCATCTCATATGACTCTATGGCATTTGAACTTGCCATCAATCGCATCACACTCTAGTCACTTCGAGACGTCACCTCATACAAGTGACTATGGGCGAATACCATGTTAATCCGGGTTCACTTTAACGGGGTTCAATATTGTCTCTACAACCCGTTTGGATGTAACAAAGTATAAAAGGAGTTTTCAGATTTTAAAAACTCGTACGAAGAATGTGATTATCATATGAGTAGTCAATACTTGATTACTACTTCATATCCAATTTAGATCTTGTATGTAGTTGTTCATCTCAATTCAATTGAAATGACATGACTCATCATGTTAAGCCTATGAGAAGGCTTTGGTTAGTAGGTTTTATCAACTTCCTGTACCTTACTCAATCTTACTACATACTCGTTTTCCTTTGTAATGTATATATTTGCATTACAAAACTTTTTGAGTACGTGTCGATATCCAATCAAGGCATAGGCCCTCTAGCCTTAGAATAGCTCCCACTGTTTTCACAGTGTGCGGGACTCATCCTTCTTGCACATCCAATGATTGCAAGTGTACTCAATTTCCGTTGTAAATATTTCTCATTGTTCTTTATTGCCTAGAACGATTCTAGAAAATCTATTTCTTAAATAACATAGCCATAATGGTATCTTAACCATCCTAATGTGTTTTGATTATGGTTTTGTCGGAAACCATGCACAATTCTCAATTGTTAATTGTCATTTGTGTAACACCCTTAAACAAAATTGCATTAAAAACACTTTGCATTACATCCTTAGTGCTTCTACAAGTACTTAAGGGTAATCTTTATGGCTTACTTGGTAACTATTACTTAAATTCGATTTGAAATAATTCATCATACTCAAAGTATATGAAGTGTTATACATCATTTCCTATTTAATTGATTTGGCAACGGAAGCAAATGGAATCAATCAAATATGTTCAATTCGATTGAACTAGTCATGAATATTATCAACATAAGACTCCTTATTTGACATTAATATCATGTAGATTTATCTCCATAAATCCGGATATTAAAGATGTACTATATTTCTCCAAGGTCTAAAATCATTCGCAATGATCAATATGTCATCCACATATAAGACTACTTAAAATTTCCGTAACTCCCACTAAACTCCATGTATAAACACAACTTCTCGACTTATCGAGAAAATTTTTATAACATGATCAAAACATTTATTCAAACTCATTGATGTCCTACTTAAGACCCTCTCTTAAGTTTCACATTATCTTAGGATTGCAAGAATTTATAAAACTCAAGACATGTATTGAATACATTCCTTCTAATTGAAGAAGTGGGTTTTAGATTTACTTGCTATATGTATATTATCATAATGAAACACAATCCCTAAGAAGATCCAAATAGACTTAAGCATTTCAACTAGTGCAAAACCCTTTACAACCAATCAAGCTTTGATATCTAACAATTCACTTGGAATTTATTTCGGATTTTCATGGCTCTAAGCCTTGTATTGAGTTGTGACTTAAGCACTCTCATGTAAGTCATATGTTCATTACTTTCCAGAAGTAATCAACTTGAATCAAACAATTTCTTTGTAAGTTGCAAGCTCTTTACTTTCTAAAAGTAACACTAATTCATCATCTTCAACAAGTGACGACTTTAACCTCCTAGGTTTTGAAGAAACAACGTCTTACACAAAACGTCTCATGTAGCCAAGAAAGACCAGTTTCTTGCGACATAACATTCTTTGTGGCTCTTTGAGTAATTTCTCCCACTCTGTCTTCTAGAAATAAACTTGTATTCTAGAAAGACAGCTTCACGAGCCACAAACCCGTTGTACTCGTGATTATGGTAAGGAAAAATGAGCATTTGTTTCTTTTGAAAAACTTACAAACATGGTACCCTACCATTTCATATCTCATATGACTCGTTTTAGATTTAGTGGAAAAATAATTTAGACAAAATGATAAAATCCCCAAAAGGATCAAGTAACTCAAAGTAACTTGATTGAAGTCCATATCGAATAGCGTTTGATTTCTTTATCCAACCACACATTATCCCATAATGCGTGCTAAGAGAGATTAATTTGTGATACTATATCACATTTCCTTTGGCTTATATCAAAGTCTTCACTTTGATAATCCCATCACGACTAAATCGTAATTCCTGGAACTCTTTGAACTTCTTCAAAGATTTCTCTATTTACCTTATTAAGTGAACACATTAGTGTCAACCTAAATCGTTGGTAAAAGAAAATGATCAACCTATTTTGGATCAATGATTTACAACCTCGATCTCCTTTTCAACCAAAAGGCACGAGACATCATGCTTTGAATACAAGATACGCATATACCATAAGATTAACAATGTAATGGTTTCAAGAGTACTCAATAACTTTTTGCGTTTATCATTCCAGAATCTAAGGTTCATTCTTGGGTTACCAATTTGAGTCTTGTATCATCTACATGATATATCATTCTAGTTTGGTTTAGAATATAATCACCTTGATAATGGGCTAGCCATACATCAAATCGTGGTGTATAGGGTCACAAAAGTGAAACCTTTTTTTTGTATCTTAACAAGTTTATATTCTTATTTGGAGTTTATGCACTTAATAGTCACAACTAAGTACAACTATAAACCCAAAAACTAGATTGAGTACACAATGACTCTATCTCTCAACATCATTGTTGTTAGTCGTCATATTCTAATCATCCTATGTATCAAGTACAATGATGAAAACCACCACCGGTTTCTAATATTGACGAAGTAGTACTATCAAAATTTATGTCAATCAAATAAACATTTAAAGAAGAAGGTCCCATTAGATGTCCCACAACTAACTTGTTGATTCTTCAATAATTTGGGGTAGTTTCCTTTCTATCGTCCAACAATTAAGACAATGGAAACTATATCGGTCTGGATTGATAGGTTTAGTATCGTTATTCTCAATAACTTTACTTTTAACATTACCTTGTATCAATTCCATTCTAATTTTACTTCTTTAAAACCTTATCCTTTTCTTAACGGTTTAAGAGAATGCTCCCACTCAATTCAATGAATCTTTACTTTAGAGAAGCAAAGTTGAATCTTATGAAGACTACTCTTCAATTCAATCGTTTTAGTCTTAAAACTTTCATTGAAGTGGTTGCGGTATTTTGGTCAATTTTGATTTCTAACAAATCTAGTTACCAAAATGATTTAACGTTTCAAAGTACTTAACTAAATTAAGCATATGAGAAACACTTCAGTGTAAGTAGATATGTTAGTCAAGAATCAAAAACCCTTTTGATCACGAATAACTTTTATCTATACTCTTCAAAAGAGATCCTTACAATGGATAATATGAGGTTTTTAGAAGAAAAATTCAAATTTTGTCTTTAGTTACGATGTTTTAATGGAGATTTGAATCAAAAATTGAAATGATATCGTATATGAATTGTGGTAAATAAATAGAACAATATGATAACGGAATAGTGGAAAACTTAACATTTATCGTTTTATTAATACTTGTAAATAACAAGTAAAGCATTTACATTGTGACCTCTACCCAACTATTATAAATGATTCCAAGATCCAAATTCATGTTAACTTGGGCACGTGTGGCCGATACATCCCTTATCAATATAACTCGGTGGATTAACTCTTTAATCGATTCTACTTTTAGAACTCTTGGTCGATAAAATTACATTAACATTTATCTTTAGCCCAAAACACATCCGGCAAGGGCACGGTGTAGCTGATTCATCCCTTATCAATACTTTTGTTGAGTTCAACCCAAATTTCGAATAAATGTGTCCATGATCCAAATCCACATTAACTTGGGCACGGTGTAGCCGATTCATCCCTTATCAACATGAATTCGGTGGATAGACATTTATCACCCACTTCCCCTACGTAACAAGGTTTGTACCCCGGTGTGGCCGAGTGCACTCCCTCATGAAATAGGTTTTCATGGTTTCTACTTTTTGGTAAGGCTAAGTCTCAATTGTTTATTTAGCGAGAGGTCATGTCAATTTATTATCTATCACGTTTTAAGTGAACTAAAGCGGTGAACTACGATAATTGTAATTGACACGGTCGATAAACTCGATATAACGATAATGCATGTTTTAGTTATGGCGATTTAGCGATGCATGCAACATATAAATAAAATGCAAAGCATAATGAAATCCTAGTATGGCCTTCCTAAAATAGTAAATCTAATTAACTATTACAAATTCGGAAACCAACTCCATTGGTCCCTTGAACTTCGGTTTTGGCACGCATCTCGAGGTAACACCGTCTTTAATGGATCGCCTTCTCGAGTGACACCGTCTTCAAGGATCTCCGGAATAAATAAATTACATAACAAATTACATAATTTCCTATTATACATTTGTAATTAAAATAAAAATAAATCTATTAAATTACAAAACGATGATACGAGATCACAATAAATTACAACCGAATCAATATTCCCATACATTTCGGGTAATATCAATTAAAAATTAAGGCCATACTAAGCAAAATTACATAATTCAAAAATTACATAAAATAAAATTATGACAATCATAAATAAAATGCAGCATTATAATATGTATGAACATGCCCAATTTTATGCTAAATCGCCTTTAAGGAGCCAATATCGTATATTAATCGATTTTTACGGATTTGCGTGATTCAACCTTTTAAAATCACAATAATTACATAAAATCATATTTATGTACTAGTTAATTACCCTAAACATCTTAGGACTCAAAATTAGTCTCCACTAACATATTGACAATAATTAACTTATATTTCTTAATATTGTTCATAAAAGACTTAAAATTACAATATAATGCCATAAACTTCAAATAAATCATAAAAATTTCAAATAAATTTGAAATTTGAAATTTTAAACTCATGAACATTATGGAAAAATACCATGACACTCATAATGTTCAAAAACTTAGGTTAAAAATTTCGAAATTTATCGAGAAAAACAATGTTGCGGTTTATCGGATTTATCAATTAAAACCATAAAACAATATGAGAAAAATGATTTTAATTTACTTTTCACTTTTGGATCTGAAATAGGTGATAAAATGCAACATGTGACGTTTTTCCTTAGTCATGAAGTATGTTTTAGCAATTTTTACTAATTAAAGTCACTATTTATGTGATTTTTCATCAAAAATTCATAAATCATGCATAAAGACTTCATTATAGCCAATTATTTTACACACATCTTGTAAAATTGCATGTGATAACATAATAAATTTCTATGACCATATTCGAAATATAACTTATATTAACCTATTTTTCCATTTAAATTCGATTTTATCTTGACAAATCCATATTTCGAGTATAAGAACTCATAAAATTATGAAACATTACAGGTCATCATAAGATAATATATGTGAAAACATATCCAAAAACCACTGGAAAAATTGAAGTTTAGCTAATTTTGGTCCAAAAATGACATTTTTATCATAAAATCACATTTTAATGCCATTATTATATAAAATGAACAATAAAAATCCATAAATTAACCAAAATATCCTAAATACATTTTAGGACCATAAACTTTAACATGCATGATTGACTTCGTGATATATCATAATAAACACAAATTTATAAGTTTTATTTGTTAATCATATAACTCGGAAAAACTATAACCGATTTGCATGCAAACAATCTAAGGCTCATGATACCGCTTGTTGGAAATCTATATCTCATTATACTCAACATATTCAAATATGTTATAATTAATTTAGTCATAAAATTAATTCGTGATCTTATGCATGCAAACTTAAATTAAAAAGAGAAGAAATCATCAACCCTTACTATGATAATTTCGGATTTTTGGGCACAAGTATGATCTCCTTCTTACTTGTTCTTGAGCTTTCCTTATATGGATGAACAAGGATTCAAGCTTAGAATCCCTCCCAAATGTGAATACCCAAGGAAATCTCTTAATAACTAATATTGTTTTGTACTAGAAATAATATAAGTCTTACTATAAAATTGACACAAAAATAATATTTTGTACTCTTGAAAATTTCCGGTCAAGAGAGTAGGATTTGAGAGATTTTATTTCTCAAAAATTTCTTCACAAGATAGAGAATGGAGTATATTTCTTACACTAGAAAAATAATGTTGAAGAAGTGAATAATTTGAGAAAAGGCCTTGGCCTTTTCTATGTATAAACCGGTTGGGGGGAGGGGAGATAGCCAATGCATGAGGCCAACTTTCTTCCCAAGAACAACTAGGCATGCAAGGCTATATTAGGTTGTAATAATTATGTTTTCCACTTAAAATAAAAACACAATATAAACCTTATACTCCCTCTATATTTTCGGCACATTTAACATAAAATGGATGGTCCATTTTATTTTGTCATTTGTCAATTGTGACATATGTGACATGTTACTTGACATGTGAATTTGTAATGTATTTTTAACATATTAAAAATCAACATACTCATAAAATATGTCATATACAAAATCGACTTAGTAATTCGTAATTACTTGTGCCAAAATGGTTTATCAAATTATAAATTACAACGTCATGTATTTATAATAAATTATTCATTCAATTTCAAATTCAATTGTTTCGTAAACAATAATTTTATCCAAGTAATAAAACAATTCGATTACTTAGACCGTATCTAATTTAATCGAATTATAATAAGACACGTTAATCTTACTCACAAATCATCCGTCAATTTTAAGCAATTTAATTAACTCATATTGGCATACGATTAATTAAATAATCAGTTAAGAGTATTTCCCTATATGTATGACCTAAGGGGATCAACTGATCACCACCGTCGCACGACAATAATGTCAAACTTTAGACAGCCAATCATTACCGATATGTGTGGACCAGTTGACTGTAAAATATTACATCCCACATGTATTCTTAAAATGAGATTTAAACATGTGATCATTATGATCGACAGTTGTGATCGCATTATTGTCGGAGGACACATATTCCAACAATGCAACCCATTATAAAATTGGGTGCATAAGAACTATCGTTGGAAACCATGATGAGGTACAGAGCGGACTAGCTTCCTGAACCTAGTCCAAGCTTCACTCATATCTTCAGTGGCCAATTGCGTAAAAGTAGTGATTTGGCCTCTTAGTGCGTTGGTGCGCTGTGGTGGAAAGTACCTCCTGTAGAAGGTTAAGGCTAGGGAATTCCAGTCAGTAACACCAGCAACTTCCCTATCCAAATCTCTCAACCATTCTTGGGCATCATTAGTCTAAGAAAAAGGGAAAAGAACTCCCTTGGCCCTATCCTGTGTCACCCCATCAGCTAACGGAATGGTGGAGCAATACTTAGTAAACAACTCCACATGCTTAGACAGATCCTCGCCAGCTACTCCCTTGAAGAGGTTCCTCTCAACCAACTGAATGTAAGATGGATGAATTCCAAAGGTCCCGGCATCTATAGTAGGAAGTAAGAAACCCTTTGGCAGAGAATCTACAGTAGGTTCTGAGTGACTGGCGATGTTCGGCATTTTAGCAAACGAAGTTGTAAAAACAGCAGATATGACAGTGCCTTCTTCTAGGACAGATTATCTGCAACACAATTATAGAACTAGAGAAAAATATGAGATCGGTCTCAAGGAACAAATTCCTTGAGACGAGGGACAAACTTAAAGTAAAGCAAACAATTATGACACCACCTCCCCGGCAACGGCGCCAAAATTTGACACGGCTGTCGCAACCCTAATAAAAATAAACCCAATCGGCTCTAACTAATGCAGCAGAGGTAAGTCGGGTATCGAATCCAAAGGGAGGTGGGAATAATTTAAGCTAAACTAAGTCTGTCTGAATAACCATTTCTTGGGGGTTTGATTGTTATGGTTCTAAACTACGAAGATATAAGGGAGGAGAGAAGAGAGGGAACAAGGATTAAACTTTAAGGAAATTGACAAAAAGAGAGAAATAGCTAGGACAGTCGGTTCACCATGGTTTTCTAGGACGCCAATCTAGTGTCATAGGTCAGCATAAATTCGGTCCGCAGGGTAATGAAAAGGTCCTTTTGGTCCGTTATTCACCCTAAAACATTGTTAACTTAGCTTTTACCCTCATTAGAATGCCCTAATGTTCATTGCAAGTCTTACCCCCTTCCAATCTTTCGATCTAGGTCAAGGTGTACCAAATTAATTAGCTAAATACATTGACTCAAGCAACTAATCGCTATTAAATGCAATGATTAACAACACAGACCAAATTTGCACCAAGCCCTAATCACTTATTCATAATCTCCCTAATTACCATGGCTCCCCTTATGTCCTAGCAAAGGGAAAATTAGCTACGCATGATAAATATTGAGGAAACATTAACATGCACAACAAGTAAATTAAACATGATGATTAATTAGTAAAGAGATAAGAGAAAGATATATAAAGAGAAGAGATGAAAACAAGAATAAAATTGCAATAATAAATGATTAACCAATTCAAGATCGAGAGTACCGATTACAAAGGAATTCCAAGCAAAATAGAGAATTTAAGTTTTAAGGTAGGAAGTGCTAAGAGAGAAGATGAGAGAGGAGAGTTTCAGATCCAATAATAAGTGGTAAAAGAAGAGATGTCTTGGTCTACTGACGTCATCCTATTTGTCCTAAGATAGAAAATAAAATTTCCTTGCGTAAAAATATCCTCAACGGCAGAAACTACTCGATCGAGGAGAATGAAACCACTTGACCGAGGATAAAAGGTGATAAACATCTCAATCGAGTACATTGAATACTCGATCGAGGAACACAAAAAACACTTCTCTCGATCGAGCATATTAAAGCACTCGATCGAAGGTCTTCAATATCATAGTTACTCGATCGACCGGTTTTGACAATCAATCTTAGTCGATCGAGCATAACAGCATTGTATCAGCGTAGATCAACTCAAAACATCTTCCGAGACCACTTCACGCATCCTTAGGTAGCAATTTTCGGGCTCCTATTCTTCTTTCTCCAAAATGCATACAAATGGGACAAGTTTAGGATTGATCATGCTCCTTTCCGGTCCATCCTGCAATTAATACAAAACAAACCAAAGTAGAATGTTCAGGGGCATTTGTAGCTAGTCGCTACATAAATATCATAGAAATGAGTGTAAATATAGGGTAAAAACCTTATATAAAATACACACATCAGTAACCTTATATAAAATACGCGCATCAATAATAATAATAATAATAATAATAATAATAATAATAATAATAATAATAAAAATAAAAAGAAAAATAATAAAAAGAAAAATAAAAATAAAATTAAAAATAAAATTAATAATAATAATAATAATAATAATAATAATAATAATAATAATAATAATAATAATAATAATAATAATAATAATAATAATAATAATAATAATAATAAAAATAAAAATAAAAATAAAAATAAAAATAAAAATAAAAATAAAAATAAAAATAATAATAATAATAATAATAATAATAATAATAATATTAATAATATTAATAATAATAATATTAATATTAATGTTAATATTAATATTAATATTAATTTTAGTAATTATACTAATTTGAGTGATTAACTAGGTAGCCGCCATGAACCACGGTTCACGATCAATCTAATTAGGTGAAATAATGGAGCACCGATTTTCTAGATTGATGTTCAAATTCTAGCCGTTTATCATCCTATTTTGACACATTAGGTAGCTACCACGAAGCACCAACAATTCTAATTTAATTAATTCGATAAATAAAATTCGATAGACCTTAGTTTCATCTTTAACAAATATATAAAAAATGGTTGATTAATTAAAACTCAACAAATAATATTGATCATTGATAACGAGTAAATTAATTTATTATTTGATAAATTAGAATCCATCTTGTAAGTTTTAAGTCATTTGAGCAATTAAATTAAGTTTTAGGGAAAAATATTGATTTAAGAGGTCACTTGGTTCCGTTTTTAGGTGAAATTAAAGGGTACAAAATAGAACGTTATTAAAAAGTGTATGTGAAAGAGGAAAGTTCGTATATGAAAAAATAATGAAATCTGCTAAGGGTGGCCGCTTACATTTTTATTAGACTTAGCTTTGCTGTTGGTAAGGGTGTGGGAGCCCGGATTGTCTCTCAGCTCCCCATCAATTTCATGTAAACTTTTATTTTCCTTTTAATGAAAGATGCGCATCCTTTTATTAAAAAAAATAATAATAATAATAATAATAATAATAATAATAATAATAATAATAATAATAATAGTAATAATAGTAGTAATAGTAATAATAATAATAATAATAATAATAATAATAATAATAATAATAATAATAATAATAATAATAATAATAGTAATAATAATAATAGTAATAATAAAAATAAAAATAATAAAAATAATAATAATAATAATAATAATAATAATAATAATAATAATAATAATAATAATAATAATAATAATAATAATAATAATAATAATAATAATAATAATAATAATAATAATAATAATAATAATAATAATAATAATAATAATAATAATAATAATAATAATAATAATAATAATAATAATAATAATAATAATAATAATAATAATAATAATAATAATAATAAAGTGAGCTGAACTGAGGTGAATGGAGCCGAGCCGAGCCGAATCGAATCGAATAAAGTCGAGTGAATCGAATCGAATAGAGCCGAGCTAACTAAATCGAATCAATCGAATCGAATAGAGCTGAGCTGACCTGAAGTGAGCTGGAAAAAAGCTAGAAAGAACTGGGCCTAAATCATCAGCATTTATTTCCCCATCAACGGTAGCTTCAAAATCATCGAATCCATCATCTTCAACAAACTTCTCGCCTAAAACAACTTTAGTGTGAACGATTGTTTACACACATCACATCCCTCATCCCCTATATCTAAACCACCAGCTTCAGGTGTATGATTATTTACCTCTACATCAGATTCCCCATCCTCATCCTCTAATTCTCAATGAAAAATCCAAAGCCTATAATCTCTACTGAAACTATTCTTTTCTAAGTGTATTTTGACATCTGAGATAACCAAAACCGTAATATTACCACATTTATTACAAGGCCATGGGATTGATGAGTGGAGATGAAAATTTTCACTAACGAAATTGTAAAATTCAGCAATTCCATCATTATAAATGGGATCACCAATTTCACCATCAATCATCCAACTACGACCCATATATAAGCCAATAGCTATGAAAATGAGATTACCTTTTTTAAGCTATAAAAACTAATGACGACGACGACGGCAAAGATGACTTGTTCACCATTAGTCATTCTATTATTAATACCTTTCAAATTTCATTTATTTTTAGAGTTGCATAATCTATGACGGTTCTTATAAGAACCGTTGTAACTGTGCATGCATGAATGAGGTGAATAATGGTCAAACAACCAATAATAATAGGACATGCATTGGTAAACTAAAATCACAAAGTTCTCAGTTTTCACAGAGGATCTGTGTTTACAATGGTTTTACGAAAAACCGTTTTTAATTGGTGTAAGATGACAACGGCTTTAAAATAACCGTTGTTGATATATGTAATATGATAACGACTTAACAAAGAACCGATATCATTTTGTCTTCTTATTATTATAACGGTTCCAATTCTTATTATCTCATTATACCGTTTCCATTCTTTTTTTTTTATTATTATTTTTTTTTTGGTAAAATGTGAATCATATATTATAATAAATATAGAGTTGAGGTACAATGTCACACCAAATACAAGCTATTGTGCATCCATTGCAAACATCACAGGAATACGGGATTTATTTGACGCCTAATTGCATTGAGTTACATCTTGCTTGAATATCCTTCTTCACTATGGCAACAATCACACTTGGCCTAGGGAGTCTCTGCTCAAGCCTGCAAATATTACGAGCATACCACACATGGTATACCAAGCCTACAATAGCTGACAGAACCAGCTGCTTCCTCATGAGGGACCTGCACCGCCATTTAAGTCCCCTTTCCAGTATACCATTCTGAGGGAGTTTAATACCCAGCCATTCCTGCAAGGAGAGCCAGCATTGAGCACTAAAAGCACAGCCATACAACAAATGCTGATGGTCTTCTTGATGATCCAAGCACATATCACATATAGCATCACTGAGAACCCCAAATCTTAGGAGTCTGTCTTTAGTCATTAAGCGCTTATGTATAGCTAACCACCCAATAATTGAATGCTTAGGGACATTATAATGATTCCATATCAGAGGAACCCAAGGCACCTTGTGCTGTACACCCAGCAACCATTGATACCCAATAGAGACAGTATAGATACCCTGGTCACTTTGCCATACCCCATTGTTGAACCCAGCACTCGGTTGATCCTTAACCTGACAAATTTTTCGCCATGTCCAGCTGGAACTAATAGTTGGATGATAGGTGAGCCAGTCCTGACCTTTTATATATATATGATTAACCCACTTAATCCATAAGTGGTCAGCTTTAGACACCAACCACCACACATACTTGCCAATCATAGCTACATTCCATTGTCTACAATTGATGATACCCAAGCCCCTATGTTTCTTATCCTTACAGACATTGTCCCAAGCCATAGGAGGGGCTTTGTGATACTGATCTAAGCCTTCCCAGAGATAATTGCGACATATTCTTTCAATTCTATCAATAACAGTTACTGGAATGATGAAGATCCTGGACCAAAAACAATGAAGTTGCGATAAAACAGCTCGAACAAGTACCAGCCTGCCTGCATAACTAAGCTGTCTAGTCCCCCAACTCCTAATCCTCACAACCACCTTTTCCACTAGCCTGGTACAATCCCCAACTGCCATACGTTTATGAGAGATAGGGATCCCAAGATACCTGAAGGGAATTTGGCCTTCCTTAAAACCAGAAATGCTGAGAATATAAGAAACCTCCTCCTCAACCAAGTGGTGTTAGTCCAGTGGTAGCCGGGTTAAACCTGAAGCTTGCAGAAATGCAGGAGTTGAGAGGTCCCGGGTTTGACTACTAGCTGGGGCGATGATCACTTGGCCACCGCAGCCCCCGAAGGGGGTGGCTTACATGGTCCATGTGGTGGTGCGGGAATGCATGAGCTGTTAGAAATCTATATCTCATTACTTAACATATTCGTATATGTGATGATTTAATTTAGTCATAAAATTAAACATTTGATCTTATGCATGCAAACAATAAAAGGAATAAGGAAGAAATCATCATTCTTACATTGGTATTTCGGATCAAAAGGGCACAAGAGAGTTCTCCTACTCACTTGTTCTTGAGCTCTCCTAAAATGGATGAACAAAGGATTCAAGTATAGAAGCCCTCCCAAGGAATAATACCCAAGATATTCTCTTAACAAAATTAATATTATTATTACTAGAACAATATTAATTTAAATAAAAATGACCCAAAAATAATTATTTGGTTCTCTTAATTCGGCTAAGAGGAGGAACAAAGGGGAAGATATTTTATCTCTCTAAAACTCTTATTTTAGATGATGAATGAATGAATAATCAATTAATCTTATGGTAGTGTATATGGTAAAAATAAAGAGAAAAGTATAGATTTTCTCTTCATAAAACCGGGTAGGAGGGGGGGGGGGGAATGGCCAATGCATGCACAAGGTTGTCTTCACAAGAGCAAGTAGGTATGCATGGCTAGTATTAGGCAAATATGATTATGTTTACCACTAAGTTAATTAACATAATAATTTCCTAATACACCCCATTATTTCGGTCCATTTAGAGATAAAATGGATTCCATCTTATCTTTGTCAATTTGTCACATGTCACATGTCATGTAAAATTGTTATGTATTTTTAACTTATTAAAAATCAACGCATTAATAAAAATACGTCATATACAAAATTGACTTAGTAATTCACAATTACTTGTACCAAAATATTTTACCAATTATAAATCACAACATCTTGTATTTATAATAAATTATTCATTCAAATGCAATTGTTTCCTTAAACAATAATTTCATCTAAGTAATAAAACAATTCGACCACTTAGACCGTATCTTATTTAATCAAATTATAATGAGATACGTAAATATTACTTCCAAAATCGTCCGTCAATTTTAAGTAATTTAATTAACCCGTATCGCCATACGATTAATTAAATGATCAATTAAGAGTGTTATCCATTAGGTATGACCTAAGGGGATCAACTGGTCACCACCGTCGCACGACAGTAATGCCAAACTCTAGTCAGCCAATCATTACCGATATGTGTAGACCAGTTGACAGTAAAATATTACTTCCCAATTGTATTCTTTAGAATGAGACTTAAACATGTGATCATCATGATCAACAGCTGTGATCGCATTATTGTCGGAGGACACATATTCCAACAATCTCCCACTTGTCCTCGACAAGTGTGCGTCACCAATTCTCTTGTCCTATTACTATCTCCCACTCAATGCAAGGTGTCTTTCAGGTCGTACTTGCAAGTGATCACATCGAGAGTGGTTTCCTCGATCTGGAGAATAACTGATTGACCGGATTTTTCTACCATAGATATCTTCCGAGCTTGGCCACGCATTTCCAGTTCATTACTCCTCGAGTGGCCTTGAGATATTGTTATAACCTGACTAGGGGTGGACAATTCCTATCGCACTCATTCCCTTCGACTAGCCATAGCCATCATAACCCAAAATATGCCCATTTCAACCCATTTACGAAGGTCGTAGTAACACAAATCAAAGTTAATTTGAAATTGTGCCATCTTAGGCGAACAGTCTTTAGTCAAAAGAATCGACTCATTAGAATACTATAGTAGCTCTCGCCACGACCAGGCTATACAAATTTGCCAGAACTCTATAAGCGGTCATAAGGCTCGACAAAGTGTTCATAACAGTCTGCCTATGTGATCGACTAGTCATTCTCACATGACTCCATGGCACTTGAACTTGCCATCAATCGCATCACATTCTAGTCACTTCGAGACGTCACCTCATGTAAGTAACTATGGGCGAATACAATGCTAATCCGCGTTCACTTTAACGGGGTTCAATTGTCTCTACAACCCGTTTGGATATAACAATGTATAAAGAAAAGATAAAAGACAAATTCGATTATGAACATGAACAAAAACAACACTTTTATTTCATTTCAAAATCTAACATAAACTTGGTACACGTTTAAGTCCCATGGACGCAACATGTCCATCATGCTTGGCTTGCGATAAAGGCTTGGTGAGCGGATCGGCTATGTTGTCATCCGTCCCAACCTTACAAATCGCAATTTCTTTCTTTCAATGAAATCTCTTATTACATGATATTTTCTAAGTACATGTCTAGATCTATTACTAGACTTTGGCTCCTTAGCTTGGAAGATAGTCTCACTATTATCACAATAGAGAGTGATGGGATCATTAGCGGTAGGTACTACTCTTAGACCTTCCGTGAATTGCCTGATCCACACAGCTTCCTTGGCAGCTTCTGATGCTGCAATGTATTCAGCCTCCGTTGTTGAATCCGCAGTCACAGCTTCCTTGAAGTTTCTCCAGCTAACGACACCACCATTGAGCATGAAAACGAAACCATCTTGTGATTTCATGTCATCTCTATCTGTTTGGAAACTTGAGTCCGTGTAACCATTAACACGGAGTTCGGTGTCTCCTCCAAACACTAAGATAGAATCCTTAGTCCTTCTCAAGTACTTAAGGATGTTCTTGACGCCTATCCAGTGACTCTCACCTGGATTTCCTTGATATCTACTTGTCATGCTCAAGGCATACGAGACATCAGGACGTGTGCATATCATGGCGTACATGATTGATCCAATAGCGGAATCATAAGGGATCAACTTTATGTGTTCAACATCATGGGGTTCGGAGGGAGATTGAGACTTGCTCAATATGCTCCCAGTTACCATATGTACCAATCCCCTTTTAGATTTGTCCATGCTGAACCGTCGAAGAATCTTATCAACATAAGACTCTTGACTTAGTGCCAATATCCTCTTGGATCTATCTCTATGGATCCGGATACCTAATATGCGTTGTGCTTCTCCTAAATCCTTCATTTGGAAGTGGTTACCTAACCACTTCTTAACAGAAGACAACATTGGAATATCATTTCCAATGAGTAGTATGTCATCGACATACAAGATTAGGAACACAACATTGCTCCCACTGAATTTCATGTATAAACATGGTTCCTCAACACTTCGAGTGAAACCATTCTCTTTTATAACATGATCGAATCGATGATTCCAACTTCTAGATGCTTGTTTAAGACCATAAATGGATCTCTTAAGCTTGCACACTTTGTTAGGATTTTTATAATCAACAAAACCTTCGGGTTGTATCATGTACACCTCCTCTTCTAAATGCCGATTTAGAAAAGCGGTTTTGACATCCATTTGCCATATTTCATAATCATGAAATGCGGCAATCTCTAACAAAATCCGTATGGATCTTAGCATGGCTACGGGGGCAAAGGTTTCATCATAATGGAGACCTTGGACTTTGGTAAATCCTTTTGCCACTAGCCTAGCTTTGTAGACATCATCATGTCCTTCTATGCCATTCTTGACTTTGAGAATCCATTTACATTGAAGAGGTCTTGCCCATTTAGGCAAATATACCAAATTCCAAACTTGATTTTCATGCATAGAATCCATTTCGAACTTCATGGCTTCAAGCCATAAGGAGGAATTAGGATTAGAGATTGCGTCCTTGTAGGTGACGGGTTCGTCACTTTCCAAAAGCAACACATCGAGTGTTCCATCTTCTTCGATAAGTCCCACATATCGATCGGGATGGCGAATAACACGGCTCGTTCTTCTAAGTGGAGGAGGGACAACCGCGCTAGACGACGAAGGAACATCTTCTTGCGTCTCCACTTCGGTTTGTGGCTCTTGAACTTCATCAAGTTCAAAATTTCTCCCACTCTGTCTCTTAGAAATAAATTCTCTTTCTAAGAAGACAGCCTCGCAAGACACAAACACTTTGTTTTCTTGTGGTTTATAGAAGTAGTATCCTCGAGAGGTCGAGGGGTAGCCTACAAAGATGCATTTTTCGGATCTTGGGGCAAGCTTGTTGTCGGTCTTTGCCTTGACGTAAGCATCACATCCCCAAATCTTCATATAGGATATATTGGGAACCCTTCCCGTCCACATCTCACATGGAGTCTTTTCGGTTGTCTTTGTGGGACTATTGTTCAAAGATCTAATTGCGGTTTGAATCGCAAATCCCCAAAACGAGTTTGGTAGCTCGGTTTGACTCATCATTGATCGAACCATATCAAGTAGGGTTCGATTTCTCCTTTCGGCAACACCATTGAGTTGTGGTGTTCTGGGTGGAGAAAGTTGTGATATAATACCACAACCTTTCAAGTGTGAATCGAATTATAGGCTAAGATATTCCCCACCACGATCGGATCGTAGTGCTTTTATCTTTTTGTTCAATTGGTTCTCTACTTCATTTTGAAATTCCTTGAATTTCTCAAAAGCTTCACTCTTATATTTCATTAAATAGACATGCCCATGTCTACTCAAGTCATCGGTGAAGGTTATGAAGTAGTCATCATTTCCTCGAGCGGTGATACTAATTGGTCCACATACATCGGTGTGTATGAGTCCCAATAGTTCACTAGCTCGTGTCCCTTTACCACTAAAAGGATTACGAGTCATTTTGCCAAGAAGGCAATATTCGCATGTACCATATGATTGATAATCAAATGGTGTAATCACATTACTTGAAATTAATCTTTTGATGCGATTCTCGTTTATGTGACCTAATCGACAATGCCAAATGAACGATTCACTTGGGTCACTTGATTTGAGTTTCTTTGATTGAATGTTATAGATATCATTAGTCGGATTTGAGGTTTCTAAAATGTAAATGCCATTAATGGAAGAAGCTTGGCCTATAACCAAGTCGTTCCTTGAAATAGTACAACGATTGTTCTTAATGACAAAACAATAACCGTCCATGTCTAACATAGCGATAGAAATAATGTTTTTAGAGAGTGTAGGCACATAAAAACAATTATGTAAATACAACTCAAATCCATTAGGCAAAGCTAATACATAAGTTCCTTTGGATTCGGCCGCTACTCGAGCTCCATTTCCAAGGCGTAGATCCACATCTCCTTTGCTAAGCCTCTTCACGTCTCTTAAACCCTGTAAATGATTACAAAGGTGAGAACCACAACCGTATCCAAAGACCCATGTCGTAGTGGAAGTATAATTTATATCAATAACATAAATTTCCTTAGGAATTTTACCTTTTGGAACGATGATTCCTTCCCTTATATTTCGCAAATATACGGGACAATTCCTAAGCCAATGTCCCATACCATAGCAATAATGGCACTCATCATCAACTTGCTTGAAGTTTTTCACTTTCTTTCCCTTCTTCTTGAACTTTTTGCCCTTTGAAGCAAGAACTTGATTGCTTGAGCTCCCACTAGTTTTGGCATCTTTATCTTCTAGAGACAAAGATCCTATAGATTTTATGATGCGGTCTTCCTGAGACCGGATTACACGAGATCTAGTAGTAGTAGGTGGTCTAGTAGAAGTGACGAAGTTAAGATTTCCATCCGAACCTATCCCAAAATGAAGTTCTCTAGTAGTGTCGAAATCATTGTTGGAGCAAACGTCGTCAAAAACATTGTGGTATGACTCAATAGTTATCGGTGCGGTAGCGTTTGATGGATTCATTGTAATGAACTACAAGTATGGAGGAAAAGGAAATATTAACATTTGTCTTTTTAGTCATACTTGTAAATAAAATTTAAACAAGATATGAGCATTTATATAGTGACCTCTACCCAACTATTATAAATGATTCCAAGATCCAAATTAATATTAACTTGGGCACGGTAGGGCCGATTCATCCCTTATCAATATAACTCGGTGGATTAACGCTTTAATCGATTCTACTTTTAGAACTCTTGGTCGATAAAATTACATTAACATATATCTTTAGCCCGGAACACATGCGACTACGGTCACGAATACTTCCATTGAGCTCAATCCAAATTTCGAATAAATGTGTCCATAATCCAAATCCACATCAACTTGGGCACGGTAGGGCTGATTCATCCCTTATCAATATGAATTCGGTGGATAGACATTTATCACCCACTTCCCCTACGTAACAAGGTTAGTACCCCTGATAATGGGTTTGTCGCACTCCCCAAATCAAACAAATAACTCAACTAATGTAGTAGGGTAGTCGAGGTCGAACCACAGGGAGATCAAGTTTGAATACTAGTTTTGTCTTACATTATAAGTTAGCTACGTGAATCAAGAAATTGGTTGATATTAAACTAATTAACTAAATTAATAACTACTAAAACAATTAAAGTAAGAAAGCAAGTAGTAGAAATGACAATTCAACAAGAGAAGTGAAAATGAGCAAGAAAAGATTAAGTTGTAAATCAAATGATTAAAGGGCCTAGAACTCGGTTCTCCCACAACGATTCATAATTCCACGTCACGATTCCCTAGGCTAATTTCTCGGGTAGACAAGCAAGGGGGAGATGGCTCTAATTCGCCTACTAACTCCCTCTCGGGCTCATAATAGGACACTAGCTCTACCCACCAACCCCCCTCTCGGGTTCGAAGGTCGGAATCCCTAACTCAACACCCAACTACCCCAAAAACATGCATTTTTCCAACGTGGTCAAGTAATTGGTCAAGGTCAATAAGCACTCATCGTATTCCGGGTCATCCCACTCCTCCTCTCGGAGGTCGATTTCAAACGCTAGCCTAGAGGTACCCTCCCTTGGTTCTCCCTTTCGGTCTCAACCTAGGTTAGTGATAAGACCAACTTCCGGTACCCAATTTACAACCTAACCAACTCTCGTTGGTGGACAAGGGTTACAAATTGACACTACCCAAAATCAATCCATAAGCCAAATCATTCCTCTAGACTACCCTTACCAATTTCCCCAAACAATTAGCCCATATGAGAATCAATTAGTGAAACTACTCATGTCGGGTCAAACCGAGTCCTAGTAGAAGACTACTCACTAATCATGTTCCTAATTGCAAGAGAAACAACAAAGACGGAAACTTTAAGCATAAACATGGTGGAAGAACAAATTCTATTACTAATCATGCAAATATCCAACACAAATTATGAAGAAAGACAAATTAAACTAAGAATGGGTGAGAATTAAACTAAAAGACACAACCTTTAACTCAATAAACTCAAAGACTCAATCTTTAACATGAGAAATTCAAAGATTCAATCTTTGAGAGCAACAACAATGGAAAACAAAGAAAAGATGAACAAGAAAGAGATTAGCATCAATTAAACAACAAGAAGTAGTATTCTAACATGAACAACTAAACAAGAATTAAGAGAAAAGCAAAATGTAAACAAATGAAATTAAAGAGAGAAATAAGAGTAAAGAATTATACCAATAACATGGGAACTTGAATTGATGGAATGAAAAACTTGGATAAACAAGAGATTGATTAAACTAATTAAGGAATAATTACAAATTTAATTGAAGAAATATTAAGAGGGAAATATTTAGGGTTCTACAAATGTTGAGAGAAAGATGAACTAACTAATCTAATTTATTGTCTAATTTCTAAGGTAGTGTGGTGTGAATAATTGTTGTGTCAATGTGTCTTTTATACTAGTGGGGTCTAATAATAATCCTAATACAATAATAATCATAATAATAATAATAATCATAATCTCCTCCTAATTATACGACCTCCCTCCCTTTCATACTCCAACTCAAACAAAAGGACAAAGGGGAATAAAAAAAGGAAACACGCAAAAAGGGGTTGGGAGCCGGTCCACCGGCCACCGGTCAAGTGACCGTCTGGGAATCCCCTGGAAACTTCAAGTGAATTTAATTGTTCTCCCAGCCGGTGGGGGTGTCGGCGGTCGGTGACCCGGCTGGGGATGAATTTTTGATGCGATTTGAGTTGTGAGCCGGTTGACCGCCACCGTGCTAAGGACGGGCCGGGAGTACAATTGACGCGGATTTGTTGATCTTGTTGCTGCTGTGATGGTGAATGATGATGAGGATGGATACGGGTTTGGTGGTTGAATTGGTGAAGATGAAGAGCGACAATGGTGATATTCGAAAATGGCGGTGGTGATGTCGGGTTCTTTGATGGTGATGCGGGGGATATGTGGATTGTCGGAGTTGAGCCGTGGATGGTGGTACGAATTATGGTGTGAATTGGTGAGTTGCGGTGGTGCTGAGTTAAAAATGGTGAAGGTGATGAATAAATGAAGCTTGGCTTGTTCAATTGGTAGTTTGGCAATGGTGAAACATGATGAATTAGTTGATAATTGCCATTGTCATTGAAGTTGCAGAGAAACAAAGGAGCAGTAAGAATGTATGAATATTTGGTTTTCGTAGAGTGTTGGGTCAACTTTGACTTTTGCTTTGTATACTTCCCATTTAGCTCATAGCTTTGACCCGTCTTTGACTCGTCTCAATTCCGCCTTGATTTATTGTAAATCGAATCTCCTCTTTATTACTTCGCGTTACCTACAAATTATTATAATAAAGTAATATTAATAATAATATTAAATAAATATCTGACTAATTAATAAATAAAACTAAGACGGCTAATTATTATAAATTAGTAATTAAATGAGCTTATTAGACAATTAAGCACACAAAATCGAGTCAGAATTAGGTATAAATGCGGGGCAAAATACGACTAAAATGCTACTTATCAAATCTCCCCACACTTAAACCTTACTCGTCCTCGAGTAAGCTCATTTAAATTAAACTATGACCCTTAATATAAAAGAATAGCTAAACTTATAATATCCGATGAAAGGCAATTAACGGGCCTTCTCCGTCCCTTCAACTCACAACGAAACACAATAAGGTATGTGCTCCTTTGCAAGGCAAGCCGGCGCCATTTTGATAATGGGTTTGTCGCACTCCCCAAATCAAACAAATAACTCAACTAATGTAGTAGGGTAGTCGAGGTCGAACCACAGGGAGATCAAGTTTGAATACTAGTTTTGTCTTACATTATAAGTTAGCTACGTGAATCAAGAAATTGGTTGATATTAAACTAATTAACTAAATTAATAACTACTAAAACAATTAAAGTAAGAAAGCAAGTAGTAGAAATGACAATTCAACAAGAGAAGTGAAAATGAGCAAGAAAAGATTAAGTTGTAAATCAAATGATTAAAGGGCCTAGAACTCGGTTCTCCCACAACGATTCATAATTCCACGTCACGATTCCCTAGGCTAATTTCTCGGGTAGACAAGCAAGGGGGAGATGGCTCTAATTCGCCTACTAACTCCCTCTCGGGCTCATAATAGGACACTAGCTCTACCCACCAACCCCCCTCTCGGGTTCGAAGGTCGGAATCCCTAACTCAACACCCAACTACCCCAAAAACATGCATTTTTCCAACGTGGTCAAGTAATTGGTCAAGGTCAATAAGCACTCATCGTATTCCGGGTCATCCCACTCCTCCTCTCGGAGGTCGATTTCAAACGCTAGCCTAGAGGTACCCTCCCTTGGTTCTCCCTTTCGGTCTCAACCTAGGTTAGTGATAAGACCAACTTCCGGGTACCCAATTTACAACCTAACCAACTCTCGTTGGTGGACAAGGGTTACAAATTGACACTACCCAAAATCAATCCATAAGCCAAATCATTCCTCTAGACTACCCTTACCAATTTCCCCAAACAATTAGCCCATATGAGAATCAATTAGTGAAACTACTCATGTCGGGTCAAACCGAGTCCTAGTAGAAGACTACTCACTAATCATGTTCCTAATTGCAAGAGAAACAACAAAGACGGAAACTTTAAGCATAAACATGGTGGAAGAACAAATTCTATTACTAATCATGCAAATATCCAACACAAATTATGAAGAAAGACAAATTAAACTAAGAATGGGTGAGAATTAAACTAAAAGACACAACCTTTAACTCAATAAACTCAAAGACTCAATCTTTAACATGAGAAATTCAAAGATTCAATCTTTGAGAGCAACAACAATGGAAAACAAAGAAAAGATGAACAAGAAAGAGATTAGCATCAATTAAACAACAAGAAGTAGTATTCTAACATGAACAACTAAACAAGAATTAAGAGAAAAGCAAAATGTAAACAAATGAAATTAAAGAGAGAAATAAGAGTAAAGAATTATACCAATAACATGGGAACTTGAATTGATGGAATGAAAAACTTGGATAAACAAGAGATTGATTAAACTAATTAAGGAATAATTACAAATTTAATTGAAGAAATATTAAGAGGGAAATATTTAGGGTTCTACAAATGTTGAGAGAAAGATGAACTAACTAATCTAATTTATTGTCTAATTTCTAAGGTAGTGTGGTGTGAATAATTGTTGTGTCAATGTGTCTTTTATACTAGTGGGGTCTAATAATAATCCTAATACAATAATAATCATAATAATAATAATAATCATAATCTCCTCCTAATTATACGACCTCCCTCCCTTTCATACTCCAACTCAAACAAAAGGACAAAGGGGAATAAAAAAAGGAAACACGCAAAAAGGGGTTGGGAGCCGGTCCACCGGCCACCGGTCAAGTGACCGTCTGGGAATCCCCTGGAAACTTCAAGTGAATTTAATTGTTCTCCCAGCCGGTGGGGGTGTCGGCGGTCGGTGACCCGGCTGGGGATGAATTTTTGATGCGATTTGAGTTGTGAGCCGGTTGACCGGCCACCGGTGCTAAGGACGGCTGGGAGTACAATTGACGCGGATTTGTTGATCTTGTTGCTGCTGTGATGGTGAATGATGATGAGGATGGATACGGGTTTGGTGGTTGAATTGGTGAAGATGAAGAGCGACAATGGTGATATTCGAAAATGGCGGTGGTGATGTCGGGTTGCTGATGGTGATGCAGGGGATATGTGGATTGTCGGAGTTGAGCCGTGGATGGTGGTACGAATTATGGTGTGAATTGGTGAGTTGCGGTGGTGCTGAGTTAAAAATGGTGAAGATGATGAATGAATGAAGCTTGGCTTGTTCAATTGGTAGTTTGGCAATGGTGAAACATGATGAATTAGTTGATAATTGCCATTGTCATTGAAGTTGCAGAGAAACAAAGGAGCAGTAAGAATGTATGAATATTTGGTTTTCGTAGAGTGTTGGGTCAACTTTGACTTTTGCTTTGTATACTTCCCATTTAGCTCATAGCTTTGACCCGTCTTTGACTCGTCTCAATTCCGCCTTGATTTATTGTAAATCGAATCTCCTCTTTATTACTTCGCGTTACCTACAAATTATTATAATAAAGTAATATTAATAATAATATTAAATAAATATCTGACTAATTAATAAATAAAACTAAGACGGCTAATTATTATAAATTAGTAATTAAATGAGCTTATTAGACAATTAAGCACACAAAATCGAGTCAGAATTAGGTATAAATGCGGGGCAAAATACGACTAAAATGCTACTTATCAACCCCGGTAGGGCCGAGTGCACTCCCTCGCGAAATAGGTTTTCATGGTTTCTACTTTTTGGTAAGGCTATGTCTCAATTGATTATTTTAGCGAGAGGTCATGTCAATTTATTATCTATCACGTTTTAAATGAACTAAAGCGGTGAACTACGATAATTCTAATTGACACGGTCGATAAACTCGATTAAAAAGATAATGCATGTTTTTAGTTATGGCGATTTAGCGATGCATGCGACATATAAATAAAATGCAAAGCATAAATTAAATCCTAGTATGGCCTTCCTAAAATAGAAAATCTAATTAACTATTACATATTCGGAAACCAACTCCATTGGTCCCTTGAACTTCGGTTTTTGGCACGCATCTCGAGGTAACACCGTCTTTATGTATCGCCTTCTTGAGTGACACCGTCTTCAAGGAACTCCGAAATAAATAAATTACATAATAAATTACATAATTTCCTATTATACATTTGTAATTAAAATAAAATAAATCTATTAAATTACAAAACGGTGATACGAGATCACAATAAATTACAACCGAATCGATATTCCCATACATTTCGGGTAATATCAATTAAAAACTAAGGCCATACTAAGTAAAAATTACATAATTCAAAATTACATAAAATAAAATTATGACAATCATAAATAAAATGCAGCATTATAATGTTGGAGTTTGTGTCCTCCACAAATTAGTGTGATAACATTTGTAAATCTCTTACAGGTTCACAAGGGTATAATTCGTATATTTAATCAGTTGATTAACGTTTACCTAATAACGGTTGGCTTGCTAGAAAGTTTGACGTTATTATCATACAGATGGCGGTGATCAACTGGTCCCTAAAGGTCACACCTATAGGATGTGTTTGAGAAATGTGGTTATAGAAATATAATCACATTGATGCCCAATATGACTAAAAAGTTAGTCAATGTGTTGATGAGATAATTATTTAATGAAAATTAAATAATATTAGTTGAGACGAATTAACTGTCAATTCGTAAATTAAATATAATAAGTAATATTTAATTAAATGTATGTAATGTTAGCTTGGACGAATTAATCTGTTCATTTGTAATTAAATGTAATCAGTTATATTTAATATCAACAAGATGAATGTGTCATAGTGGTAATAGTGAGGGTACACAAACCAAGAGGTCAGGGGTTCGATCCTCACAAGATGACAATTTAACACATTTTATACATTTTTGGAAGGACCAAAAATAAGGAGATTATACTCCTTATTTCGGTCAGATGGGCCGAAATTAGGAAAGGTTTATTCTTCCTAATTTTCAGTCAGTATAAGAAAGAAAGGGAGAGAATTATTCTACCCTAATTCTTTTTCTTGACCTAGCCTCCTCTCTCATCAGAAAAATACAAAAACAACTAAAATTTTACAGAAAATTGTAGATCGATTCTAGCACAATCAATAAGGCATATCTCATATCGTCTTGGGTGCAACTAATAGGCGAATATCAATTTTGATATTGTTCTTGGGCCGTTTTTGCTAGGACCGAAGGTTATTTCTGAATCTTTTACTTTGTTTATGTATTTATTTTATGACTAGTGATCGTCTTAATTAAATTCGTTATAATCCTTCAATTTTAAGGGAAGTATACAGATTATTTCCCACAAGTGGTATCAGAGCAAAGGCCACGAATTTTAATTTTGATGATTATCATAAAAATTGTATGTAAACAATGACAAATTTCCGAAAAATTAGGGTTTTTTTCGGCAGAATTTTTTTTTTGGCCGTGAGTTTTTTTTTTATTTTCGGCTTGTTTTTTTTTGTCTTCGTTTTTTTCTTTTGCTTGATGATTTATTTCCAATTTCCCTTTATCATATCATTGTTTTAATCAGTTAAAATTATCATATGAAGAATTGGTAGATTTTGATTTAATGCAGATTAAGTTAAAATGCAGATTAAGTTAAAATGCAAATAGAATCGTCATGTTGATGATACAAGAACTTGTTTTGCTATATAGTTTTAGCATATACGATTAATCGTGTTTATTAATTCAATTAGCTAAATCATGTTCTATTAGCAACTGTAAACATTGTTCTTCATCAAATTTTTGTATTAGGGCTTTTTGCCGAAAAAGAAAAATAAATTTGACGGCTCAATTTTTAGGGTTGCCGTGAAAAAAAAAACTGTTTTTGGGTTTTTTTTTTTTTAATTGCCGAATAAAAAAAAGGAATGTTTTTTTGTTTTTGCCTTATTGCCGCATAAAATTTTTTTTTGGCTGTTTTTTTTTCTTTTCAAGCAGTGAGCCGGGAATTTAGTAAAAAAAAAAAAATTTTTTTTTTGGTTCTGCCGAGACCAAACAAGAAAAAAGGGGGTTTTTTTTTATTTTGGCCAATTAGATATTGTGAAACGGTTCACAATTTAAAAATATCATATTATTTTAAAGCAGTTTAAAATTTTGACGGATAGAATTCATATTACAAGTTTAATATGGATTAAAAATGAAATTAATGTGATTAATTGAGGAATTGTCACTTAATTTGATTTTAAATAGGTGGTTTGGATAAATTAATCAACATAATTAAGGAATTGTGTCATGTATGCTTAATTTATTTTTAGTTGATGCTTTTTAATTTTGTTGAATGAATCGAATGAATGAATTTTATTTACGTATTTAATTTTGCAATCGGTTGTAAATTGTTATAGTTAGTGTGGCCTTAGTCAAATTATGTTTTCGTAATGAAGGAAACATGATTTTTTATGTAATTATGAGATCTCGAATCTCCTTTATTTTTAGTTTTGGGTTTTGAAATTAGATTGTAATAAATATGTTTATTATGTAATTTTATTTATTGTAATTTCAAAGAAGACTAAAGATGGAGATTGGAGCTCACTCCCGCTACATGGATCAAGATGGAACATCAAGACAAGCTTTTCGGGTCCAAGGATGTATTCCAAACTTGTATTTATTGTTCATTTTGATAGGATAGGCCACACTAGGACTTTTATTGTTTTTACGTTTTTCATTCTATTGCTTTTCATTCACATGTTAGTTTATGCATCATATTCCGCCTAAAACCAAACCACCTACTACTAAAATGCATGAAAATTGAATCATATAGATTGTATGTTAGTTTTCATGGACATACAGATGTCACAATCTTTTTAAGCCATCACCTTAGTTTATTCATTCTCGCATGCTAGATATTAGTTCACTTAAAATGAATTAAAATAAAGTTGATGGGATCTTCCTCTAAAACGGAAATTGAGATTAGTCTTTATAAGGGCAAACATCTATGAATCCCTTCTTCGTCGGTAGGCCTAATATGACCCCTTCTACGTTGGGTAAGTAGTTGTGTTGACTTAGTTTACCTCAACATCATAGTCCGAAGAGTTTCTCGTGATTATGATGGACTAAAGATAGAATTTACAGAAATTTATCGACCAAGAATTCTAACGGTAGAATTAGCTAAAAGGCTAGCTTATCAATTTACAGAGAATTGAGTCTTGCGATCATTTATATAATTCTTGAGGGAGGTCAATTGTATAAATGTTTTGAGTCTTCGCGTTATGACATTAGTTCATTAGACTTAAAATCAAAACGATGCACATGCTTATTATTTTTATTCTTCTTTCGCAGTGTAGAACACGATTATTTTCGATAATACTGTTACATCAAATGGCTGGGAATAACGAAATCCCAATGCCTAGTGTCACACTAGATCGTTCGTCCTGGCTAAAAATATTCATGGACCAAATGAATCAGTCCACGCGACTGAAGAATGATGGGTCCAACTTTGCGGATTGGGAGGCGGCACTACGGAATGCTGCCATTGCTGACGGTAAGCTCAGGTATTTAACCGAGCCAATACCGGTCAACCCAGGCCCATATGCAGGAGCCAACGAGTCACTCGCTTATAGTGATTTCGTTATGGAAGCGGGTGCGATAAAGAACGTACTCATCTTTGCAATGGAAACCAATTTGCAGAGACGCTTCATTGCCCAAGGTGCAAACAAGATTTTCACCACGCTCACTAACGAGTTCTTAAAGGCACCGAGAATCGTTACATATGAGCATACATGTCGCTTCTTTGATGCGAAACTCCAGAAGGGCCAACCGGTTAGCCCACACATTCTTCACATGATTGAGAATGTCGAGAAGCTGGAGGCACTGAATTGTAAAATCAGTGAGAGCATTGTCATTGACCGAATGCTTCATTCTCTTCACGATGGTTTTGCCCTTTTCAGGGTGAACTACTATATGAATGACTTGAAAAAGAGTCCTCATGAGCTACACTCCCTTCTCGTACAGACCGAGAAGGATATGAAATTGAGTGGGAGCGTGAAGCAGGATGTTCTCACGATTTACAACAAAGGTAAAGGTAAGGGAAAGGCTCATGGCGACCTAGCTGTAGGTAAGCCAAAGTTTAAGAAGCCAGGAAACGGTAAGAGTGCGCCTGGTGAGACTAGTGTCTCAGAGGGCAAGGCAAAGAGAAAGGGCGGTGACATAGAGTGCCACCATTGTCACAAGACTGGACATTGGAGGAGGAACTGTCCCGTCTACCGTGAGGACATCAAGGCAAGCCGCGTCGTTCCTGTTGGTATGTCATCTTATATTCATATGATTGAGATTAACCATGCAAGTTTCGGAACTTGGGTACTAGATACTGGTTGTGGTTCTCATCTGTGTAATCATTTGCAGGGCCTAAAGAACATCATACCTCTCGAAAAAGGTGATGTGGACCTGCGAGTCGGGAATGGAGCAAGAGTTGCTGATGCCTCGAAGGGAACATATGTAATCCAACTCCCTAGTGGTATTGAGTTATCTTTAAATAACTGTTACTATGTACCCAGTTTATCTAAGAACATTATTTCTGTTTCCGTACTTGCTAAAGACGGTTTTGCATTTTCAATAAAGGATAATAGCTGTATTTTCTCTTTTAATGAAATGATTTATGGCAAAGCAGTTTCCATGAATGGAATATATATCTTAGACCAAACCACGTAAATATTACACAAGAATAATAAGAAATTAAAGGTTGGTGACAAAGATCAAACCTATCTATGGCATTGTCGAATGGGACACATAAATGAGAAACGCGTGAAGAAACTCGTCGATAATGGGACTATTCCCGCATTCGATTTTTCTACATATGGCACGTGTGAATCATGTCTCATTGGCAAGATGACTCGAATTTCCTTCAAAGGTGTTGGAATGCGCGCTAGTGACCTATTAGGACTCATACATATGGACGTATGTGGACCTATGTCAATTACCGCTAGAGATGGCTATAGATATTTTATCACTTTCACGGACGATTTAAGTAGATACGGATATGTCTACTTAATGAAGCATAAAAGTGAATCCTTTGAGAAATTCAAGGAATACCAGAACATGGTACAGAACCAACTGGGAAGAAAGGTTAAAGCACTCCGTTCAGATCGGGGTGGCGAATATCTTTGAAATGAGTTTGATCAACACCTTAAAGACTGTGGAATCGCTCTACAGTTAACTCCACCTGGAACACCTCAATTAAATGGTGTGTCCGAATGGAGAAATCGAACCTTACTTGATATGGTTCGATCCATGATGAGTCACACAGTAGTGCCTGATTCATTATGGGGTTATGCTCTTTTGTCAGCCGCTCTTATACTTAACCGAAGTCCGAGTAAAGCTGTCGACAAGACTCTATATGAAATGTGGAAGGGAACGGTCCCTAACTTGTCCTTTATTTGGGTTTGGGGCTGCGAGGCTTATGTCAAGTTGAGACACAAGGATAAGCTCGGCCCGCAATCGGTCAAGACATACTTTATAGGTTATCCAAAAGGAACATTTGGTCATTACTTCTATTCGCCTACCAAACACCGAGTTTTTGTTGCGTCTAGTGCGACTTTCTTAGAGAAAGAATTTCTCGAGAACAAGACGAGTAATAGAACCTTCGAGCTGTCGGAGATTCCAGAACCAACAACCGAGGAACGGATGGAGGAAGTGGTTCCTCCAACTGATGATACGGTTAATATTCCTGAGGAACCTAGGAGGTCGGGTAGAGTCTCTCATCCTCCGGACAGATACATTGGTATGGTTGAGGAGAATGACGTTTTACTCCTAGAGAGTAATGAACCCGCTACCTATAAAGGTGCTATGGCCTGTTCCGACTCAAAGCTATGGCTCGAAGCCATGCAATCCGAGATGGACTCCATGTATGAGAATAACGTATGGGATCTAGTTGATTTACCTAATAAGGTAAAACCTCTGCAGTGCAAATGGCTTTACAAAATAAAGCATTCTCAGAGACGCGCAACTGATACCTATAAGGCACGACTTGTGGCAAAAGGTTTCACTCAAGTGCAAGGATTGCATTATGATGAGATTTTTGCACCTGTAGTCATGCTACGTTCCATTCGGATAATCTTAGTGATTGCCGCATTTCATGATTATGAAATTTGGCAAATGGATGTGAAAACCGCCTTCTTAAACGGTTATTTGGAGGAAGAGTTGTACATGGTGCAACCCGAAGGTTTATAGATCCTGAGCATCCTAAGAAAGTATGCAAGCTTAAGCGTTCCATTTATGGACTTAAGCAAGCTTCTCGGAGTTGGAATCATCGTTTCGACCAAGTGATAAAAGAGTATGGTTTCACTCGATCGGTCGAAGAACCATGCTTATATATCAAGTCGAGTGGGAGCAAGATTGTATTCTTGATATTGTATGTTGATGACATACTCTTGATTGGGAATGACATTCCTCTCCTATCTTCGGTTAAAGAATTGTTGAAGAACCATTTCCAGATGAAAGATCTGGGTGAGGCACAGCGCATTTTGGGAATCCGTATCTACCGAGATAGATCACGACGGAAGTTATCACTTAGTCAGGAGTCTTATTTGGATAAGGTTCTTGAGAGGTTCAGCATGACCAACTCCAAGAAGGGGAACCTTCCTATGACGACTGGGATGCAGTTGAGCAAGTCTCAGTCACCCACGACGCCTGAAGGGATTGAGCGCATGAGTCGTGTTTCTTATGCATCTGCAATAGGATCGATCATGTATGCCATGATATGCACACGTCCAGACGTGGCATATGCATTGAGTATGACGAGTCGGTACCAAAAGACTCCAGGTGAAACACACTGGATAACTGTTAAAAACATCCTCAAGTACCTACGGAGGACTAAGGATTGAGTATTGACTTATGGAGGCGATACTAAGCTATGCGCAACCGGTTACGCAGATGCTAGCTTCCAAACGGATCGAGATGATTCAAAATCTCGGTCCGGTTCGTCTTCACTCTTAATGGTGTCATGCGGTCACCGGAAGAGTTCCAAACAGAGTGTTGTAGCAGATTCTACTACTGAATCCGAGTACTATGCCGCTTCGGAGGCAGCAAAGGAAGCGATATGGATGCGTAAATTCATACAAGGGCTTTCGGTAGTTCCTAGTTCGAATGACCCGATCACCTTCTATTGTGACAATAGAGGTGCCATCTTCCAGGCTAAGGAGACAAAGTCTAGCAACAAATCTAGACATGTACTTCGGAAAGCTCACCTGATCCGTGATTACGTGGAGTAAGAAGAGATAGTGATTGACAAGATTGCGACGGATGATAACATCGCGGATCCTCTCACTAAACCGTTGAATTATGATAAGCATGTAGGGCACGTTATTTCCATGGGAATTAAACGTGTTCCTGAGTTGTAGTACTTAATTATGGATTTGATACATTATCTTTTTCATATACTATTTATAACTTCAACGTTTTATATATAATATTTTGTTTTTCATGTGGATTGTACTGACAACATTGAACGCCACAAAGTGAACTGAATTACATTATATTTGTTTGGTCCGTAATCGCCAATGTGAGCTGATAACTCCGGCTATTATATTGTGCAGTCGATTGATGGTGGGTTCAACGAGCCATAAGTCAAACGGTTGATCGATCGATCACAGATGCGAGATTATCACGATACCTCGTAGGACAACTTTTTGTGACAACGTAATGGAGTCCTAAATGTTTAATAACATTCGGTGCCAGGTCGTGGATAGGACATCCATTGTGTTCCCAGAGTCGATTCTTTTGACTATCGACTGTCTCTTGAGATTAAGGCAGTTTTTTGGGTGACTTTGGTTTCTTTCTCACGGTCTGCCGTAACTGGAGGCTAAGTAGATTTTTTCTGGGTCATTTCATACTGTGCTTTCATCTGCAGGATTCGAGTTGAGGAAAATATCCAACCCTTATCAGGTATAGTTATTTCTCAGGGCCACTCGAGGAGTTGTAACTGAAATGCATGGCCATGCTCGAATGTTGATTCGTTTATCAGTTAAGTTACTCTCTAGGCGGGGAAACCACTCTTGATATTGATCGCTTGTAAAATACGACCTTTGTGAATGCGGATTTGCAAATTGGTTTACATTGAGTGGGAGAAATTTTAGGATATGAGAATCGGTTATCGCACATACACTTGTGAGGACAAGTGGGAGTTTGTTGGAGTTTGTGTCCTCCACAAATTAGTGTGATAACATTTGTAAATCTCTTACAGGTTCACAAGGGTATACTTCGTATATTTAATCAGTTGATTAACGTTTACCTAATAACGGTTGGCTTGCTAGAAAGTTTGACGTTATTATCATACAGATGGCGGTGATCAACTGGTCCCTAAAGGTCACACCTATAGGATGTGTTTGAGAAATGTGGTTATAGAAATATAATCACATTGATGCCCAATATGACTAAAAAGTTAGTCAATGTGTTGATGAGATAATTATTTAATGAAAATTAAATAATATTAGTTGAGACGAATTAACTGTCAATTCGTAAATTAAATATAATAAGTAATATTTAATTAAATGTATGTAATGTTAGCTTGGACGAATTAATCTGTTAATTTGTAATTAAATGTAATCAGTTATATTTAATATCAACAAGATGAATGTGTCATAGTGGTAATAGTGAGGGTACACAAACCAAGAGGTCAGGGGTTCGATCCTCACTAGATGACAATTTAACACATTTTATACATTTTTGGAAAGACCAAAAATAAGGAGATTATACTCCTTATTTCGGTCAGATGGGCCGAAATTAGGAAAGGTTTATTCATCCTAATTTTCGGTCAGTATAAGAAAGAAAGGGAGAGAATTATTCTACCCTAATTCTTTTTCTTGACCTAGCCTCTTCTCTCATCAGAAAAATACAAAAACAACTAAAATTTTACAGAAAATTTTAGATCGATTCTAGCACAATCAATAGGGCATATCTCATATCGTCTTGGGTGCAACTGATAGGTGAATATCAATTTTTATATTGTTCTTGGGCCGTTTTTGCTAGGACCGAAGGTTATTTCTGAATCTTTTACTTTGTTTATGTATTTATTTTATGACTAGTGATCGTCTTAATTAAATTCGTTATAATCCTTCAATTTTAAGGGAAGTATACAGATTATTTCCCACATATAATATGTATGAACATGCCCAATTTTATGCTAAATCGCCTTTAAGGAGCCAATATCGTATATTAAACGGTTTTTACGGATTTGCGTGATTTAACGTTTTATAATCACAATAATTACATAAATTCATATTTATGCATAAGTTAATTACCCTAACCAACTTAGGACTCAAAATTAGTCTCCACTAACTATTTGACTATAATTAACTTATATTTCTTAAAATTGTTCATTAATGGACTCAAAATTACAAAAAAAAAGCTACGAACTTCAAATAAATCACAAAATTTTCAAATAAATTTGAAATTTGAAATTTAAACTCTTGAACATTCTGGAAAAATACCATGACACTCATAATGTTCAAAAAACTTAGGTTAAAAGTTCGAAAAATTATCGGAAAAACTATGTCGCGGTTTATCGGATTTATCAGATATAATCATAAAAACATGAGAAAAATTATATTCATCAACTTTTCAATTTTAGATATGAAAAAGATAATAAAATGCAACATGTGACATTTTTCCTTAGTCATGAAGTATGTTTTAGCAATTATTCACTAATTAAGCCACTATTTATGCTATTTTTCATCAAAAATTCATAAATCATGCATGAAAACTTCAATATAGCCTATTATTTTACACACATCTTGTAAAATTGCATTTGACAACATACTAAATTTCTATGACCAGATTCGAAATTTATCTCATATTAACCTATTTTTCATTTAAATTCGATTTTTATCATGAAAATTCCATATTTCAAGCATAAAAACTCCAAACATTCTGAAAATTTACAGGTCATCTAAAAACAAAACATGTGATAACATATCCAAAAAGCACTGGAAAATTCGAAGTTAAGCTAATTTTAGTCCGAAAATGACATTTTAATCATAAAATCACATTTTTAATGTCATTATTATATAAGATGAACAATAAAAATCCATAAATTAACCAAAATATCCTAAATAAATTTTAGGATCAGAAACTTTAACATGCATAATTTATTTCGTGATATATCATAATAACACAAATTTATGAGTTTTATATGTTAATCGTATAACTCGGAAAAACTATAACCGATTTGCATGCAAACAACCAAAGGCTCTTGATACCGCTTGTTAGAAATCTATATCTCATTACTTAACATATTCATATATGTGATGATTTAATTTAGTCATAAGATTAAACATTTGATCTTATGCATGCAAACAATAAAAGGAATAAGGAAGAAATCATCATTCTTACATTGGTATTTCGGATCAAAAGGGCACAATAGAGTTCTCCTACTCACTTGTTCTTGAGCTCTCCTAAAATGGATGAACAAAGGATTCAAGTATAGAATCCCTCCCAAATAATAATACCCAATATATTCTCTTAACAAAATTAATATTATTATTACTAGAACAATATTAATTTAAATAAAAATGACCCAAACATAATTTTTTGGTTCTCTTAATTCGGTTAAGAGGAGGAAGAAATGGGAAGATATTTTATCTCTCTAAAACTCTTATTTTAGATGATGAATGAATGAATAATCAATTAACTTATGGTAGTGTATATGGTAAAAATAAAGAGAAAAGCCTTCATAAAACCGGGTAGGAGGGGGAGGGAATGGCCAATGCATGCACAAGGTTGTCTTCACAAGAGCAAGTAGGTATGCATGGCTAGTATTAGGCAAATATGATTATGTTTACCACTAAGTTAATTAACATAATAATTTCCTAATACACCCCATTATTTCGGTCCATTTATCCATTTTATCTTTGTCAATTTGTCAATTTGTCACATGTCACATGTCATGTAAAATTGTTATGTATTTTGAATATATTAAAAATCAACGCATTAATAAAAATACGTCATATACAAAATTAACTTAGTAATTCACAATTACTTGTACCAAAATATTTTACCAATTATAAATCACAACATCTTGTATTTATAATAAATTATTCATTCAAATGCAATTGTTTCCTTAAACAATAATTTCATCTAAGTAATAAAACAATTCGACCACTTAGACCGTATCTTATTTAATCAAATTATAATGAGATACGTAAATATTACTTCCAAAATCGTCCGTCAATTTTAAATAATTTAATTAACCCGTATCGTCATACGATTAATTAAATGATCAATTAAGAGTGTTATCCTTTAGGTTTGACCTAAGGGGATCAACTGGTCACCGCCGTCGCACGACAGTAATGTCAAACTCTAGTCAACCAATCATTACCGATATGTGTGGACCAGTTGACAGTAAAATATTACTTCCCAATTGTATTCTTTAGAATGAGACTTAAACATGTGATCATCATGATCAACAGATGTGATCGCATTATTGTCGGAGGACACATATTCCAACATGGGCCCGGGGGGATTCAACCCATCGTCATAAAAAAAAAACCTCCTCCTCACACATCCCATTGAAGTAGATTTCAGATTTATCACAGTTCATTTCAAGACCAGATGCCACAGAGAAAGTTGGAAAAGCTCTAAGTATAACAATGACAGAACTCCTATCCCCTCTATAGAATAAAAGTAAATCATCTGCAAAGCATAAGTGGCTCAATTTAAGAGCCCTACATAAAGGGTGAAAGCTAAACTCCATTCTATCAGTTACAGAAGCAAGAATCCTACTGAAGTACTCCATGCAAAGTGTAAATAATAGAGGAGATATGGGATCCCCCTGCCTAATTTCTCTCCTTCCTTGAAATTATCCAAAATTAGCTCCATTCAAAGACAAGGTAAACTAAGGGGAGGTCACACACTCCATAACCCAATTAATCAATTTGCTAGGAAACCCCAAGGCTTGCAGCATTTGTTTGATAAAAGACCATTCAATGGAGTCATAGGCCTTTTTCAAATCAACTTTCATAAGACATCTAGGGGAACAAGATTTCCTTTTGTTTGATAAAAGACCATTCAATGGAGTCATAGGCCTTTTTTATTATTATTATTATTATAAGTATATCATTATAATATTTTATTTTGTGGATTGCCTTTGAGTCTAAGGAGTATCATACTCCCGGAGGACACACGAATTTTCCTGGTGATATTGTCTCTTAATTCTAGAGGATGGGCTAACAAAAAATGTAACAAATAACATAATTAATTAAACTTTAATTCAAAGAACCACCATAATCCAAATACAACTCATAATGCTAGATAATAATTAAATACTTAATTAGAATCTAATGAAGTATTAGGATAGTCTTCATGCCCAAATTTGGCATAGATCAAGTCGTAGATCAGCTCTTCATCATCAGCACGCAGCGCAGGTGGAATGGCCTCTTTCTCCCATGACATAAGCACAGTGGCAAGAATGTGATGCCTCATGTAATGTCTCGGGAGAAGATGATCAACATGAGTCGCAACCCATAGATAAGGGCCCTTTTGTCTAGCATCCGAATAGAAGCCTTCTTTCCCCGCATCTTTTCCCGCAAATCTAGCCCCTAATTTTATTGCCTGACGAAAACTATCATGGCAGGTTGTTTCGTCATACTCAATAAAAGCAAAGCGTACAAAACCTTGCATGTTTGTTGACACAGGGTACAGTTTTTTAACCGCAGTGAAACCAGAGTCATGAAGCATTTGCGTCAACCACCCAAAATTAGGGTTTAATCCCTTTCCATTCACATCATAACGAACCGAGAGATTGTGGAAAATGCAAGTAAAAGGCTGTGCGTAACGAGAATGTGACTGTAGCTCCGATACGCCGGCCATATTTTTTTAGAGAGAAATTAAAGAGTAAATGTTTGATAATTTAGATTTTGACCTAAAACATTATGAAGACATATTTATAGAATTATTTTGGTCAAATTGAATATTATTTGTCAAATTAAATATTTATTAAAGTTCTGATAAAGTTTTGCATGCAATGGTCAAACTGAGAAATCTAATCAAATAGTAACAATGGTTGAACTGAAAAATCGTTCTTTCATAATAGAAAATGATAACGGTTACAATAAACCCGTATCTATAACATAACAACGGGTACGATAAACCATTGCTTGTGTTATTTTAGTAACGGTTTTTGAAATATCATTTTCTTAAACTGGTAACAGTTGTCTAACAACCGTTGATAAGAGAGATTTTATAACGATCTTTTGAAAACCGTTAAATGTTTTTTTAACGGTTTGTTAAGCAGCAGTTGTCACATTATAATAACAACGGTTTTCGAGGAAAACTATTACTCTCATTATCTCGGTCTAGGTTTCCGCGTGACACCCCGCGATAAAGCGGAAAATAAAGCTTATAAAATTCAAGCGGAAATTTGGGAATTTTTGAAACTTTTAAAATTTAAAGCGCGGGTTCACCAAAAATCTAAAACATAAATAAAGAGTGCGGAAATAAAGATTTAAATTATACAGACGTGATAGTCGAGGTGAGGGAAAATATATCCCTCGAATGACAATACAATAAAAGGTAGGTCCAAACAGTCCTAATAAACCAACTACTAGGCCGAAGTGCTCGCTAGCTCACACATGTCTTCACCCCATGAATGCATCACTAATACCTGTCATTCATGTAAACATGAACGCCACAGTCAGTTGGGAGTAACTCAAGGTTCTCCCAGCCACAAAATGTCAAAACGAACATAACAAGGAACTAAAACAGGTAAGTCATATAAGATACATACAAAAGATAAGAATATCAAGTTTATATGTAAACATGGCAAATAATTGAGATGGAACAAGATAGACCAACATCAGCTTAATAAAGATTCAACTGATCATGTGAAACAATTAAATAATATGAAAGACAGGAATATGGTCATTTATATAAAAGCACGTATTTCAAGGAAATACAACATAGATATGAGATTAGAATCCGAATCATGTGAAGCAGTTAAGTAAGGGATCAACCAATACAAATTACAAGAATAGAAACTGTAGCCATTATTTGGAAAACCACTTAGCAAACATTGCACGGGACGTGGCTACTAATGTCACATTCATACTTATGGCTTGCATCTCACCATAAGAACGGATGGGAGCATCAATCCCGACGATCATATCGCAACTAGAGGGCTTATAGCTCACCCCTAGTATCCGATAGGACCAAGACAAACAACACAAGGCATAACTCTTGCCTTGAAAGACAAATACCAGTATCTATAACCAAGCAAGACCTTTACTACTCATATATAAATATGTAATTCCCCTGGTAGGACGACAATGGTACTCCCAAGACTCAGTCCTAGTCTAAATCGCCGGACTCTCGGGCGAACGGTCCCGATTCGACATGCGGCAGAACAGTCCGCATCCAAGACTCGAAGACAGATCGGAAATCGAGAACCCACAATCGGCAGAACAGTCCGAAAGAGGCGGAAAATATGAGCTAAACCCACAATCGGCAGGACAGTCCGAAAGAGGCGTAAAGATAAGTCAAGCAATACGGTATAGCATAAGGCATTATCAAGAATACGACTCAACCAAGCGATGCGAATCAACTTGGAAAGAGACTACTACCTGTAATGAACCGATGATAATCCAAGTGAGACATTTCATGCCAAATTACATTCATGAACATGAATGAGTAACCCAATTCTTCAATATTTGTCACTTGAATAAAAATGTAAACAACGGAAATGAACCATTTATAATAAGCAAAACAAGCATTAAATTATAAATGACTCCATTCAATTAAACAAGTAGAATAATTCACTCATATTTGGGATATGATAAATAAATGAGAATGAACAGATTAAAAATTCATGTTATAGGTAAATGAGACATTTCATCGAATTTTGACTTGAATAAATAATAAATTCCACATTTATGATTAATGTGAGAAAAACAAATGAATGAGCGATATTTAACGAATTAAGTTATATAAAACACAAGACGGCATTTAAACATTTCAAATGACTCGGAATTGGCACCAAAACACCCATAACAAGTGTGGCCCAAAAGCATAAAATGTAAGCAACCCAATTAAATAAGCATTTCAAACCCAATTAATAAAACCTAGCAAGCCCCATTGACGAAACATGACAAGTCCAAAAGATTGAGCATGACAAGCCCAGTTACCAAAACCAAATAAATCACTAAGTGGTGAAAGAAGGGGAAACAAGATGGCTACTCGCTACTCAACCCGTGACCACCCTAGCACGGCCAGGCCGTGACTCTGCTGCCACTCACGGCCAGCCACCTCGGTCACCCCAAAAACAACCACCATTCAACTCACAACCAACCCCCAAAACCTATACAAATAGCCATCAACAAAAATCGTTTTACAACAATCAAACGAGACAAGCTTAAGACGGGTACATACACACACGCATTCACGTGCTTATTTCCCATACTAACTATTCAACCTCTACTACTCTTTAACCCGTCCCAAATCAGACCCAAAACGGACCCGAAACAGGCCACTATTACGACCCAACTCAGCCCAAAATTATCTGCTAATGGTCACCCACACACCCTTCCTGAAACAGGCTCATGGACTCCCTCCCCTTGTCACGGTTTCAAGCTGAAATCGGAGCCCCAACAGCTTCAAAAGCGAGCCATCAAACGACTACCCATAACCGTCACTCACACCTGCACAAGACACTCCCCCACAACCGTACACGCAGCCTGCGACGGGGCAACCATAAACCCGCATACGCCGCTCAAAGCCCACCAAACGGTCACCAAAACAGAGGTATACATGGTCCACAATCGAGTTTTCAAGCGGGAAGAATACAAGCGCACGTATGGTGATGACAACCGAGGAAACCAAACACGAAAACAACCCCAAGAACTGCTTTCTACCCGTTCTAAAACAGAGCCAAGAACTGAGTTCGCGCAAGCAGAGCTCACGACAGAACACGGCTCAACACAGACCATTCCAAACACCAATATGAGACGATATTTACCATTCAAACGAAAGCAAAATGTAAAGAATTAAACTTTATCCGAAAAGAACAGTAAAACGATACAAAAGACAAATTCCGACATATGTCGAGTAACCTATCCCGTTACCCGTTATGACCTCTTAAACGTCCAAGGAATCGCCCAAGGATGATCTTAAACCCAAAATGGAAGAGATTAGCTCCAAAAATCGCATCTTTGAAAGACGGCCGAAATGAACCCGGATGAAAGCTTGGCTCTTTTTTATATAGGAAGAAGGAGAATAAGGAGAGGAAGCTAATGGAGTAAGTTTTATAAAATTTGGTTGAGGATTGGAGGAAGGATCTGAGAGTTGAGAGGTGCGAAAATGGCGGAGTCGCTACATTTGTGTTGTTGTTCTTTGCGCTTTTTGTTGTTTGCAAATGAAAGGGAAGAAGAAAGAAAGGGATGCAAGGGTCACGGACTCACGGTCCAACAACAAGAGTGTAATAATTATATAATAATAATAATAATAGTATGTAAGAGTGGAGTGTGGGGTGGAATAGGGGTGTATGTGTCGATTTTCGATTAGTCTGTATTTAGATAAGATTCCCAATTAAAGAGTGACGGTCTAACGTTAGACGGAAATTAAGACAGACATTATTATTATTACGGTCATTATTATGGTCCGACCAAAAATATACATACATACACTCTTATATAAATTATGCCTTAAAAATATAATTTAATCGTACGTATTTTTATATAAACGAGCTTTTATATAATACGTTTATAAAAATCGTGTTTGACAAAAATTTAATTAAATTGAATGATTCAAATTCAAAAATATATAATAAAGTGGTTAAACGGTTTAATAAATTTTAAATGTCAAAATGGAAAATTCGCGGGTGTTACAATCACCCCACCTTTTAAAAAGTTTCGCCCTCGAAACTTGAAAGTAAAAATGAAAGGTTATATAAAATAAAACTGGGATTTTGAAATCGGTAACCAAAACATTTAAAAGGTTACTTATCGTAAGAATTAAAATTCTTTCAAAAGTTTCAAATAAAATTTTTCGACAGAACTAGATTCTCATCAAAGGAACGAAAGTGTTCTCGTTACGTATTCAAGAATATCACATTCCAAATCAATGATAAGGTAAAAAGGCAAATCATTTGTATAAATCGAAAATCAAAATACTTTCAGAAACATTAATGAAGAGCTTTCAAAAGTACAAGTCTCATTCATGGAACGAAATTGCTCTTGTCGTGCACACAAGAACGCTTACTTTCCAAGTCATAGACAAATTTAAAACAAAAATCATTTGCCGACAAGCGTAGAACAAGTTATCAAACGTCTCCAATAACGAGTCCCATCATCCGATCAACGTCAAAATCAAAAGAAAAAGGCAATCCAATCAATTTTTCTCTTGTAAAAGTCAAGATAGGAATGAAGATTTCTCATTTAAACTCAAAAGTGAATCAAATTCCTGAAAATATAACATTATGCTTTGACAAAGAAATCATAAATAGGTTAAAGTTAACAGAAATTGGATAAAATTTAAAGAAATCACAGGTTTAGCAATTAAAATCATGATAAAGAAGTCTATACTCAAAGGACAAATATGGGGTTAAATCAAATTTTCATTTTCGAACATTTTAAAATAGGTAAGATTTTGTAAAGATAATATGAATTTTTAACAATGAACCAAAAATGATAGCTTGAAACGTTTAGAAATTGTACGAAAAGAAGAGTAACATAGACAGCATAAATACAAGGTACGCTAAGAAAATCCAAACTTAATTAACAAAAGAGCTATGATTTCCACAAGATCAAGGTTCAAGGCTTCTAACAAAGCTATACTCATATCCCACTAGTGTTACTATGAGTTTCTCTGAATGGCACAACCCTTAATCAAACTCCAAATTCAAAAATTCTTTTGCACATTCTATCATCCCAAAGAGATCTTGTTATACTCTCGAAACCTAAAGCATAGATGGTGACATTCTCCAAGTTACGAGACAACCACCCAAAACATCTAACTCATCTCAACTCAACATTTATCGATCCTAACTTATAATTACATCCTAAAGAACTCTGGCTACTAGTCCTCATTACCGCAAAGTGAATGCCCGAAAGTGATTCCAAAACTAACTCTCGCCTAACATGGTTCTTATGTAATCATCACAACACTCACAAAATTATACCGACTATTCTAACCTCGAGTTCAACTCAAATTTCCAAGTAACATTTTCATCACCAATGGCCAACAACGTCCTAGAGGTGTTTCCTTCAAAGCTCTCATCATAAACTCTACTCCATGTCAAATCCCAAGCAACAAAACTCAAGTCACCAAATCCTCAAATTCCAAGTATAAACAACAAGGCTAAGTTCCATAGTCTTAGTATCATAGGCAACTCACACTTAACACACAGAATTTCACCGATCAATTATACTCACTTTACCAAGGGGCTAGGTATAAGAACCACCAAGTATGTCTCACCATACTACCTATGTCTCTCCAACATCACAACTTCTCAAAACCAAGGTTGTGGGTCAACCACAAACAAACTCTACCAAGCCAAATTATCCAACCAAAACTAACATTTCACAAAAGAAAGAGAACCATCAAAAAGGCGTTAAGGGAGGATTAGCAAGGATCAAAGGACAAGTTAGGGGTACAAGAGTAACTTCCAAGGAAGAAGAAAAGAGAGTTTAGAGGAAGAACAGGCACCAAGAGATAAAGGATAAGGCAAGACACACAAAGAATAAGGAACATCTTCGAGGAAGAAAAAGAATTCTTCAATACTTGAACAAATCTTCAATCTTCGGCAATAGGCACCAAGTCTTGATCGCAACGCGGGTAAGCTCACGGTCATTGATCCAAGGGTACAAAAATGATTGACAATCAACAAACATGTTAGAACCTATCACGAAGCATACACAAAGAGACTACCAACTTAGGTCCTTAATTCTACCCATCTCTCATTCATTATTTAAGGTCAAGTTCACATTTAAGTTTGGGGTACACGTGTGTGCGTCGGGAGCAACATAGGCTCTGATACCAACTGTGACACCCCGCGATAAAGCGGAAAATAAAGCTTATAAAATTCAAGCGGAAATTTGGGAATTTTTGAAACTTTTAAAATTTAAAGCGCGGGTTCACCAAAAATCTAAAACATAAATAAAGAGTGCGGAAATAAAGATTTAAATTATACAGACGTGATAGTCGAGGTGAGGGAAAATATATCCCTCGAATGACAATACAATAAAAGGTAGGTCCAAACAGTCCTAATAAACCAACTACTAGGCCGAAGTGCTCGCTAGCTCACACATGTCTTCACCCCATGAATGCATCACTAATACCTGTCATTCATGTAAACATGAACGCATACAATCGGTGGGGAGTAACTCAAGGTTCTCCCAACCACAAAATGTCAAAACGAACATAACAAGGAACTAAAACAGGTAAGTCATATAAGATACATACAAAAGATAAGAATATCAAGTTTATATGTAAACATGGCAAATAATTGAGATGGAACAAGATAGACCAACATCAGCTTAATAAAGATTCAACTGATCATGTGAAACAATTAAATAATATGAAAGACAGGAATATGGTCATTTATATAAAAGCACGTATTTCAAGGAAATACAACATAGATATGAGATTAGAATCAATCATGTGAAGCGATTAAGTAAGGGATCAACCAATACAAATTACAAGAATAGAAACCGTAGCCATTATTTGGAAAACCACTTAGAAAACATTGCACGGACGTGGCTACTAATGTCACATTCATACTTATGGCTTGCATCTCACCATAAGAACGGATGGGAGCATCAATCCCGACGATCATATCGCAACTAGAGGGCTTATAGCTCACCCCTAGTATCCGATAGGACCAAGACAAACAACACAAGGCATAACTCTTGCCTTGAAAGACAAATACCAGTATCTATAACCAAGCAAGACCTTTACTACTCATATATAAATATGTAATTTCCCTGGTAGGACGACAATGGTACTCCCAAGACTCGTCCTAGTCTAAATCGCCGACTCTCGGGCGAACGGTCCCCGATTCGACATGCGGCGAAACAGTCCGCATCCAAGACTCGAAGACAGATCGAAATCGAGAACCCACAATCGGCGAAACGATCAAAAGAGGCGGAAAATATGAGCTAAACCCACAATCGGCAGGACAGTCAGAAAGAGGCGTAAAGATAAGTCAAGCAATACGGTATAGCATAAGGCATTATCAAGAATACGACTCAACCAAGCGATGCGAATCAACTTGGAAAGAGACTACTACCTGTAATGAACCGATGATAATCCAAGTGAGACATTTCATGCCAAATTACATTCATGAACATGAATGAGTAACCCAATTCTTCAATATTTGTCACTTGAATAAAAATGTAAACAACGGAAATGAACCATTTATAATAAGCAAAACAAGCATTAAATTATAAATGACTCCATTCAATTAAACAAGTAGAATAATTCACTCATATTTGGGATATGATAAATAAATGAGAATGAACAGATTAAAAATTCATGTTATAGGTAAATGAGACATTTCATCGAATTTTGACTTGAATAAATAATAAATTCCACATTTATGATTAATGTGAGAAAAACAAATGAATGAGCGATATTTAACGAATTAAGTTATATAAAACACAAGACGGCATTTAAACATTTCAAATGACTCGGAATTGGCACCAAAACACCCATAACAAGTGTGGCCCAAAAGCATAAAATGTAAGCAACCCAATTAAATAAGCATTTCAAACCCAATTAATAAAACCTAGCAAGCCCCATTGACGAAACATGACAAGTCCAAAAGATTGAGCATGACAAGCCCAGTTACCAAAACCAAATAAATCACTAAGTGGTGAAAGAAGGGGAAACAAGATGGCTACTCGCTACTCAACCCGTGACCACCCTAGCACGGCCAGGCCGTGACTCTGCTGCCACTCACGGCCAGCCACCTCGGTCAGCCCCCAAAACAACCACCATTCAACTCACAACCAACCCCCAAAACCTATACAAATAGCCATCAACAAAAATCGTTTTACAACAATCAAACGAGACAAGCTTAAGACGGGTACATACACACACGCATTCACGTGCTTATTTCCCATACTAACTATTCAACCTCTACTACTCTTTAACCCGTCCCAAATCAGACCCAAAACGGACCCGAAACAGGCCACTATTACGACCCAACTCAGCCCAAAATTATCTGCTAATGGTCACCCACACACCCTTCCTGAAACAGGCTCATGGACTCCCTCCCCTTGTCACGGTTTCAAGCTGAAATCGGAGCCCCAACAGCTTCAAAAGCGAGCCATCAAACGACTACCCATAACCGTCACTCACACCTGCACAAGACACTCCCACACAGCTGTACACGCAGCCTGCGACGGGGCAACCATAAACCCAGACACAGCCGCTCAAAGCCCACTGAAACGGTCACCAAAACAGAGGTATACATGGTCCACAATCGAGTTTTCAAGCGGGAAGAATACAAGCGCACGTATGGTGATGACAACCAGAGGAAACCAAACACGAAAACAACCCCAAGAACTGTTCTACCCGTTCTAAAACAGAGCCAAGAACTGAGTTCGCGCAAGCAGAGCTCACGACAGAACACGGCTCAACACAGACCATTCCAAACACCAATATGAGACGATATTTACCATTCAAACGAAAGCAAAATGTAAAGAATTAAACTTTATCCGAAAAGAACAGGTAAAACGATACAAAAGACAGAAATTCCGACATATGTCGAGTAACCTATCCCCGTTACCTGTTATGACCTCTTAAACGTCCAAGGAATCGCCCAAGGATGATCTTAAACCCAAAATGGAAGAGATTAGCTCCAAAAATCGCATCTTTGAAAGACGGCCGAAATGAACCCGGATGAAAGCTTGGCTCTTTTTTATATAGGAAGAAGGAGAATAAGGAGAGGAAGCTAATGGAGTAAGTTTTATAAAATTTGGTTGAGGATTGGAGGAAGGATCTGAGTTGAGAGGTGCGAAAATGGCGGAGCTGCTACATTTGTGTTGTTGTTGCTGCGCTTTTTGTTGTTTGCAAATGAAAGGGAAGAAGAAAGAAAGGGATGCAGTGGGTCACGGACTCACGGTCCAACAACAAGAGTGTAATAATTATATTATAATAATAATAATAATAGTATGTAAGAGTGGAGTGTGGGGTGGAATAGGGGTGTATGTGTCGATTTTCGATTAGTCTGTATTTAGATAAGATTCCCAATTAAAGAGTGACGGTCTAACGTTAGACGGAAATTAAGACAGACATTATTATTATTACGGTCATTATTATGGTCCGACCAAAAATATACATACATACACTCTTATATAAATTATGCCTTAAAAATATAATTTAATCGTACGTATTTTTATATAAACGAGCTTTTATATAATACGTTTATAAAAATCGTGTTTGACAAAAATTTAATTAAATTGAATGATTCAAATTCAAAAATATATAATAAAGTGGTTAAACGGTTTAATAAATTTTAAATGTCAAAATGGAAAATTCGCGGGTGTTACATTCCGTCAATATTTGGAAAATGGTAATCTAAGTGTCATTATTAAATGCATTAAACCGTTGTGATATGCTCCTTATTGATTGCCATAAATGGTGTAGTGTTTGAATCATTAAGAACATTTCTTGCCATGTTTGATGATTGACATTTGATACTTGGCATTATCTTTGGGCAAATGAATGCGGCAGTGACCAACAATACGCAAATCCACACCGAAGTGACCTTCAGAGCTACCCGATATGTAATAAGGGTACTCTAGAATTGCAAACGTTTTGACTTTCACTTTGGCATTTGAACTCAATTGACGATTATAGTGCCCAATCCCTTTAGTTAACAAAACAATGATGGTTGAAGTTAAAGAACTGTTGCATTGTTTCAAAGGTCACTTTGAAATAAACGGTAGCCAAGGAATTAACACCACAATGTACTATTGACTAGGCCTTAGCTAATGAAATGTAAGATGCTAGTAGGACACAACCTAGAGTGTCTTGAAGGTATTCTAGCAAATAAAGTCTCAAGGACAAAAAGTATATACAAGGGCTTTATATACACATTTTAAGCTTCCCAATTAGGCATTTTCACGAAATTTTACTAAATGTAACTATATGTCATGATGCAACTAATATATATACAAGACTAATGCATATACAAGTAATAACTATATGATAATTAATCTAATGCATACTCCTAACATCACATAGATACAAACCGCATCATAAAAAATTCACCACATTTGTCATTAACATAAGAGTAGGGAAGAAGGAGATTAGAACGATCATACCATGCGGTCTTCATTAATCCCTTAAAAATGTCTCAAATGTGGTGTAGTTCCTATGTGAAAAGAGTAACAAACATACAAGTATGTACAAATATATACAAGTCTATGCTACAAAGGTAAACAACGTGTTTTTGGATTTTGAAATTTTAATCATTTTAAAAAAAAACATTTTTTATAGGTTTTTAAGAATGTATATTCTCATCCGCACACTTACGATTGACATTGTCCTCAATGTACATAGTGTGCCGGAAATTGAAAATAAAATACCATGTTTTTTGTTTTTCAAATAAGTTTTATTAAAAATTAAATACATGGTTTTATATTTTTAAAGTTTTTATGAAATGAAATACAAATTTAATTCAATGCATGAATGAATGAATGCATGTATACATGATCTAATTAAATGCAAGTCCTATATAACATATATAACAAATGAATGCAATCTAAACAACACTAAGTGATGCATGCTTTCGATTAGGTAGAAAGGCAATTTGAATTGACTCGGATGCCATATAACTAAACTTCCCCAAACATCTTAAGGCTAAGGATAAGAAAGTTTGGCCATTAGGCCATGCATGCCATGAATGCAATTGTATTGTCATTTTGGATTTTACTTAAAGGAACAATAAAATATCATCACCTCAATGTGACCGAGGTGTGAACCCTTTGATGTTTCTAGGCTCATAACATACCATCAAGGAGAGTCCAAAATGGCTCCAACATGCTCTAAAATATCATGAATCGAGTATTTAAAATACAAGTTAATAAAGACAATATATGAAATTTAGCCAAAGAAAGGGATTGTATACAATGTATTTCCTTGGTGTGATGTGAAAGGAGTCATTATCCACCATAATCTAGAATGCTTCCATGTGGCTCGTACTTTTCATCTACTCCCATTGGCATCTTCTCCGTCTGATACGTGCATTTTAAATAGTCTTTATAAGCCTTTTATGCACGTATTTCTATGCGATTCTCGTAGTTTTATTCTGGGAAATGCCCCGAATATTCTACTTTGGTTTGTTTCGCTTTATTTGTAGGAATGGACCCGAAAGTAGCAGAATCGAGCCTTTTATTGTCCTTTTTGCTTGCATTTAGAGGATGAGTGCATTTGGAGCGGAAATACTACTGTCTTGGGATGCGTGAAGGAGTCTCGGAAGCTAACTAAGTAAAGAACATGAGCTGGTGCAATGGCAAGTCCTCGATCGAATGGTTTTCTAATCGATCAAGTGGTTTTAAGAGAAGAATATCTCGATCGAATGGATTTTATGTTCGATCGAGATGTGCATATTTGGAGTTCCTCGATGGAGTGGTCTGTTTACTCGATCGAGAAGTTTTGCAATGAATGTGTTCGATCGAGCAGTTCTAAACTGTTCGATTGAGTAACTCGCTAATGGGCTCGAGCTTTTTAGTTTAATTTTGTTTTCTAGGTTTAATAATTGTCTTTCCTATAAATAGGAAAGACGACACGAGGTTTTATTATCACTTCATATATCACTTTTCTTCCTTTTACTGTGGAACACTGCTTTTCTCTCTTTTTCCGGATCTTAAGTTTTAATTCTCTCATCACTCTCTTTACTCTCTTTAATTTACAATGTTCATTATTTCTTTATCTCTCGTTCTCACTTTATTTATGTATAACTAATCCCTTAATGCTAGGATTAGGGAAGTCATTGTAGTATAGCAATGATGCGATAGTTGGTTAGGAGATTTAATGTGAGAATTGTTTCATTGACAATTTAAATATAATCGTTTGATTGAATGCATGCAATTGAACTAGTTTGTTTGGTTAAGTTCAATCCTACATCGGAAGATTGGAATTAATAGACCTGTTATGGCAATAGACTACACTAGTGAGGGCGGAAGCTAAGCTAGTTGTATTTTAGGGTGGATAGCGGACCGGAAGGACCTTTCCTTTACCCTTCTCACATTAGATCGACTGACCTACCTTTAGCTGACTTGTGCATCTATCATGATAACCCGACATCTTGGCATATTTTTCTCTATTTGATTTCTCTCTTACCTCATCCCTTGCTTTGCCTTCATTAGTTTAGTAACAATACTCAAACCCCAAAATTGTGACCGTAGATAGATTGAATTGACAAGTAGATAGTGACTGCCTCCCTGTGGAGATCGACTCTACTTACCGCTGACTTCTGTTAGTAATACTTAGGTATTTATTTTTGATACATGACGACCGTATCAAATTTTGGCGCCGTTGCCGGGGAGGCAACTATTTTATTTACTTGTTTATTTTTGTCTGTCTTTATCCTCAAGGGATTAATTCCTTGAGGCAGTTCTCATCTTTTTCTTTAGTGTTGTTTTGATAGGCCCTACAGGTCCTACATAGACAGTTCTAGGTAAAAGATCATCAAAGGGAAGGCTTGAGTACCTTTGATCTTCCACCTATGTTCCATCCTATGGCGCAGCAGGTGGTTTACTGTGAGAGATGTAGTGCTGCTGGGCACAATGCTATTATCTGTCTAGCGGGAAACGACCGTGTCAAAATTTGGCGCGATGAAGTCTATCCGTTTAGGCAGCGTAGACAAGCTAGTCAACCCTTTGCAATTGTGGTGCCACATCCACTTCATCAACGAGGTTATCAAAAGCCTTCATTCGTTTGGCCACCATAACAACAAGCTCCTCCTCCTAATAAATAGAAAGAAGAGGTTGCTGAACTGAATTCTTTGGTGAAGACACTTGCACTTCAATTGCAAGAACATGATAGATTAAATGACGCTCAAATCTATGAGCTTGAGTCTCAAATAGCTCAGTTAGCTGCTGAGGCGAACTTTAGGCACGCAGAGAGTGGTTTTTCCCATGAAGGACCCGAGTTACCTATCGATACTGATGATTTATATGACTCGGGTGCGAAGATCTATCTGAAAATGAAGCATCATACAAGGATTTCTGCGCTGCACAGCAACAAATACTTGATCTATAACAATCCGACCCGCCACCGTCGTAACCCAACCCCAATAAGATGGGTGTGCACCTTTGGACCCATATTTGTCCTCACTTAAGCCCAAAAGCACAAGGCCTTGTTACTAAGTGGTGGGTGGAATCCTTTATAAACATATCACAAGCCTCCTACTTTCCCGATGTGGGACAACTTTTTCTCTCAAACTCTTGGGGTGTTACATGATCGAATTAGTCAAAGTGTTCGATCGAGTGAAATATCTGAGGAAGTGTTCGATCGAACAGAGTTATCCACTCGATCGAACTGTTGTTATGAGGAGGACCTCGATCGAGCTAATCATATTGTTCGATCGAGTGATATTCAAGAGGAAAGTTTTCGATCGAGTTCCATCTTTTCTCGATCGACCATAATGGCCACGGAGAGCAATCATATGTCATCTTGGTTCATTTTGGATGACGATTTTAATGAAGACAATGGTTATGGTGAATCTCCCATTTTCAAAGCCGAGCTGGATGCCTTGGAGGCTGCGATTTACGGGATAGGACCCACCAAGGAAGGGAATGAGAAGGTAGCTGGGTCAGTGACTGTTTTTAGCACGGAAGAGGTAATATATTCTTTTATCAATGATTCCGACGTTAGGAGCAACCGACCTGAGGAAGTTAACGATAATTTCATTATTGTTGGTATTAATAGTACACTATCTCATATGATTTATGCTTTTTATTTTGATGCTCTACCCCCTTCCTGTTGGACAAATAATTTAATAATGTTATTTCACCATATTTGTCGTCGAAAATTTGTTAGGCTGAGACGGTACTTTAGATTGCTTTTATGTGCTCCTTCTTTATTATGGTGCTACGTATGCTCTTGTGTAGCACATGCGCAGATTTATGATCTAATGCCAAGGGCTTTGAATTGCTTTGATTCTGACTAACTGGAGCAGCTGGATGAAGAAAAAGATGGTCGAGCTGGGACCTGTCTGAAACTAGCTCTACCTGGGAGGCAACCCGGAGTTTTAATTTTTACTAGTTTTTCAAACATTTCAGCTGTGTGTATAATAATTGGTTTTTAAACCATAGACTGGAACAGTTAGCTTATTTTGTTGGCCCCACGAGCTGTTTATTGTATATTTGCAGGAATCTAACGTGGATAGCTCGATCGAGTACTCTATATACTCGATCGAACTATTTTGCTGCTGATTTTACTCGATCGCACTGTTTTGCTGCTGATTTCACTCGATCGAACATATCTTCTTCTCGATCGAGTGCTTGCAAAAGAGGATCTTTCGATCGAGAGCCCTACTTCCTCGATCGAACTGTTTAGATGCCCAGGTCACTCGATCGATCATTCTGTCATTTCGATCGAGTGCTTTTGTTTGGATTCGCTTCCAAATGATGCTGCTACGGAGCTGTTGGCGACCTCTCATGTTGCTGGCTGGTTTGGGGAGGTCCCTACTTCGCGTATTCTTGTGATTTTTCCGCATCTTCACTCTCTCCTTTTTAGTTTGTATTTCCTTTCCTTATTTTTGAGTACAATGAGGGCATTGTACGGTTTGGTTTGGGGAGGTTATGCATCCATATCTGTGTCTGCATGTTGTTTTTATTGCATTTCTGTTATCACGTTTGATTTTTGTATGCATTGTTGTCTATTTTTATAATAATCAAAAATCTCATAAAAATATAAAATTCAAAAATATCACGTTTACTACTCGGAACGGTAGATTTCAATGATGATATTGCACTATAATTTGTCCTTTTGCTTAAGCCTTGCATAAATTAATATCTTTAGCATTGTCTTTTGCATAATCTACGAGTTAATGTTTAAATTTAGCTGAACGAATAGACTTGACCTGAAATTTTGGCAAACTACTTATAATTTCTAAGATTTAGAGCCTTATAAACTGGTGTCATTTATGACCAGTTCATGTAGGATTGTGATTAGTATACTCCTTGCATAGCATGTTCATCAATTTGCACGTATATGAAATTCAATTGCTTTTTGTCTGCACACATTCGGGTTTGTGGTTGGTGTCGCATGCAGGGAGGTACTTACATTTCCCATTTCTTTAATTTTTACCCATTTAACTCCACATTAGCCAAATTTGCCTTTTGACCCTTAACTACATCCAAAATTTAGCCTGCCTTGTCAAGCTAGTTTAGTGTATGTTTTTGCGGTATATAATTTATCGTGCCAAGTTTGGTTTGTATTGTATTGATTTGGAGTTGGAGTTGGTAATTTATGAAGAAAAAGGAGGATGAGAAAAAAAAAGAAGTTGAAAAAGAAAAAATGAAAAAAAAAAAACATGAATCGAAAGAAAAAGAAACCGAGAAAAGAAGAAAAAGAAAAAAAAGATGTTTGATTGTTGATGGTTTCACTCCTATGCTTTATTTATATCTATTGAGGAGTATGTTCAGTTCGGTTTGGTAAGTTTGTATGCCGAGTTAAGGGCATTGTGCTTAATTTTGATGGATTAGAAATGGATATGTTCCATGTGGTTCTGTTCAGGTACTAGCTTGGCCGCCTATAGCTCTACATTTCCAAAAATGTTTTGCCTTTTCTTACCCATTATCTCACTTTATCATATTTTTGTAAGCCCTCGGCTGTGACAGACATTGATGGGTTTGAATGTATGTGCACGGTAGTTAGAATTGTCTATCATATTAGCTGCATGTGTGTTATGTGGGTCGTAGTTTAGGTGGGCGACTATATTTCTTTCTCTCTTACACTCATATGCTTACCCTTGCTTTATGATAGAAGAGTGACCCGTGAGAGTCCATCATTAAAGGTCTTGTAAGGTCGACGGTTTAGCTTTATTATAGACATCCTATAACTCTTTTGTATTTGACTGGTTCGCTATAAGTATTAGTTTGCTAGCATTAAATCGGTTTAAGAGGGCATTTGTACCTAGCTCTGAGCTTTCTTTTCCGTTCCATTAGTTTGCATTTAGTTTATTCGATGACGAGTAAAGGTTCGGTTTGGGGAGATTTGATACGTGCATTTTATATAATCTTTATAAGCCTTTTATGCACGTATTTTTATGCGATTCTCGTAGTTTTATGCTACGAAATGCCCTGAATATTCTACTTTGGTTTGTTTCGCTTTGTTTGCAGGAATGGACCCGAAAGTAGTGGAATTGAGCCTTTTGTTGTCCTTTTTTCATGCATTAAGAGGATGAGTGCATTGGGAGCGGAAATACTACTGTCTTGGGATGCGTGAAGGAGTCTCGGAAGCTAACCAAGTAAAGAACATGAGCTGGTGCAATGGCAAGTCCTCGATAGAATGGTTTTCTGATCGATCGAGTGATTTTTAGAGAAGAAGATCTCGATCGAATGGATTTTCTGCTCGGTCGAGATGTGCATATTTGGAGTTCCTCGATCGAATGGTCTGTTTACTCAATCGAGAGGTTTTGCCATGAATCTGTTCGATCGAGCAGTTCTAAACTGTTCGATCAAGTAACTCGCTAATGGGCTCGGGCTTTTTAGTTTAATTTCATTTTCTAGGTTTAATAATTGTCTTTCCTATAAATAGGAAGGACGACATGAGGTTTTATTATCACTTTATATATCACTTTTCTTCCTTTTACTGTGGAACGCTGCTTTTCTTTGTTTTTCCGGATCTTAAGTTTTAATTCTCCCATCACTCTCTTTACTCTCTTTAATTTACAATGTTCATTATTTCTTTATCTCTCGTTCTCACTTTATTTATGCATAACTAATCCCTTAATGCTAGGATTAGGGGAGTCATGGTAGTATAGCAATGATGCGATAGTTGGTTAGGAGATTTAATGTGAGAATTGTTTCATTAACAATTTAATTATAATCGTTTGATTGAATGCATGCAATTGAACTAGTTAATTTAGTTAAGTTCAATCCTAGATTGGAAGATTGGAATGAATAGACCTGTTATGGCAATAGACTACACTAGTGAGGGCGGAAGCTAAGCTAGTTGTATTTTAGGGCGGATAGCGGACCGGAAGGACCTTTCCTTTACCCTTCTCACATTAGATCGACTGACCTACCTTTAGCTGACTTGTGCATCTATCATGATAACCCGACATTCTGGCACATTTCTCTCTATTTGATTTCTCTCTTACTTCATCCCTTGCTTTGCCTTCATTAGTTTAGTAACAACACTCAAACCCCCAAATTGTGACCGTAGACAGATTGAATTGACAAACAGATAGTGACCGCCACCCTGTGGAGATCGACCCTACTTACCGATGACTTCTGTTGGTAGTACTTAGGTATTTATTTTTGATACATAACGACCGTATCACCGTCCTTGTCACCAATAGAAGTACCCAAGTCAACGCTTTCTCCATCTTCATCATCACTCACAATATCAATCATCTCATCATCACCATCACTTACATTGATAGCCTCATCATCAACCGGTTCATTTCTCCCATTATCACCCATATCTCCACTTTCACTTACCATCTCTTCATCTTTTGAAATGCAAGATCTGGGAAGAAGACTTTTCGATCCACCCAATCTGGTAGTGGGCCATTTGGGTTAAGTAAGCCTCTCTTGGCCAAGTTGTAGAGTGGTGGATATTGAGCATAGTAGTTGTTCACCCAATCTTTGTACATCTTTTGATGGATAAGTTGCAATAATTTCGTACTATAATCTTGTCCCGCCTCGACATTGTGATCGTCAAGGATAAAAGGTTGGTAAATGAAAGGATAAGGAGGTATAGACAATGTTGAGAAAGCCTCTCGAGAACATGATGGTGTAGATGTTTCACCTTGGTCGGTTAATGTGAAGGTGGACATTGTTGGGAAGAGGTATGTTATCCTATGCTTTGAAAGCTGTGGAAGCTTGTTCTTTGGAATAGTAATAGAAGGACCATCCTTCACTAGCCCCTCCACAGTCATATTATCTTCATTTCGCTTTACCCAATAGTAACAATGAGCAAGCACAAACATATTCATTTTTGTATCCCCTTTGATCGGTGTATAAGTAACCATTTGGTTGAAGTTAGGGTCAAAGTGCTTTGCTAGCCACGTCACTAGTCCACTATTGACTATATGAGCCATAGTCTCCTTGCCCGTATCTAAGTCCATCCAACGGTCTAATAAAAGCTTCACAATGTCTTATTGAAACCCATAAGACCCATGCTCATTTAGGCGAGACTCAAGGTAGACCAAGTCGAGTTCTATAAAAGAACATGCCTCATTTCTAGCTATCAACGTATTTGCCACAAAACGATGCCAAAAGCTAAGGCCCGATAGATGAATATACAAAGACGAACAAGCCTTGCAAGTGGTAAACTCCCAACTCGAAATCGCCTTCCATAGAGGTTTGGCATCAAAATTGTGTGGCTTCTTAGATGCTCTAAAGGGTATATCAAATACAAAAATATTGGCAAAGGCATGCAAATTGATCTTTTGGGAAACATTAGCAAGACGGAATTCTACGAATTTTCGGTCTTCATATCTAGTTATCTTCAATAAACTTATAAATTCACGAGTCAAGGCTTTGTAAGTGGGTTCATGTATATCAAAGAGTTTGCCTAGTTTCATTAAGTCGAAGAAAGTTCGAGTATCCTTCAAGATTCCTAATTGGCACAAGGTATCATGACAAAGGAACTCTGTAGCTACAACATTCTTCTTAAGCAAAGAGTAAAAGGATTTCTTATGCTCTTCATTGATAAATATTACCTCAAGGAATCCTTCTAATGGTTAGATTGTTTGAGATTCAAGAACCAGGACTGCTTCATGTTGCTTCTCCGCCATTGGTGCTGATACGTGCAATTTATATAGACTTTTTAGCCTCCTATTGCACGCATTTCTATGCCATTTACATTGCTTTATATTGCAAAATGCCCCGAATTGGCTACTTTGGTTTGTTTTGTCTTAATTGCAGAAATGGATCCAAAAGTAGTGGAATCGCATCTTATTCGTCCCATTTAGCATGCATTTTAAGGAGACGGAGATTTAGAGCAGGAGTCGTACCTCGGGAAGTGTGAAGGGAGGTCCTTGGAAGGCTAACCAACGAAGTCAAGGTTGTTCTTAGTGGAAGGTACTCGATCGAGAGCTCTATTGGCTCGATCGAGTGGTTTGGCAGAAGAAGGAGTTCGATCGAGTGGTTCTTTTGCTCGATCGAAGATAGTTATTTTGGGAGTGTTCGATCGAGTGCTACTTTTGCTCAATCGAACGGTTTTGCTGAAGAAGTGCTCGATCGAGGGGAATAAAAAGCCTCGATCGAGTGATTAGCTAGTTTACACGGTTTACTTAGTCCGTGTTTAGGTTTACTTTTGTTAATTTTTATTCCCCTATATAAGGAAGTCGTGATTAGGTCATAAACATCTCATAATCTCTTATCACTTAATAACTTCTTAATCTCTGAACTTCTCTTTACTCCTTAGATTATTGCTGCTACTTGTTCTTTACGCCGGATTTGCTTTATTGTAATCTTTCTCTTCGTTTTTAATCGTAATTCAATACTTTGTTTTTCTTAATCTTCATTCTATTGCTCTTCAATTATCCTTGTTTAGTTTATGCTTAATCTTAATCTTTCTACTATGTCTACCCTTAGTATCTTTATGTTTATTGTTGTTGATTGTATCGATAGCATGAGTAGCTAATCTCCTTATGTTATGATTAGGGGAGCCATGGTAGTAAAGTGACGATGTTGTGAATAGGTTTAGGTGAGTCAAGCTTTGGGTGATTTGTCTAATTTGAAGGTTAAAGTTGGTAATGGAGTTGATTAAATGTGTCAAGGATGGATTTGCGTGTATTGACCATGTCTCGGGTTGTATTTGGCCGTGGTTTGGGACTCGGGCAAGGGGTGTGTGTCGTGGGTGTTGTCGGTTGTGTTAGTTCATTAAGACTGGTTTTCGTTTCGTAATTTTTATAAATAATCACAATGAATCGTACTTAATTAATAAATGAGATACGGTAAGATTAATAACTTAATTATAAAATTTAGGTAACGGATTTGAAATGGAATATTTCTGATTAATTCTTCGCACTCCATAATTAGATTTTAGCTTCAAAGCTAGGATATATACTCAACTGGAATATGTTATTTTGTTTATTGTCAAATGATTATTATATGGAGAATGGATGGTAATTTCTGGATGAATAGTTATGTGGATTGTTACTGTTATTCAGTTGTTGAGTAACTCATAATTCATAATATTATATATTTTTTAATTGGTTATATAAATATTGAAAGGCCCAAGCTTAGTTTCTGGTGGATAACATGGGTATTGCAAGGCCCCATGCTTATTTGCTGGTGGATAATGTGTGAATTGGAAGGCCTCAGGCTTAGTCTCTGGTAGATAATGCGTGATTACCCCGGTCCAGGGATTGGCGGGATGAATGGGTGTCTCGGGAGATTTGAATTGGTTGTTAAGAATTTGCATATCTTGATTTCTATTTATATTCCGGTTGTTTCCATGTTTTTTTTTTTTGGTGACGAGGGGGTTGAATCCTCTGGGCCCATGCATTCCCGCACCACCACATGGACCATGTAAGCCACCCCCTTCGGGGGGTGCAGTGGCCAAGTGATCATCGCCCTAGCTGGTAGTCGAACCCGGGACCTCTCAACTCCTGCATTTCTGCAAGTTTCAAGGTTTAACCCGGCTACCACTGGACTAACACCACTTGGTTGTTTCCATGTTGCTTAGATATTCCTACTCAACCGTTTGGTTGACAGTGTATTCTGTAAACACATGTGATGAACTAATTATTGAGGAGCAAATTGACTGACAGGTACTGGAGATTAGATGACCGGGAGCTTGGGACGTGAGGATGGATGACGATGGACCATCTAGTAGCTAGTCTAGCTCACTTAGACCGTTTAATTAGATACTTCACTTATTTTATTTCCACCGCGAGATTGTATTTGATATTTCTATTCAGTTATTTGGTTAAGTAAATTGTAATAAGGCCGTTAAAAAATTAATTTATTTAAAGTACTGTGGTTTGATTTACTTGGTTATTCACTACCTCCGGCAATCCGAGATGGTAACAACTTCTTTTATCTAGGAATGCCTAGTTAAGGCTCTTAGATAAACGGAGGTGGTACAAAGTGGTACCAGAGTCAGGTTCCTCAGGCCTACAACCAATAAACAACAATGAATAGAGGATATGTGATACCGTCGTTTTAGTACCAAAAATAAATACCTAAAACTACTAACAGAAGCTAGCGGAAGTACGGTCGATCTCCACATGGAGATGGGAAAATGCGTGCTAAACTAAGTTCGTCTGAGTAACTATTTCTTGGGGGATTTTGAAGGTTTGTTCTAATCTATAGAGGTCAAAAAGAGAGAATGGAGTAGGAGAAAATTGCCAAATATCAAGAGAAGAGAAACAGCTAAGACTGTCGGTTCACCATGATTCTTAAGAAATGTAATCTAAGGTCTTAGGTCAATGCAAATTCGATCTACAGGGTAGTGAAAAGGTCCTTCTGGTCCGCTATTCGCCCTAAAACAATTCTAACTCAGCTTTCGCCCTCATTAGAATGCCCTAATGTTCACTACAGGTCTCACCTTTTCCAATCTTCCAATCCAGGTCAAGGTTTACCGAAGTTAATTATCTAATTGTGTCGACTCAAGTAGACAAGAACAATTATATGCAGTGATTAACAACATAGATCTAATTTGCATCAAGTCCCAATCAGCTAATCATAATTCCTTTTAAATCACGGCTCCCATATGTCTTAGCAAAGGAGATTAGCTATGCATGACTATTAAATGAACAATAACAACACATAAACTAGAATAATTCAACAGAATAAAAGTCCGAGGAGAGAATAACAAGAGTAAAGATTCAAGGAATGAAAGCAATAAAACAACGTAATTAATTAAAGATTAAGAGTGTACGTAGAGTACCGATTACAGAGAGGGGAATAATCAAGAATCAGGGTTCCAAGCATAAAGTTCAAAGAGAGAGAAAAAAAGAGAAAGTAGTCGAAGAGGAGAGGAAAAAGAGAAGAGAGTTATTATGACAGCCGTCATAATTATTTATCGTAATTACAAAAAGGGCAATCTCGAGAACAACTCAAGACCCGCACAAAACACATAGGCTCTCGATCGAGTAGAATTAAACCACTTGATCGAGAGGAAAACTCAACAATCTGTTCGATTGAGTAAAGAGGGTGCTCGATCGAAGTCTTCAGAAGGTAGCTACCTCGATCGAGAAAAAGCAGAGCTCGATCGAGTGGTTAAGCATTCAATCGATCATTATGAATGGCAAAATGGATCGATCGAGCTATATAGGCACGGGTGGACTCCTTGACACCTTCCGAAACCACTTCACGCATCCCTAAGTGACAGATTTCGAGCTCTGATTCCTCGTTCTAGAAAATGCATGAGATTAGGACAAGTTCAGGCCTGATTTTGCTCCTTTCTGGTTCATACCTACAATTAATACAAGACAAACCAAAGTAGACTATTCGGGGGCATTTGTAGCTAGATGCCACGTAAATAACAAAGAAATGCATGTAAAAATGAGGTAAAAACCTTATATAAAATATACGCATCAAATCTCCCCAAACCAAACCTTTGCTTGTCCCCAAGCAAACTATGAATGCAACTAAAGACAACTGATGGAGCGGGACCAACTCATCAGCTACAAATTATCCACCCAAACCAATTTAATGCAACAACTAACAAGTGGCAATGAGTAAGTGCAAACGAGTTAGATCAATGCTTGAAACTACTGAACCGTCGACCTTGCAACACTCATAAATATCAGATTCTCACGGGCCGCTCATCACACAAATTAAGCACGTGGTGAGTATATAAGTAAAAGATAGAAATAAGTAAAGACACTCACCTAACTCGACCTATAAGAACATGTATGCAGTCTAACATGAATAAAGTCTCTACAACTGTACATATGCAATCCAACCAACTGATGACCAAGACACATGTCGAGGACTTATATTTGGGTAAGTGAGGTAATGGGTAAGAAGGGGCTAAAATGAATTTAGAGATATGGAGTTAATAACCAAGCTAGCAACAACGGATCCAAATTTTGAAACTTCCCGACTTCATACTCAATATAATAATACAAAACAGTGCCAATTTGTAGCACACAAACTCACTAACCACCATAATATCGTCAACTCCCCATAAGATATAAATATAGCATAGGAGCGGAAATCACAACATAATATATTTTTTTGCTCATAATTTTTCATAATCTTTCTTTTCTTTTTCATATTCTTTTTCTTCAATTTTTCACAACTTTCTTTTTTCTTTTCATTTTTTTTTCATTCCCTTCGACATTTCCACCAACTTCTCAAACCAGATATATAACCATATTGCGATAAAGCATTCCCAAAAGCTACTATTACTAGCTCGGCTAGGGTAGGCAGAATTATAGATTGTAGGTATATGGGACAAAATGGGCAATTTGGCTATGTGGAGCTCAAGGGTAGAATGAAATAAAGGAAATTGCCTCTCCTAACATGTGTTGCCAACCACAGACCTGAATGCATACAGGTATTAAGTAGACTGGATTCATGATTATGCAATTTGATGTTACATGCCTTATAGAGAGTACTACTCACATCCTATATGAAACTGGTCATGAATGTCACCAGTTTGTCAAGCTCTAAACCTTAGCATGTAAATGTAGCTAGCCAATATAAGAGTCAAGTCTATTCATTCAGATAAATTTGAAACAAAAACTCGTAGATTATGCACATTACCATGCCAACAGAATGTTAGGAATGTGCAAGGTAGGGGTAAAAAGGACTCAAAGTAGCATAAAAGTTCAACGTTCCGACTCAACCTAAATGCACAAATAAACGTGAATTTGTTTTTTGTTTTTTTGTTATGGCATTTTTTTTGAATTAAAGTAGCAATGCATGCGAAAAGAGATAAACGTGTAAACTGAAATGCAATAAAACAACATGCAGACACGGATATAGATGCATACCTCCCCAAACCAAACCGTACAATGCCCTTATTGTACCAAGAACAGGGAGAGAAATGTAAACTGAAGAGAAAGGAGAACGGAGGTCGGAGGTCGGAGGTCGGAAAACTTACAAGACGACGTGAAGGAGGGACCTCCCCAAATCGACCATGAACATGGGAGGTCACAAAAAATCCAATATCATCGCAGCATGCGAGATATAGCAGCAGGACTCGATCGACAAAACAGAAGGGTTCGATCGAGTGTATTAGGTGCCAGAAGCTCTCGATCGAGTAGAAGAGGGTCTTAATCGAGAAGATGGATTTTGCAGGCCTTCGATCGAGTAGAGAAAGTTTTGGATCGAAGGGAAGTAGCATCAGAAGTGTTCGATCGAGCAAGAAAACCTCTCGATCAAACTGTTTACACGAGAAACCTGCAAAACACAATAAAAGGTACCACGAGTCTAACAAAAGAACGTAACTGTTCAGCAATTGTCGTAAAACCAGAGCCTAAGCACACAAAAACAAAACAAAAAGTTTAAGCAAAATACAAAAAGATAGGCCCGGTTGCCTCCCAGATAGCGCAGGTTTAAGAGGTCCCGCACGACCTTTTTGACTTCAAGTTCCTGGCTCATCAGGAATGTCGAAGTACAAAACTTCAAATCTGCCATCCGCATCATTTGCTTCATGGTAGTGCTTCACATATTGGCCATTGATTTTCAACCTGTTGCCCTCAGAGCTTTCTAATTCAACGGACCCAAATTTGGTGACATCAGTTACTGTATAAAGGCCGCTCCACCTGGACTTCACCTTACCAGAAAACAAGCGTAGTTGGGCATTAAACGGCAACACCTTCTGCCCGATATGAAATTCTCGAGGTATGATCCGTTTGTCGTGTCATCTTTTCGTCTTCTCTTTGTAGATGCGTGAGCTATCATAAGCATTTAGCCTAAACTCCTCCAGTTCATCTAGCTGTAACAAACGGTTCTGACCACATAACTTAGGATCAAAGTTTAGTTCACGTATAGCCCACCAAGCCTTACACTCTAGCTCAATAGATAAGTGACAAGATTTCCCATAAACCAACCGATATGGTGATGCACCAATCGGTGTTTTAATGGCAGTACGATTGGCCCATAATGTGTCATCCAGTTTAAGACTCCAATCCTTCCGTGATTTAGAAACCACCTTAGCCAAAATCTCTTTTATCTCCCTGTTAGAGACCTCAACTTGCCCACTAGTTTGAGGGTGATACCCCAAACCACGACGGTGTTGGACACCGACTTTAGACAGTATAAAAATACGTTTCTTTTCTTTAAAATGCATTCCCCCCATCACTAATGACGACCCTAGGGACACCAAATCGGGGAAAAATAATCTTTTTAAACATTTTAATCACGGTCTTGGTATCACAATTAGGTGAAGCAATCGCTTCCACCCACTTAGACACATAATCTACGACTACCAAAATATACCTGTTACCTTTGCTAGACGGGAAGGGTCCTTGGAAATCGATGCCCCAGACATCAAAAACCTCAACCTCTAAGATACCATTCTATGGCATCTCATATCTCTTAGAAATATTCCCAGAGCGTTGGCAAGCATCACAAGCTGAAACAAATACTTTAGAATCGGTAAATAAAGTGGCCCTGTAAAAACCAGATTGAAGTACTGTAGCCACGGTGCGCGATGGACCGTGGTGACCACCATAAGAGGATGAATGACAGCCCTCTAAGATTGCTCTGGTCTCCCACTACAGAATACACCATCTGTAGAGTCCGTCTGCACACTCCTGAAATAAATAAGGATCATCCCAGAAGTACTGCTTAGCGTTATAGAGAAAACGGTTCTTCTGGTGATAAGAAAGGTTGGGTGGCAGCTCGCCACTAACAACATAGTTAGCCAAATCTGCATACCATGGATCATGGTTAGTAATAGAAGACAAACCGGCAAATAAGGAATCATTGGAAAAAGAGTCATCAATAGGTAAAGAATCCTCTCCCTCCTGCTGCAATAATCGCGACAGATGATCAGCTACTACCTTCTCTGCACCCTTCTTCTCTTTGATCTGTAAATCAAATTCCTGGAGAAGAAGTATCCATCTCAACAGTTGTGGTTTAGCTTCCTTCTTAGCAAGAAGATGTCTCAGTGCTGCATGGTTAGTAAATACAGTAACTTCTGACCCTATCAGATAAGAACGAAATTTCTCCAGCGCATAAACCACAGCTAACAACTCTTTCTCAAAAGTGGTGTACTTCACTTGAGCCTCATCCAGAGTTCGGCTCGTATAGTATATTGCATTCAGGGCTGTGTCTTTCCATTGGCCTAGCACCGCTCCTAGTGCATAGTCACTAGCATCACACATAATCTCAAACGGCAAGTCCCAGTTGGGAGGCTGTATAATCGGTGCAGAAATCAAGGCCTGCTTCAACCTGTTAAAAGGAAAAAGACATTCATCAATAAATACAAAAGGAGCATCCGTAAGCAACAATTGTGTAAGCGGTTTAGAAATTTTTAAAAAATCCTTAATGAACCGGCGATAAAAACCGGCATGACCAAGGAAACTCCTCACTACTTTAACATTAACAGGAGGAGGTAATTGCTGAATCACTTGCACCTTTGCTTTATTGATGCGAAATCCGCTTAGTGTTCACAAATTAAGATGTGGTCGTTGGGTCACGGTCGAATCAAAACACAATTTATAACTTCACAAACAACTCTACAATTAGTAAAGAGGCAAGTAAAGGTCGGATCCCAAGGGACGGGTATTGAAATGAGATTTCTATTGAAACTAGTGGTGTCTAAGGGGTGTCACAAATTGGGTTGATGTAGAAGGTCACTAAACTAAAATAGCAATGAAAATAAACAAGCAAGATGAATTAAAGGGGTGTAAACAATTGATTAAAAGCACTAGGGTGTCATGGGATCATAGGGGAATCATGGGATATGATCATACAAACATGTTCTCAAATTATAAGCAAGCAATTATTGTTGTGATGGATTGAGTTGGGTTATATCTTACAATCCTAGGAAAGTTTGGGTCCCGGAGCCGAATCGATTAGATTGTACAACACCTACAAGTCGACTTAATCTTCCCTACTCAACAACATGCATGGTCTAATGAGACTCGAGTTGGGTTATGTCTTACAAGTCTCATTGAAAAGATAGAAGATGATAGTAAATGCAAGGATTCATAGGCTTAGCATTTCATCAAATATAACATGTGCATGAGTTGAGATCAAAACAAGCAAGCAAATAAAACATGAAAGCATATTAATTTAAGCATGAATCATTCCCCATGTTGGTTTCCCCTAATCACCCATTAACCCTAGCTAAGAGACTACTCACTCATCATCATATTGAACATGATAGCAAGGTTGTCAATCATACCAACAATATGAAACATGATGAATAAATGAAAGTAATTAACAATAATTAAAAAGTGATTAAGAGATTATACCTACTAATGATTCCAATAATAAAGCAAAGATAAAAGAAGTACTTGAATGCTTGATTGAGAGGTTGTCAATCTCCCAACAATAACCCAAATAATCTTCAATTACCCAAAATAAAGGATGAACAAAAGAGAGATTAAAGAACTAAAACTTGGATTAATACTTGATTACAATATTAAAGAGAGATTTGATTGATATTAACTACACTAATTATTGATAAGAAGAACATGCTCCTCTAATTAGACTAATAGGGTATTTATAGTGGAAATTAGGGAGGATGCATTAGGGTTAACTAAGGGCTAAACTAGTAATTACACTTTTTAGATTGAGCAAGGAGGAGCCGGTATTTTTCGAGAGAAGGGCTTCTTTCTTCGTAGCTTGGAGAAGACAATCCGTGCTGTGCTGGAATCCGGGCGGAATAAGGTCGGGACGGGCGGATTCTGGCGTTGGAATCCGAGCGGATTCAGGGGAATCCGGGCGGATTGTGGAGGTGGAATCCGAGCGGAATAGGGCAAAGCCGCTCAGATTGTGCTGCTGCGGGACGGACGGATTGGTGACAATACGCTCGGATTGTTACTCAGCAACATATCTTCTTCTTTTCTTCCCTTTTCTTCATAAATTCCTTGGGGATTTCCTTGGGGACTCAAGGATCCTTTCTCAACATTACTCTTCTACTATAATATGTATAAAGGCCTTCTAATCTTGTCTCTCCTTGATGCTTGGTCATTGAATTCGATCAATTTAGTCTCGTTTTGCCATGAAAATGCAAGATTCTTACTCCTTTCCTACCAAGGGATCAAAATCTCAAAGAATATGCAAAACAAAGAACTAAAGATAAGAATTGACCCAAATAGGCACTAAAAAGCATGGGAACAAGGCTAATTTGGGGGCTAAATATGCGCTAATTATGGTCACATCAAATATCCCCAAACCGAACCTTTGCTCGTCCCGAGTAAAGAGGTGACAAAGACTAGGACCATTACTAACCTATCCTAATAATATAGCCGATATGAGACAATTAGCGGGTCTCACTCCGCCCCTTCAACTCACAACAAGACAACCATGAGGTAGGATGCCTTCTTGCAAGGCAAGGTGGGTCTTGCCAAAATGGCGACACATCCAAACATTAAGCACACAAAATCACATAATGGATGCATCTACAAAAAGAATAGCCACTTCCTCATCAAGTGGCGGAGGCACTAAAGAGGAACAAATTTAAGAGCATGTAATCCTTCACAAATACTAGTTCAACAAATTACTAAGTCTAAGAGGATGGCACTAAATCACCTCCAAATGGTGTTAAACTAGACTACTTTCGTCCTCAATTTCCAAATGCTTTCGTCAAGAGCGATCGGATGGTGGTGGAATGATGATCCCTATGATGCTAGTAGCATATGACATGACAAGTCTCGATTTCTCTACAAAAGTAAAGGTCATGGATCGTCCCAAACTCGACCAAGTGGCTCGACAAAAGGCTTTTTGGTAATGAAATGCTCAAATCTTTATTCACAACGGGTGGATATGACTAGTATTCAAAATTGTCCTCATTTCACTTTCACATTTCAAAAATTTAAGATGGGGTTTGTCTCTTCCGGGCTAGTGTCCTTTTCTTTCGCCAATCGCTTATTAGGCAACCGGTTAACCTCTAGACAATAGCTTTTCGGGGTGATAGTCACTCTGTCTCTGGGCGGCCGAATTCACAACAGTATGGGGGCCCAATTCAATGGATCCCGCACCAAAGCACATCGAAGTGGTACGCCTCCATCAAAACAACTTAAATTTCTCAACTTTCAATAATTCACAACATTTGAGGTTTCCTTGGCATTACATTACTTCCACATGACAAAATTTCTTTGAAATGAGCACTTCAAGCTTATTGATAGAAAATATTTTTGGGTTGCCTTACCACAAGGTCAAACAAGGTCACCTAGACAAGTTAACCAAGTCCACGTCGCATCACGGGGTTGGATAGGTGACTCACATGCAAACCCTTGACTAGGCCTTGGGTCATGGGTCAAAAGACACTAGTATGACACTATCTAGGGTGTTTTACAACCATTCTAGTAGGCAAAGTCTTAAGTTGAACAAGTATTTGTAATGGCTTAGTTGCTCTTGTCAAAGTTCCTAAATAGGCATTTTTCAAAACATTTCTAACATGCAACTACATGCCATGATGCAACTAATATAAACATCGTAATGCAAGTGATTCTATTAACTAATATGACATATAAACTAAATGCAAGTCCTAAGTTCACATTGTTATACCACATCAATCAAAATAAAGCCACATAGTCATCAACATAAAGAGGAAAAAGGAGATTGGAAAGATCATACCATGCGGTCTTCAATATCCTCATGTCTCGGATGTGGCGTAGTCAATCAATGTGAACAAGGATAGAACAAACACAATATATACAAGACAATATATACAAGAATACAAAACGAAATAAACATGTTTTTGGATTTTCAATTTTCAAATTTTTATGATTTTTGAGATTTTTCAATTTTTTTTTGGATTTTTGAATAAGAGTTAAATGTTAGAATTCCCATCCCCACACTAATATGGGCATTGTCCTCAATGGCCAAAATGATGGAAATTATGCAAAGATGATGCATGATTTCTATACTAAATGCAATCTACACTAAGCTATACTACATGATGCATGGTTTTTGTTATGACGGAGAGGATAATTTAGATTACCTCCCGTTGTGTATGCATTAACTTCCCCAAACCGAGTAAGACACTATTGCTAATGTCCAAGGATGGGTGTTGACACGTCTGTCGCGTACCTGTCAAAAATAAAACCTAACGGTCTCAACTAAATATGTAGTAGAGGCAGTCGAGTATCGAATCCACAGGGAGGTAATGCAACTACAGCTATCTATTTCTAATCCTATGGTAACAACCGGTGTTAATTAAATTTTTGGTTCTAAACTACGGAGTTGAAAGGAAAGAGAAATAAAGCAGAGAGCAGTAAAGCAGGAAAGTGAATTAAACTATCAATAAGAGAGGGACATGTCGGGAATTCGGTTCACTACGGTAGTTCAACAACTTAGCAGTAAATGACTCAGACGAACTAATGCGAGACGGATATTAGAAGGTCCTTTCGGTCCACTTCCCACCCTAAAATACCACTAACTTAACTTTCGTCCTCATTAGGGTAGTCTACTGTTTATAGCAGGCCTATTTAGTCCAATCTTTCGATCCAGGATTAATTGTAGCCAGATTAATGGGTGACATAGAAGCGTGCACTCAACTAGGTCGAGAATTACAGTTAAATTGCTATAGTGACAGAGTCTCTTATCGGTTCATCTAATTCATTCACTACGTCGTCATTATTCTACCGCAGATCCCCTAATCCCAACATGAAGGGGTTTAGCTACTCATACTCATAATTAATCTAACAGCAGATAATTTCCCAGCAGATAACATAACGAAATAATAGTAAAATTCAATAATAGAAATTAGGGCAAGAAAGAATGATAACAATAACAAGAATTAAAAGCAACAGAAGGTTAATTATTATTAAAGAAGAGAGAAGATTACAATCCAAGCAATTTCCGGCGTAAAGACACGAAATCCAATGAAGAAATTCCGGAAACAAGAGTAGCAGTCGAAGGTTTAAGCAACGTAACAAAGTTCTACTGTGAAGGAAGGTAAAAAGATAGATAAAAAGATGATCAATAACCTAGTAAAACATAGGTTATATAGCCAAACAACTTAAGAGTTTATGCGGAAAAGTAAAACACGGACTAATTAAAGCCCATAGTGTCGGAGGCCTCTCGATCGAGTGGGTTAAACCACTCGATCGACCAACATCTCAGCAGAAGTCCCTCGATCGACCAGCAGGGTACTCGATCGAGGACTTGGTCATGTGTGGATTACTCGATCGAGTAAGCAGTAGCTCGATCGAGTCTTGGGGAGCTTAGGAACCACTCGATCGACCACCAGTCAGCTCGACAGACCACCAAACAGCTCGATAGACCACTTGGGTCTGCAATTCAGCTCACGTCTTCACCCAAATGCCTCGTAATGCGTGCAACGACACTTCCAAGTGCAACATCTCACTCTGGGACAATCCCGTCTCCTCTAAATGCATGCAAAAAGGACGAAAAGGAGTATGGTTCCGCTACTTCCGCGATTATCCCTACAAAAAGGACAAAATACACCAAAGTAGCCAATTCGGGGCAAAATACTATAAAAACAGTATAGAAATGCATAGAAATACGTGCTGAAATAGGCCAAAAAGACTATACATTAGGCACGTATCAAATCTCCCCAAACCAAACCTTTACTCGCCCTCGAGTAAACTCAAAACTAAACTAATGGAACGGAAATGATAACTCAGAGCTAGCTTAACTTGTCTACTTGAACCACTTTAATGCAACAAATCAACATTAAAGCTAGGCAATCAATACGCAAACGAATTATAAGCTGTTCAGAAATAAGGCTGACCTATCGACCTTGCAAGACCAACAAAACTGGACTCTAACGTGGTCACTCTTCTCTCATGAAGCAAAGGGTGAATGTTATATGTAAAAGAGAGAAGAAAAGATAGTCACTCACCTAACTGCGACCTACATAGCATGCATGCAACAAAAATGAAAGACAATTCAAGTACTAATGCACACATTCCAACCAATAATGTCCGTCACAGCCGAGGATTTGCAAATAATATGGGAATAGTGAGGTTCAGGTGAGAAAAGGCAAAACAAGTTCTGGAAATGTGGAGGTAATAGCGTCAAGCTAGTTCCTAACAGGACCATAATAAACCATCTGGATCTCAACTGTCTGAAAGACTAAACACAGGTGCCCTTCACTTGGCACAAAACTCACTAGACTCAAAGCACAATCTCCTCAAAAAATATAGAATAAGAGTGGAGGAGTCAGACGGTCACAAAGTTCCCTTTTTTTTTTACACATCGTCTGAAACAACTAACTGAAACAACCAACCCTCTTGTCGATTGTACATCTTCGAACATCTTCTCAACTCTGACAAGAGGGGACAACTTTTTACACAATAAAATTTTTCTTTCTTTTTCTTTTCGTTCCAGCTCTTTTTTTTCTGTTTTTCATCATTTTTTTTCTTTCTTTCACGTTTCTCTTTTTCTTTCTTTTTCAATACTTTTTTTTCTTTTCTTCCTCCTTCCTTTCACAAACACCAACTCCAAACAGGAATTACGGACCAAACTGCGATGGAAAACATACCACAAAATGACAGACTAACTAGCTTGACTGGGCAGGCTTAGTTTGGAATGTAGCTAATGGGTCAAAAAGGCAAGTTTTGGCTAAAGTGGAGCTAAATGTGTGAAAGATGTAAAGAAAGGGGAATTTGCAAGACCCTCCCTGCATGTGACACCAACCACAAACCCGAATATGTGCATTTGACGAGAAATTGAATGTCATAAATGTGCAAAAGAGATGAACATGCTATGCAAGGAGTACTACTCTCAAAATTCCTAATGAACTGGTCATGAATGGCACCAGTTATGGCTCTAAAAACTCAGAATTTTTTTTAGTAGTTTGCCAATTTATCAGGTCAAGTCTAACAGTCAGCTATTATTTGAACAGAAATTCGTAGACTATGCGTATGACAAAGCTAAAAACCATCAATAAAGTGCAAGGCTCAAGTGAATTGACAAGTTAAGTGCAATTTCATCACGGGAATCTACCGTTCCGACTCAACCTAAATGCAAAAATAAACGTGAAAATTTTTGAATTTTAACATTTTCTAATTTTTTTGGATTTTTGATTTTTTGAAAATAAACAACTAGTGCAAACTGAAAAATTAAACGTGAATGCAAAACAAATGCAGATGCAGACTCAAAAGGATGCAATACCCTCCCCAAACCAAAATGGACAACGCCCTCGTTGTCCTCCAGCATACACCAGCAGAAAAATGGGGGATGGGAGTATACAACCAATAAAAATGAAATAAAGGAGACGAAATAAAAAGAGTAAGAGAACATACAAAACACGAACTTCCCCAAACCAGCCAGAAAACTGGGGAAGTGAGTAGACCAGTAGCTACTCGTCGTCGGCACCGCCGTCTCCCAGGTACTCCGACCCAACAAAACGGTCTCCCCAAACCAGCAACAAACAAGGGGAGACTCAGTCGTCATCTCCAGGCTGATCCTCCGGACCGGGTACGAACGGAGGGTCACTCTCCTCCTCTCTGGCAGCTCGGTGTGCTGCCTGCTCTGCCCGTAACCGCACTTCTCGTGCTACCTCTGTCTCCTCCTCCTCCTCCTCTGAGTCAGAAGGAAGTGGAGGGTACCCGTCCGCTGGGTATCGGTAGAAGGAAGGATGCGGCCACCCCTCTGGGATCGGTCGTCGGGCTCGGATGTGGAACTCGTAGAGCGGGAATACAGCCAAAGCCATATCCCGTCTCATCTCAGTAATGTACCTGCACATATCCGAAAGCACGGCATCACGACGCCCTTGGTCCATGACCTCGGGCGCCTCTAAGACAGGAGGGCAAACAAAATTGGCCGGGAAAACCGAACCAGAAGGAGGGTCAAGTGGAGGTGCAGGCGTAGGAGTCTGTGTGGGTGTAGGCTGAGGCGTGGGTGTCGGTCCAGCCTGGGCCTGAGTCTGAGCCTGAGAGCTAGAAGATGCTCCGGCCTCCCGCTTCCTCTTCTTAGAAGAAGGAGGAGGGGTGAAGGTAAGGTGGTAGGTAGGTGGAGGTGGCCTCGCTCCCTCAGCAGCATATGAGAGCGGTAAAAGTGGGGGAAGGGTAGAGCACGGCAAGGTAACAGACGTGGAACCACAGATCTTCCACGTCCTCGCGCTCCCCTTCGCCTTTGGGAACCAGGCGAAGTCAGCCATGGCATCCAGGTCAAGGTGAGCCATCTCATCGGGTGCAGTGAGTCCGGGCTCAGTGGGGTAAAGGTGGCGGGCAATCCTAGTCACTAGCCCGCCACAGACAACAGCGGTCTTGACCCGAGTCCCAATTCCGTTCCAATGCTGAGCTACCAGATAGGCAATGTTTAGAACAAACGGGGTACCGTAGTCAATGTTGAGGTACCCCGCGAGAATCGCTAGCTCAGTGTTGGTCACGTTATTGGGCTCAGGGCGCCCAAAAATGGTCTCTCCTAACAGACGCAAGTAGTAACGGGCGCAGGTAAGTGAACATGAGCTCCCTTCCGTGCCTGGAAGGGGGTGTGAGAAAGAGCAGCCCAAAGTGGCTGAAGGAGGTCTCGAGTTGGGGCGGTGGGACCGTCACTAACTAGTCCTAAAACCTGCCCAAACTTGGCCAAGGTCCAGTGGTGTGACTCATTGCGGAGTCGAAAGTGAATGCAGGAACTGGAGTGGTCAGCATCATAAGATTCGGTGTCAAAGGAATAGGAGCTAAAGAACTCGTACGTAAGGGTACGAATAGTAGCCTCCTGCATGGTAATCAGACCCGACATACCCGTCCCGTTCAACAAATTACAGACCTCCTGATAAATGCCTAAGGTCTCTAGGTCGGTCCGCGCAAGGAAACGGGTGGGGGAGAGAGGGCAACGAAGTAAAGTGGCTAACCGTTTCCGGTGAGCCTCTGAAGTGAAACGTACCGTGGGCATCTTCGGTAGAGGTGTGAGAGCGCCCTCTCTCGTAACAACAGCCTCAGAAGGGCTGGAAGTGATGACTAACTGGCTAGCCTGCGGGTGTGGCCTCGGTGGCAGCATACCAGGCTGTGGGAAACGGGGTGTGAATCCGCACTCTAGCAGAGAGAAAGGCCTGGTAGGAGTAGTGGCCGGTGTAACCTGAACTGAGCTCCCGGCTGAGCTAGCTGCGGTGTAAACTGTCCCTGCAGCTGAGACAAGTAGAACTGGTGCTGCAGTGGTGACCAAGGCGGAGCCAGTGGCAACAGCAGGGACCACTGACTCGCTCACGGACGAGCTGGAGGACGTACTAGTAGAAGGCAAAGAACTCGCGTCCATCTTGATGATGATGATCCTATACAAGCAATTAAACTTCAAATAACAAGCAACCAAGGCGGATTTTTAATCGAAAAACCCGCAAAACCCTAATTCCCTTTGAAAACCGTGAAAACGAACACAAAAGAAGGGGAAAATAAGGGGCTATTGAAGAATTAAGTGCTAGTGATAGAATGTAGGTGGTGGATTTGATGATTTTGGGCAAAAATTGGGGATTTGGGGGAAAATGGGAGTCGCAATTAAGGGGGAGGTGGACAAAATTAGGGATAGAATGAAAATAGAATTAGGAAAATTATAAGTTTTAAGATAGAAAAACTCCCGTCCTATTCATACCACTCGATCGAGGACTTTTGATATCCTTCTGCTCGATCGAGTAGATATCCCCTCGATCGACCTGTTCGTCCTTGGCCTTTCTCGATCGAGTAACCAGCAAGCTCGATCGAACCAACCTCCACTCGATCGAGTACAAAAAGTACTCGATCGAGGACTTCCTCGTGTAGACTTCTTTGAATTTCGTCCTTTCTTCCTCGAAATGCGTGACATTTCCCCAAACCTGCGTAAAACATATCCAAACACATCCCAAATACCAAATACGCAGCAAACACAGTCTATAGTCTCAGTCTAAGCTAAAGAAATGTCTAAACTAATTGTCCTAATTAAAAACGTAATAAAGGAATTCGAAAGAAAATCAAACAAATATCTATTACAAGCTATTACACGGGGCATTTCCCCGTTTAATTTCCATCAGCTTTCAGTAGCCCCTTCGTGGGCTTCTGACTGGAGGACGTCACTTCAGCGATACTGACCGTCCTCTTTGATTTCCATGAGCTTGAATTACTGTTTGCAAGAGGAGGAGGAACATAGTTCCAATCTATGTAGGTTCGAACTGTCTTCGTTCTCGCCCCTCTGTCATCTTCTTTGGCATCCTTGGCTCCAGTTTGGTTGATAATGGTCGCACCCTGTCCCTTGACAACTCCTTTCTTGCCTTCATCTGTACCTGTAGTAAGGAAAACAGACGAATTTTCCTCCTTTTTGCTCTCAGTGTGAGGCGGAGGGTTAGCAATAACAGCAATATTCTCCAAATTTTCATCTGGAGTGTCAATAATAGGGTCAACGAGAAGAGAGGGCATTGCAAGGCGAGCTTGCATGGGAGCCCTCCGAACTTGGACCGATGGAAAGTCGGCTCCTCGTCCCCTACCCGGAAGGTCAAAGTCTTCCCCGACGTCTATTACTTGCACGGCGGGACAAAAATGGCCTCCCTAAAATGATAGGGGTGTGCACATCTTCGGGGATATCTAAGACGACAAAATCGACGGGAATAAAGAACTTCCCGATCCGAACAGTACGTCCTCTCACTACACCTAGTGGCCGTGATAAACTACGGTCGGCCATCCGGACATGATCATGTTGGTGCAACTCAGTTTGTCACACCAAGTCTCTTAGCTAGAGACAAAGGTAAAACACTTACGCTAGCGCCTAAATCGCATAGCGCATTATCAATCAATTGCATACCTATGTGACAAGGGATCGAAAAACTACCCGGTCGATTGCTTAGGAGGTAGCTTATTTTGAAATAGGGCGACCCCACCTCGACCAAAGCTACGGTCTCATTATCATTTATAGTCCTCTTACGTGCTAAAATTTCTTTCATAAATTTTAAATAAGAGGGTACCTTGGTCAAAGAATTCAATGAACGGCACGGAAACTTCCAAACTCTTCAAAAGCTCAACAAATTTGCCAAACTGTTGATTAATCTTGGTATTCTGCAGCCGCCTTGGGAAGGGAACCGTGATTGGTATCTCGAGCCCCTTGTTTCTCGCTTCCAAAGTGTCTTCCGGAGCAGGTTCGGTACCCTTTGGACACTTCTTACCTCTCGAACGAGGCCTTTCTGGTAATTTCTCGCTTAAACGAGCACTAGCAGGCTCTCGAATAAGCTTCCCGTCATCAATATCACTCGATCGAGCAATGTGTTCACTCGATCGAGCACCTTCTTCAGCAACTTCAGTCGATCGAGCAACATTCCCCCTCGATCGACCATCTTCAGCTTCCAGTTCACTCGATCGAGCAGAAAGACTACTCGATCGAGGGCTTTCCTCACCAATTCCACTCGATCGAACACCAGACTTCAGGCGATCGAGTAACTCTTGTGTCGTGAGTCCTTTTCTCTTAACAGAACACTGTTCATCATTAGCAACAGCTTCCCTCGGGTCTGATTTCTGTACTTCCGGTCCCTCGTAAGAGAGACCGCTTCTCAACTCTATCAAATGTACCGTCTCATTTGGGTTCTTGTAATTTTGAGTCGGTAGATGACCGGGCTTCCTTGATGATTGATTTTCAGCCAGTTGGGCAACTTGAGTCTCAAGCGCCTTGAATGCCGTGTCCTTCTGTTGTAATTGCTTTGCAATGGACTGCATCATGGACTTTAACTCACCTATCTCACTCACCCCACTAGATGACGAAGCACCTTGGTTAGGAGGGTTGAAGGACGGAGGCTTCTGATAGCCTTGTTGCTTCTGGTGTGGAGGAATATAGGGCTCGCGCCGATTTGGAGGAGCGGTGGGGTTGAGTACGTTCTGGTTACTCCACCTCAAATTGGGGTGGATATTCGGCTCGTAATGAGTGTTGTTTTGCCTGTAATGTTGAAAGGCAGCACATTGCTCATAAGAACTAGGACAATAATCAGCGACATGTCCATCTAACCCACATCTCGTACAGACGAAGGGACCGTCTGTCATAGCATTAACCTGGTACATCCCTGGCTTGAGAGCTCCCCCTAGTTCATACTTGTCGAACCTCGCGGTAAGGGCTTCTAATGCGGCTACTGAAGAGGATTCAACGGCTCTCCTTTGGTTTCCTCTTGAATTCCCATATTCACCACGTGAGTGGCTAAATCATCTATGATTTTCCATCCCTTGTCGCTCCCAAGTTGTCGAAAATCGACCGTTGGCCGCAAAGATCTAATATAGCCCTCTGATCATCATATAAACCATTATAAAAATGGTTACACAGGCTCCACTTTTCGAAACCGTGATGCGGTATGGTCCGCACCAGTTTCTTAAATCGAAGCCATGCCTCGTGGAAGTTCTCGTCAGGCCCTTGTTTGAAACTTGTTATCTGAGCTCTGATGGCTATGGTTCTCGAAGCAGAGAAGTACTTTTTATAGAACGCTAATGCTAGCGTATTCCAATCTGTTATGCCGTGAGCAGCTCGGTCTAAATCCCTGTACCACTCCCTTGCAGCATCGCGGAGTGAGAAGATGAACATAGTTTCCTTGATCTCGATCACCACGCCAAAGGGGAGGAGGTATGGAGCAGCAGTAATCAATGAAAGTCTCCATATGCTGAGCTGCGTCTTCAGTTGCAGCTCCCCCGAACTGATTTTTCTCGACCATATTGATGTATGCAGGCTTGGGCTCGAACTTCCTAGCATCTCCCGGCAGTTCGAACCCTTTATAGAGATTGTCAGCCGTGGGCTCGGAGTGACTAGCAATGGTTGCTTCCTCAGCCATTTCGGGAAAATCTGGGAAAGTAATAGACTCAAGTGATGAATTGGAAACTGGAGAAGACGGTGGATTGTCTTCGAAAAGCTCGTTCTCGTAAAAGTTACCACGAGAACTAGGCTCTTCCTCTGCCTGTTGCTCTTGAAATAGTCTCCTTTTTACGTGCAGAGATCTCTCAATCTCGGGATCAAAAGGTAGTAGTGGCCCACCTTGCGACCTGCGCATAAGAAGAAACTACAGACAAGATATAAGAATAGTCTAAGGAACGATGTTCCTTAAACTAAAAGAAGAATTAAAAATAAAACAGCTAGTAAATTGAACAATTGCCTCCCCGGCAACGGCGCCAAAATTTGACACGTCTGTCGCGTACCTGTCAAAAATAAAACCTAACGGTCTCAACTAAATATGTAGTAGAGGCAGTCGAGTATCGAATCCACAGGGAGGTAATGCAACTACAGCTATCTATTTCTAATCCTATGGTAACAACCGGTGTTAATTAAATTTTTGGTTCTAAACTACGGAGTTGAAAGGAAAGAGAAATAAAGCAGAGAGCAGTAAAGCAGGAAAGTGAATTAAACTATCAATAAGAGAGGGACATGTCGGGAATTCGGTTCACTACGGTAGTTCAACAACTTAGCAAGAAATGACTCGGGCGAACTAACTAATGCGAGACGGATATTAGAAGGTCCTTTCGGTCCACTTCCCACCCTAAAATACCACTAACTTAACTTTCGTCCTCATTAGGGTAGTCTACTGTTTATAGCAGGCCTATTTAGTCCAATCTTTCGATCCAGGATTAATTGTAGCCAGATTAATGGGTGACATAGAAGCGTGCACTCAACTAGGTCGAGAATTACAGTTAAATTGCTATAGTGACAGAGTCTCTTATCGGTTCATCTAATTCATTCACTACGTCGTCATTATTCTACCGCAGATCCCCTAATCCCAACATGAAGGGGTTTAGCTACTCATACTCATAATTAATCTAACAGCAGATAATTTCCCAGCAGATAACATAACGAAATAATAGTAAAATTCAATAATAGAAATTAGGGCAAGAAAGAATGATAACAATAACAAGAATTAAAAGCAACAGAAGGTTAATTATTATTAAAGAAGAGAGAAGATTACAATCCAAGCAATTTCCGGCGTAAAGACACGAAATCCAATGAAGAAATTCCGGAAACAAGAGTAGCAGTCGAAGGTTTAAGCAACGTAACAAAGTTCTACTGTGAAGGAAGGTAAAAAGATAGATAAAAAGATGATCAATAACCTAGTAAAACATAGGTTATATAGCCAAACAACTTAAGAGTTTATGCGGAAAAGTAAAACACGGACTAATTAAAGCCCATAGTGTCGGAGGCCTCTCGATCGAGTGGGTTAAACCACTCGATCGACCAACATCTCAAATAGAAGTCCCTCGATCGACCAAACAGGTACTCGATCGAGGACTTGGTCATGTGTGGATTACTCGATCGAGTAAGCAGTAGCTCGATCGAGTCTTGGGGAGCTTAGGAACCACTCGATCGACCACCAGTCAGCTCGACAGACCACCAAACAGCTCGATAGACCACTTGGGTCTGCAATTCAGCTCACGTCTTCACCCAAATGCCTCGTAATGCGTGCAACGACACTTCCAAGTGCAACATCTCACTCTGGGACAATCCCGTCTCCTCTAAATGCATGCAAAAAGGACGAAAAGGAGTATGGTTCCGCTACTTCCACGATTATCCCTACAAAAAGGACAAAATACACCAAAGTAGCCAATTCGGGGCAAAATACTATAAAAACAGTATAGAAATGCATAGAAATACGTGCTGAAATAGGCCAAAAAGACTATACATTAGGCACGTATCAGGTGTAGTTCATGCACACACTATGCTATGCATGAAACTAATTTGTCATTTTGGATTTTGAAAATGGGAACAATAAAATGAGAACACCTCAATGGTACCGAGGTGTAAGTCCTCTAATGGGGCTAGGACTACTCCAACAATGATCAAAATTAATGAAAATACAAGGTAACAAGATACAAACTTCTTTTCATGAAACATTGAAAAATAAAGAGGAGAGATGAGAAAACTTCACTTGAACTTAGGTGGGTGCCTCTTGCCCGCTCTACCTAGTGATGAAGTAGTCTTCTAGACATCGGCATCATCTCCCTCTATATCGCTATCCCAAATATCCTTTGAAGCATCACTCAAACTTGGATCCATGAATTCGTCTTCCTCACTCTCAAGCTTCACCGTGTCACCTCCACAAGAATTGCCACTCTCCTCCTCTTGGCGACCGTTCGCCCCTTCATTAGCCTTCTCCGAGTTGGGGAAGAGCAATTCCATTTGAGCCCATGAGGGGAAAGCTCCCTCCTCACTAATCCGTCCTTTTCGAGCCATCTCATGGTATTGGGGGTAAAGAGCATAGTAAGTGTCCACGGAAGTCTCGTATTGACGGTAGTGTAAATCTTGCAAAATTCCCGTGACAAAGTCGTCACGGGGGAGGATGAAGGGATTTGGATGGTTATATGGTTGGTAGGGAAAGGGGTAGGGAGGCACTTTTATCTTCTCATTTTGGGTTTGTTGTTCTTGTTGTTGTGGTGGTGGATTTTGGGGTGGTGGTGCTTGCTTTGTTTGACTTGGGATGAGGTAGGAGGGCATTAGGGACAAGTTTCCTCTTCTTGGGGAGATCCGTGGTAGATCGGTCATTGGGAGATAGATCGGATCGCTCCCTTTTATCAACCACTTTATCCGCTCATCGACCCCCTCAAGGGTTATCCAATGGTGTTGGACGACAAGGAGATCTTCATCAATTCTCGTGCTCCCCGTAAGTGGAGTGTACTCATTGTTCTCATTGAACCTTGGGTTGAAGTGCTTTGCAAGTCTAGTTATGAGTCCTCCATTCACTATGTGCTTCATTGCATCATCGTCCCCATTTCTAAACTTTGCCCATTTCTCTAGCAAAACTAGAGGTGCATTGAAGTGATACCCATCTCTCCCTTGAATGTTGAGGTATGATTCCATAAACACAAGGTCTAATTGGTTCACGATGGCCGGATCTCGGCGGGCGAAGAGAGTACCCGAAAGAAATCGATATGTAAGCCTCAAGATCGGGTTTTGGATATGAAAAGCAAGACACTCCTTGGTAAGAATGAAATCCCGGCCCGTCATGGCCCTCCACAAAGGTGCAACACTATACTTTTTGGGTTTCGATGTTCGGGTAGGCGAAACATCAAGTCCAAACACATTTGCGAATTCTACAAGGGTCATCATCCTAAAAACATTCTCCAACCTAGACTCTATGCATATCACTTTGTTCAAGGTTGTAATCTTCAAAAAGCTCAAGAATTCAAGCACAAGGGACCGATAGGTTGGTTCATACATGCGAAAAAGGGTTGAAAGACCAAAAACCTCAAAGAGAGCTTCCACTTGGTGAAAAATCCCAAGCTTTCTCAAGGTAGCATGACATAAAAATTTAGTGGGAAGAATATTCTTACTTAGAAGCCGGTGGAAGACTAATCTCTGCACATCATCGAGGAATTCCACATTTGAGAAATCATCAATCCTTGTGAGATCTACAATCTCTACATGTTCCCTTCTAATGGTGTTGAGATGGGAGGTAGAAGAACTTCCCATCATCCTTGGTCTTCTTGCACTCCTAAAAGAGGATCTCCTTGGTGCCATTCTTGATTCTTTTGTTGGGCTCTTTTGATTTGTGAATTGCTAAGGATGTTCCTTGTTGATTGAGTGTTGAAAACCCTAGAAAATTGGGGCTTTTTGATTTTGTGGGTAAAGAGAGTGATTTGGATATGTATGGGAGTCATAAGGAGGTGGGTTTTATAGTGCAATTGGAAGGAGTAGTGATGTGTCACTGTATGTGTGGTGGGGTGTATTTTAATTAGGGAAAAATGGGGTCAAAACACCGTGAGAAGACGAGCGGATTCGAGCTGAAGACGCTCGGATTCGTGCTCCTCGGGACGGGCGGATTCTGGGCAATACGCCCGGATTCTGTCACAGCGAGAAATTCCAAAATTTGACGCTCCAAAGACGGGCGTCCCGTGCATGAGACGCTCGGATTCTTTTAAGATGGGACGGGCGTCTTCTTGAGAAGACGGGCGGATTCTGCTACAGAGATTTTCTTTGAAAAGCACAGGCAGAAAGACGGGCATCTTTCTTCAAATCCGGCCGGATTCTATACGACGGGCGTTTTTCCTCATTGGACGCTCGGATTCAACCTCAGTCCAAAAATCTTCAAATTTTCAGCGCAGCTGGACGGACGGCTTCCCCACTAAACGCCCGGATTCCAGCAAGACGGCCGGATTCCAGGGAATCCGCACGGATTCAGGCTGCGAGTTTTGACTTCTTCTCCTCTCTTAGATGCGTCCCCACACTTGAGAATTTGTTCCTTCCTTCATTCAAAATTCATTAGTAACCCTCCCTTACTTACGCTCATGAAAAGAGTTCATGCTTTTATTAAAACAAATGCAATAAATACAAGTTAGAGGGTTAGTATATTTACAAGTGGTGGTTTAGGGAGGACTCCACCAAACTCTCCCTTAGATGGTCCTTTCAAGGGGGAGGAGGCCCGAGGTAGGTAGCCTCGACCTCTCCAACAAACGCTCCTTCATAGTATGGCTTCAACCTTTGACCATTTACCTTGAACTTGCTTCCATCTTCCGCCTTGAGTTCGAAATCTCCATATTTTCCAACTTCGGTTATCACATAGGGACCCATCCATCTAGAGTTCAATTTTCCTTTAAAGAGTCGGTAGCGGGAATTGAATAGAAGGACTTTGTCTCCCTTGTGCAAGGCCTTTTGTCTAATTCTTTTATCATGAAGCAATTTTGTTCTTTCTTTGTAAATCTTTGCATTCTCATAGGATTGTAGTCGGAATTCTTCCAACTCTTGGATTTGAATCATCCTCCTTTGACCGCTCAATTTGAGATTAAGATTAAGTGCTCGGATTGCCCAATAAGCTTTGTACTCCAATTCGATTGGCAAATGACATGCTTTTCCATAGACAAGATTGTAGGGGGAGGCTCCTATGGGAGTCTTATAGGCGGTCCTATAAGCCCAAAGAGCATCATCAAGCTTTGTGCTCCAATCTTTCCGAGTCTTGTTCACAACTTTTTCAAGGATTTGCTTGATCTCTCTATTTGAAATTTCCACTTGACCGCTTGTTTGAGGATGATATCCCAAGCCGGTTCGATGTTAAACACCATATTTGGTCAAAAGGGATGCAAGCTTCTTCTCATGGAAATGTGTTCCTCCATCACTAATGATCGCTCTAGGAACTCCAAATCTTGGGAAAATTATCTTCTTGAAAAGCTTGGTGACCATTTTTGCGTCATCATTTGGGGTGGCGATTGCCTCCACCCATTTTGAAACATAATCTACGGCCACAAGGATGTACTTATTCCCATTGGATGTCACAAAGGGCCCTTGGTAGTCGATTCCCCAAACATCGAAGATCTCTACCTCTAGAATGCCCCTTTGTGGCATTTCGTTCCTCCAAGATATATTCCCCGTTCTTTGACAAGCATCGCAATGAATGATGAATTCTCTTGTATCTTGGAACATTGTAGGCCAATAGAAGCCCGATTGGAGAATTTTTGCAACGGTTCTCCTTGCTCCATGGTGCCCACCGTAGGGTGATGAATGACATCCTTCCAAGATTCCTTGGATTTCCCATTGAGGGATGCATCTCCGGTAGAGCCCATCACTACACTCCTTGTAGAGGTTTGGGTCATCCCAAAAGTACCTCTTCACTTCGAATAGGAATCTCTTCCTTTGGTTGTGGTTCAAATTTGGAGGGAGCACTTTTCCAACAATATAATTGGCATAATCGGCAAACCATGGGGTGATGTGCCTTTCAAGTTGAGTTTGAATAGCCATTAAAATATCGTCGGGAAATGAGTCATTGATCGGGGTTTCTCCATTTTCATCATGAAACCGGATCCTTGACAAGTAATCCGCTACTATATTCTCGGCTCCTTTCTTGTCTCTTATTTCCAAGTCAAATTCTTGAAGAAGCAAAATCCATCTCAACAATCTTGGTTTTGCCTCCTTCTTTATCAAGAGATGTCGGAGAGCACGGTGATCCGAAAATACAATCACCTTGGATCCAAGCAAGTAGGAACGGAATTTATCCAAAGCATAAACAATGGCAAGAAGCTCCTTTTCGGTTGTATCATAATTCACTTGAGAGGGGTCGAGGGTCTTGCTTATGTAATAGATGGCATGAAGAGCTCTCCCTATCCGTTGGCCAAGAACCGCTCCAACGGCGTAGTTGCTAGCGTCACACATAATCTCGAAAGGTAACTCCCAATTCGGGGGTTGAATGATTGGTGCCGAGATTAATGCTTCTTTGATTCTATTAAAAGCTTCAACACACTCACAAGAATTGAATTGGGCATCTTTAAGCAAAAGTTGAGTGAGGGGTTTTGCTATTTTTGAAAAATCTTTTATGAAACGACGATAAAAACCCGCGTGACCGAGAAAACTTCTCACCCCTCTAACATTCACGGGAGGTGGGAGTTTCTCTATCACCTCAACTTTAGCTTTATCGACCTCGATGCCCTTTTCCGAAATCAAATGACCCAAAATAATTCCTTCATTGACCATGAAGTGACACTTTTCCCAATTTAAAACAAGGCTCACATCTTCACACTTTTGCAACACAAGAGAAAGATTATGTAAACATGAGTCAAACTCCTTTCCATAAACACTAAAATCATCCATAAAAACTTCCATTATGGTCTCTAAGTAATCGGAGAAGACACTCATCATGCATCTTTGGAAAGTGGCGGGGGCATTACATAATCCAAAAGGCATCCTCCTATATGCAAAAGTGCCATAAGGGCATGTGAAGGTGGTCTTATGTTGGTCATCCGGGTGTATAGGGATTTGGAAGAATCCCGAATACCCGTCAAGGTAACAAAAGAATTTGTTGGAGGCTAACCTCTCAAGAATTTGGTCAATGAATGGTAAGGGGAAGTGATCTTTTCTTGTTGCGGAGTTTAATTTCCGATAGTCAATGCACATACGCCAACCGGTGATCATTCTTGTGGGTATTAATTCATTCTTTTCATTTGTCACTACCGTGGTACCTCCTTTCTTAGGTACCACTTGGACGGGGCTAACCCACAAAGAATCCGATATGGGATATATGATTCCCGCATCAAGTAATTTCATGACTTCTCCTTTGACAACTTCTTGCATGTGGGGGTTCAATCTTCTTTGGGGTTGAATGGTAGGTCTATGGTCTTCCTCTAGATGAATTCTATGTATGCAAAAGTCGGGACTTATCCCCTTAAGGTCATCTAGACTATAACCTATAGCCTTCTCATGTTGTTTCAACACATCAAGCAACTTTCCCAATTGGTCATCATCGAGTCTATCATTAACAATCACGGGTTTGGTCTTTGATTCATCAAGGTAAGCATATTTCAAATTTGGGGGAAGGGGTTTCAAAGTAGGAGTTTGTACCTTACTTTCTTCCTTTGGAGTTTCATTGAGAATTTGCTCCATCTCCATTAGACATTCCATTCTCATAGCATACTCAACTTCACTTTCATCAACCTCATCATATTCAAATCCCATGATGGGTTCCTCTTGCTCTTGAGTTTGTAAAATATCCTCTAGGATGAATTGCTCATCCTCTATGGGTTGACATGCTTCCACTAGAATATTATGCACCAATTCGGATTGTGCACGAGTTAGTTCCTTGTTAGCTAGAGCGGCCTCAAAGAGATCCACCTCCAACTCCCAATACATGCTCTTAGCCTCACTTGCTTCTAAGGCTTCTAATGCTTGCATGGGATCCTTGAAGTAAGGGATACTCAAGTGGTCCTCTACAAAACAGTCTATGAAATCCATCTCGCAAAATATCAAACAACTTGAAAACGATTAGAGCAAACCTTGAGGAGTTTTACTTCCCCAAGGCGAAGAAAGACACAACTAATAACAATAAAAAGAAATCTAAATCAAGTAAACACCGTCCCCGGCAACGGCGCCATTTTTGATGCGAAATCCGCTTAGTGTTCACAAATTAAGATGTGGTCGTTGGGTCACGGTCGAATCAAAACACAATTTATAACTTCACAAACAACTCTACAATTAGTAAAGAGGCAAGTAAAGGTCGGATCCCAAGGGACGGGTATTGAAATGAGATTTCTATTGAAACTAGTGGTGTCTAAGGGGTGTCACAAATTGGGTTGATGTAGAAGGTCACTAAACTAAAATAGCAATGAAAATAAACAAGCAAGATGAATTAAAGGGGTGTAAACAATTGATTAAAAGCACTAGGGTGTCATGGGATCATAGGGGAATCATGGGATATGATCATACAAACATGTTCTCAAATTATAAGCAAGCAATTATTGTTGTGATGGATTGAGTTGGGTTATATCTTACAATCCTAGGAAAGTTTGGGTCCCGGAGCCGAATCGATTAGATTGTACAACACCTACAAGTCGACTTAATCTTCCCTACTCAACAACATGCATGGTCTAATGAGACTCGAGTTGGGTTATGTCTTACAAGTCTCATTGAAAAGATAGAAGATGATAGTAAATGCAAGGATTCATAGGCTTAGCATTTCATCAAATATAACATGTGCATGAGTTGAGATCAAAACAAGCAAGCAAATAAAACATGAAAGCATATTAATTTAAGCATGAATCATTCCCCATGTTGGTTTTCCCTAATCACCCATTAACCCTAGCTAAGAGACTACTCACTCATCATCATATTGAACATGCTAGCAAGGTTGTCAATCATACCAACAATATGAAACATGATGAATAAATGAAAGTAATTAACAATAATTAAAAAGGGATTAAGAGATTATACCTACTAATGATTCCAATAATAAAGCAAAGATAAAAGAAGTACTTGAATGCTTGATTGAGAGGTTGTCAATCTCCCAACAATAACCCAAATAATCTTCAATTACCCAAAATAAAGGATGAACAAAAGAGAGATTAAAGAACTAAAACTTGGATTAAAACTTGATTAATACTTGATTACAATATTAAAGAGAGATTTGATTGATATTAATTACACTAATTATTGATAAGAAGAACATGCTCCTCTAATTAGACTAATGGGGTATTTATAGTGGAAATTAGGGAGGATGCATTAGGGTTAACTAAGGGCTAAACTAGTAATTACACTTTTTAGATTGAGTAAGGAGGAGCCGGTATTTTTCGAGAGAAGGGCTTCTTTCTTCGTAGCTTGGAGAAGACAATCCGTCTTTGTCTTTGGAATCCGGCGAATAAGGTCGGGACGCGCGGATTCAGGCGTTGGAATCCTAGCGGATTCGGGGAATCCGGCGGATTGTGGAGGTGGAATCCGAGCGGAATAGGGCAAAGCCGCTCGGATTGTGTCTGCGGGGACGGACGGATTGGTGACAATCCGCTCGGATTGTTACTCAGCAACATATCTTCTTCTTTTCTTCCCTTTTCTTCATAAATTCCTTGGGGATTTCCTTGGGGACTCAAGGATCCTTTCTCAACATTGCTCTTCTACTATAATATGTACAAAGGCCTTCTAATCTTGTCTCTCCTTGATGCTTGGTCATTGAATTCGATCAATTTAGTCTCGTTTTGCCATGAAAATGCAAGATTCTTACTCCTTTCCTACCAAGGGATCAAAATCTCGAAGAATATGTAAAACAAAGAACTAAAGATAAGAATTGACCCAAATAGGCACTAAAAAGCATGGGAACAAGGCTAATTCAGGGGCTAAACATGCGCTAATTATGGTCACATCATTTATCAACCTCGATGCCCCTGTCAGAAACTAAGTGCCCTAAGACAACTCCCTCGTTGACCATAAAGTGGCACTTCTCCCAATTAAGCACAAGATTAACCTCAATGAAGCGCTGCAACACTTTATTAAGGTTAGACACACAATTAGCAAAGTCACTTCCATAGACACTAAAATCATCCATAAAGACTTCCATAATAGACTATATATACTCAGAAAATATCCCCATCATGCACCTCTGAAAGGTGGCAGGGGCATTACATAAACCAAAAGGCATTCTGCGGTAAGCAAAAACACCCTGAGGACAAGTAAAAGTAGTCTTTTCCTTATCGTCTGGATGAATAGGGATTTGGAAGAACCCCGAGTATCCACCTAGATAACAGAAAAACTTATGAGAAGCTAACCTTTCTACCATTTGATCAATGAAATGAAGGGGAAAGTGATCTTTCTTTGTGGCGGCATTTAGCTGTCTGTAGTCTATGTTGGAATATGTGTCCTCCGACAATAATGCGATCACGATTGTTGATCATGATGATCACATGTTTAAATCTCATTATAAAGAATACAATTGGGAAGTAATATTTTTACCATCAACTCGGTCAACATATATCGGTAATGATTGGTGACTAGAGTTTGACATTATTGTCGTGCGACGGTGGTGATCGATTGACCCCTAGGTCATACCTATAGGGCAACACTCTTAATTGATTATTTAATTAATCGTATAATGTTACGAGTTAATTAAATTACTTGAAAATTGACGGATGATTTTGGAAGTAAAATTTACGTATCATATTAAAATGTGATTAAATGAGATACTGATCTCGAGTAATTGAATCGTATCATTACTCGGATAAAATTATTGTTTACGTAAAACAATTAAATTTGAATGAATTATTATGAATACGATTTATAAATGGAAAAATATTTTCGTGCAAGTAATTATGAAATTACTAAGTCAATTATTGTATATGACGTATTTTTATTAATACGTTGATTTTTAATATGTTAAAAATACATAACAAATTTATGTTACATATGACATGTGACATATTGACAATTGACAAAAATAATATGGATTCCATATTATCCATTGTGCCGAAAATTAGAGGAGGATTAGGATAATATTGTGTTTGATTAAGTTAATGGAAAACACAATGATTACCTACATTCCTAGCCATGCAACCCTAATGCTCATTGTAAAGAACAATCCATGCATGCATTGGCTCCCATTTATTCCTCCTCCCACCCGGTTTTCCACTAAGAAAGGCAAAGGTTTTTGCCTTATTTTTTTGATATACACTACATTCATTTTGTGTGGTATATTATTCATTCACTTACTCATCCAAAATCAATTCTAGAGAGAAAAATAATTCTCCTCTTCTTCTTTCCATAAAACCGAAAATATTAAGTGTGTTGTAATATTTTTGGGTCATTTTTCTACTACATTAATATTATACTAGTTCATGTAATATTAATTAAATTAAGGGTAAGCTTTGGGTATTAATCCTAAGGAGAGATCCTACACTTGGATCTTGGTTCTTCCATCTTAGGAAAGCACAAGAACAAAAGAAAAGGAGATTTCTTTTGTGCCCATAGAACCGAAATCACCAATGTAAGAACATGATTTTTCCTCTATTTTATCATTTGTTTGCATGCATAAAATCCATATTTAATTTTATGACAAATTAATTTATAACATATATGAGTATGTTTATGTATAAAGATCTACATTTCTTTCAATCGGTATCATGAGCCACGGTTGTTTGCATGCAAATCGGTTAAAAGTTTTTCCGAGTTATAAGAATAACATATAAAACTTGTAAAATTTGTGTTATTATGAGATATCACGAAATTAATCCATGCATGTTAATATTTTTGGTCCTAAAATGTTTTAGGATATTTTGGTTATATTTACGGATTTTTATTGTTCATATAATACAATAATGGCATTTAAATATGATTTTATGAGTAAAAATGTCATTTTCGGTCTAAAATTAGCTATACTTCGAATTTTCAGTTGATTTTTGGATAATGGTTGTATTTTGGATGATGGTGACTTGGTTTTCAACCCAAGTCACCCGTTTTATCATTTATCCTTTTATGTTCTGAAAATTCATGTTTAAATGCTTGTTCTAAGAAACATAAGATTATTCACTTAAAGTGATCTAATAGACAAATATAATGACGGGTTTCATTATATGTCCACATGCTTAAGGCTTGTGTATGATCATTTACAAAGCGATTTTGAGTCTATGAACTCTCTTAAAGGAATGTCAATCACCAAGTACACATATGAAATCAATAACCATTAGTCTATCTATGAGATAGTTCTCCTTATACTTCAACATCATTAATTTGTGTATCATATGCTATCTTTGAATCTATAGTGTATTTATTCTAAAGATAGAGTGGGAAAAAAATGAGGACACAACACACAAGGCAAGATAAAATTGTGTACTTGTGTAAATGAAGATCTACGCAAGAGAGAATGATTTGAATGAAGGTATATCTATTTACATAGTATGCCGAATAGATGAGATCTATGGTCTCAAGTTAGTTCTATATGACTAAAGAGACCAAGTGAAGTAATCATAAGAGTATATTCTCAAGATAACTACACGAGGAGACCAAAAGAAAGTTTTGGAAGAAAAATGACTAATGTAAAGTCTTAACAAGTTTTTGACTAATATTATGAAACAATTGACCAATAGTTTCAACCTTGAGATTTACTTAAGAGCCTAAATGAATCAAAGTTACATACTAGTTATGCTCGAGTTGCAAAATTGATATACCGATATCTTCAATGGCCAAATTTTAACCACGCAAATATAATTTTGTTAACCTCAATATGAAATGGTTAAACCTCCTTCCAAAAGGGATATTTTGAAGGATGTGTATTAGATATTACTTATATTTAATAAATGACATTGCTACACATCATTATGACATGAATGTGTTAGAGATTTAAAATCTCTTTCTGTAAGGTTTAAGATGAGACCACTTCAAAATAGGTATTTTGAAAGGATATGATGGGAACATATATGGTTTTATCCTAATAACTTGGCAGTGCAATTTATATTTCAATTCTTGATGAATTTCGATTGAGAAGTCAATTTCGAAATATGTAGAATTCAGTGGGAGTTAGGAAATTCTCATGTGAAGACATGGAATTTAGTGGGAGCTATCATCCTTTGAATGTTTACAACTCATCACTCATTAAAGAATGACGAGCTAATACCTTCTTTCATAAAGAAGCTTTTGAGTTTTCAATTCTGGATGAAAATGGACTATGATGAATCCAATTACATCAAGGGATTTTGAATTAGTATTAAGAGATACACATCGTATCAACATTCACATAGGTTATTCATGTAGATGAAAATGGAATTGCCATTAGCAGTCATGGTCGTTCATTGAACCTATGAGCGGTTGATCTCATGATTATTAGTAACAAATGTTTCCGCCATTAGAATAATCATGTACATGTCCAGTTATGAATCATATGCATAAGAGCATGATGATTGATTGGTAAGCCATAATAGAAACGTCATGAATTCTCGAATAGAATCCGATGAGCGATTTCAGTGTTTGACGGGATGTTCCATTGTATGTCAAGAGGTTGCACATATTATAGAAAATCCGAGCACATATGAGGATTTATGAGAATCCCAATTCTTTCAAGCCTAGAAAGAGAAATGAGAAGTTTTGGAAAGATGCTTGGTTGAATAAGAGGTTATTCAAAAATAATCTTTCCTAGTTAAGCTAGGACTTGTGAGAAGTCCTAAGCTAATAATCTTGTCAATTGTTACAAGATTCTACAAAACATATACCTAGTGCATTGTGTGTGGATGGAATACTTGATCAGTACAAGTTATATCATTCATCACAAATTCGTTCGTTATGTGATAGTCGATAAGAAAGTTCTTTCAAGTTAAAGAACCGAAACCAAGGTCGGGAACCTTGATGTGTACTTGGTAAGATTCATGCTATGAGAGAGAACATGAATGTAAAGGAAATTACAAGTGTAAGAAGTTTGAACACATGGACACATGGCATGTTAAACTTCTATTGCAATCAATAAGTGTTTACACTTACGATATACATCACAAGGTTGTAATATGATATTGACTACCCGAGTGTGATGTCGACATTTGTCGTTTGAGTTATTATTAACTCACCTTGTACATTGTTATATCCAAACGGGTTGTAGAGACAATTGAACCCCGTTAAAGTGAACATGGATTAACAGTGTATTTGCCCATAGTTACTTATATGAGGTGACTTCTCGAAGTGACTAGAGTGTGATGCGATTGATGGCAAGTTCAAGTGCCATAGAGTCATGTGAGATGACTAGTCGATCACATAGGCAAACTGTTAGGAACATTTTGTCGGGCCTAATGACCGCTTATAGAGTTCTGGCAAATTTATATAGCCTGGTCGTGGCGAGAGCTACTATAGTATTCAAATGAGTCGATTCTTTTGACTAAAGACTATTCGCCTAAGATGGCATAGTTTCAGATTGACTTTGATTTGTGTTACTACGACCTTCGTAAATGGGGTCAAATGGGCATATTTTGGGTTATGATGGCTGTGGCTAGTCGAAGGGAATGAGTGCGATAGGAATTGTCCACCCCTAGTCGGGGTTATAACAATATCTCGGGGCCACTCGAGGAGTAATGAATCGAAATGCGTGGCCACGCTCGGAAAGTATCTATGATAGATAAGTCCGGTCAATCGCTTATTCTCCGGATCGAGGAAACCACTCTCGATATGATCACTTGCAAGTACGACCTGAAAGACACCTTGCATTGAGTGGGAGATAGTAATAGGACAAGAGAATTGGTGACGCACACTTGTCGAGGACAAGTGGGAGATTGTTGGAATATGTGTCCTCCGACAATAATGCGATCACGACTGTTGATCATGATGATCACATGTTTAAATCTCATTATAAAGAATACAATTGGGAAGTAATATTGTTATCACAATCGGTCAACATATATTGGTAATGATTGGTGACTAGAGTTTGACATTACTTGTATTTGCGACGGTGGTGATCAATTGACCCCCTAGGTCATACCTATAGGGCAACACTCTTAATTGATTATTTAATTAATCGTATAATGTTACGAGTTAATTAAATTACTTGAAAATTGACGGATGATTTTGGAAGTAAAATTTACGTATCATATTAAAATGTGATTAAATGAGATACGGTCTGAGTAATTGAATCGTATCATTACTCGGATGAAATTATTGTTTACAGAAACAATTAAATTTGAATGAATTATTATGAATACAATTTATAAATGGAAAAATATTTTGGTGCAAGTAATTATGAAATTACTAAGTCAATTATTGTATATGACGTATTTTTATTAATACGTTGATTTTTAATATGTTAAAAATACATAACAAATTTATGTTACATATGACATGTGACATATTGACAATTGACAAAAATAATATGGATTCCATATTATCCATTGTGCCGAGAATTAGAGGAGGATTAGGATAATATTGTGTTTGATTAAGTTAATGGAAAACACAATGATTACCTACATTCCTAGCCATGCAACCCTAATGCTCATTGTAAAGAACAATCCATGCATGCATTGGCTCCCCTTTATTCCTCCTCCCACCCGGTTTTCCACTAAGAAAGGCAAAGGTTTTTGCCTTATTTTTTTGATATACACTACATTTATTTTGTGTGGTATATTATTCATTCACTTACTCATCCAAAATCAATTCTAGAGAGAAAAATAATTCTCCTCGTCTTCTTTCCATAAAACCGAAAATATTAAGTGTGTTGTAATATTTTTGGGTCATTTTTCTACTACATTAATATTATACTAGTTCATGTAATATTAATTAAATTAAGGGTAAGCTTTGGGTATTAATCCTAAGGAGAGATCCTACACTTGGATCTTGGTTCTTCCATCTTAGGAAAGCACAAGAACAAAAGAAAAGGAGATTTCTTTTGTGCCCATAAAACCGAAATCACCAATGTAAGAACATGATTTCTCCTCTATTTTATCATTTGTTTGCATGCATAAAATCCATATTTAATTTTATGACAAATTAATTTATAACATATATGAGTATGTTTATGTATAAAGATCTACATTTCTTTCAGTCTATGCACATCCGCCAACCAGTAACTACTCTAGTAGGTATCAATTCGTTCTTATCATTCTTGACCATAGTAGTCCCTCCTTTCTTAGGAACTACTTGAACTGGACTCACCCAATTAGAATGACCAACCGAATATATAATACCTACATCGAGCAGCTTCATTACCTCAGCCATCACAACATCCTGCATCTTCTGGTTCAGACGGCGCTGACCCTGTCTGCAAGGCTTGTGATCTTCCTCAAGCTCAATTCTGTGCATACAAATGTCTGAACGAATGCCCTTAATGTCATACAATGAATAACCTATGGCTTTCCTGTTTTTCTTAAGAACAGCTAACAAAGCGGTCAGCTGACCATCATCCAATTTAGCGCTAACAATGACGGGATATTGCTCTGTATCATCTAAAAATACATATTTAAAATGAGAATGAATTGGCTTACGCTCAGGTACCTTTACCTCTATGGGGCAAAGAGTATTTATCATTTGTTCCACTCTCTCTGCCTTAGCGTCGGTGAGTTCACGCTCATCTAGTGCGGCTTCAAGCAAATCCAACACAGCATCATTGTTCTCTGGGTTATCTGCACACTCATCTAGAGGCATCAAAGCCTCTAGTGGATCCTTTATAAAGGAATCCGACCAGAATCCATAAACAGACTCGTCAACGATATCAACTGAATAGCAAGTATCCTCTATCATCGGACGAGCAAGCGTACTAGGTAAACTAAAAGTGATCGCATCATCCCCCACTGCAAGAGTTAAACGCCCTTGTTTGACATCAATAATGGCCTCAGCTGTACATAAGAATGGTCTTCCTAGTATAATTGGGGTCTGGGTATCCTCAGCTATGTCTAAAACAATGAAGTTTACTGGTATAAAGAACTTGCCTACTTTAACAGGCACGTCCTCTAAGATACCCAAGGGTCGTCTAACCGATCTATCAGCCATCTGTAAGGTGATGTTAGTCATTTTAAGGTGACCCATATTAAGTTTCTTGCAGACAGAAAAAGGCATAACACTGACACTGGCACCTAAATCATAGAGAGCTTTATCTATCACTTCGTTTCCTATGGTACAAGTAATAGAGAAACTACACGGGTCTTTCATTTTTGGTGGAGCTTTATTGAGAAGTAAATTACTAGATTCTTCCATAAATGCAACAATCTCGAATTCACTAATCTCTCTCTTACGCGTCAAAATGTCTTTCATAAATTTTGCGTAAGTAGGTACTTGCGTAATAAGTTAAGTAAAGGGGACGGTTACCTGAAGATTCTTGACCACGTCCAGGAACTTACCGTACTATCGCTCGACCTTAACATATTTCAGACGTCCCGGATAAGGAACTCTGGTAGCAATAAGCGGGCTTGCGACGTTCACTTTACCTTTGTCAGAACGTGACATCTCCGCAGCAGGGGAAGACGACACGGTAGCGAAATTATGCTTTGAATTTGAACTTCTGATGGCACAGGTGTTCGATCGAGTATTATTTCCACTCGGTTGAATAGTTTCTTCAGGAAAAGTACTCGATAGAGGAATGCATACCTCTCGATCGAGTTCATCAGATTCGGCATATTTCGATCGAGGGCCTAAATCACTCGATTGAACATTGTTGTTGGGCAAATTACTCGATCGAGAAGAATGATCTCCTCGATCGAGAACGTTTTTTTGGGCTTCTCTTGAACGAACAGTAGGAGTATTCGATCGAGCACTTTCTGAGGACATGTCACTCGATCGATAGGAATCAGCGTTCGATCGAGCAAGTTGGTGATGTTCAGCAGAGACATCGTCAATTAACTCCTCCAAAATGTTTTCCGGAACCTCATCAGCAGTTACAACATCATCTTCTGGCATTTTCGGTCCATCATAAGTAAAACCGCTTGGGAGATTTATGGCATTGATCGGGTCGCATTTGTGGGAAATAATCTGTATACTTCCCTTATTATTAAAGGATTATAACGAATTTAATGATGACGATCACTAGTCATAAAATAAAATACATAAACAAAAGTAAAGGATTCAGAAATAACCTTCGGTCCTAGCAAATACGGCCTAAGAACAATATCAAAGTAGATATTCGCTTATCAGTTGCACCCAAGACGATATGAGATATGCCCTTTTGATTATGCTAGAATCGATCCAAATTTTCTGTAAAATTTAGGATGTATAAAAATGTGTTAAATAGTCATCTAGTGAGGATCGAACCCATGACCTCTTGGTTTGTGTACCCTCACTATTACCACTATGACACATTCATCTTGTTGATATTAAATATAACTGATTACATTTAATTACGAATTAACAGATTAATTCGTCCAAGCTAACATTACATACATTTAATTAAATATAACTTATTATATTCAATTTACGAATTGACAGTTAATTCGTCTCAACTAATATTATTTAATCTTCATTAAATAATTGTCTCATCAACACATTGACTAACTGTTTAGTCATATTAGGCATCAATGTGATTATATTTCTATAACCACATTTCTCAAACACATCCTATAGGTGTGACCTTTAGGGACCAGTTGATCACTGCCATCTGTATGATAATAACGTCAAACTTTCTAGCAAGCCAACCGTTATTAGGTAAACGTTAATCAACTGATTAAATATACGAAGTATACCCTTGTGAACCTGTAAGAGATTTACAAATGTTATCACACTAATTTGTGGAGGACACAAGCTCCAACAAACTCCCACTTGTCCTCACAAGTGTATGTGCGATAACTGATTCTCATATCCTAAAATTTCTCCCACTCAATGTAAAAAAATTTGCAAATCTGTATTCACAAAGGTCGTATTTTACAAGCGATCATTATCAAGAGTGGTTTCCCCGACTTGAGAGTAACTTAACTGATAAACGAATCATCATTCGAGCATGGCCATGCATTTCAGTTACAACTCCTCGAGTGGCCCTGAGAAATAACTATACCTGATAAGGGTTGGATATTTTCCTCAACTCAAATCCTGCAGATGTAAGCACAGTATGAAATGACCCAGAAAAAATCTACTTAGCCTCCAGTTACGGCAGACCGTGAGAAAGAAACCAAAGTCACCCAAAAACTGCCTTAATCTCAAGAGACAGTCGATAGTCAAAAGAATTGATTCTAGGAACACAATGGATGTCCTATCCACGACCTGGCACCGAATGTTTTTAAACATTTAGGACTCCATTACGTTATCACAAAAAGTTGTCCTACGAGGTATCGTTATAATCTCGCATCTGTGATCGATTAGTCAACCGTTTGACTTATGGCTCGTTGAACCCACCATCAATCAACTGCACAATATAATAGCCGGAGTTATCAGCTCACATTGGCGATTACGGACCAAAACAAATATAATGTAATTCAGTTCACTTTGTGGCGTTCAATGTTGTCAGTACAATCCACATGAAAAACAAAATATTATATTAAAACGATGAAGTTATAAATAGTATATATGAAAAAGATAATGTATCAAATCCATAATCAAGTACTACAACCCAGGAACACGTTTAATTCCCATGGAATTGACGTGCCCTACATGCTTATCATAATTCAACGGTTTAGTGAGAGGATCCGCGATTTTATCATCCGTCGCAATCTTGTCTATCACTATCTCCTCTTGCTCCACGTAATCACGGATCAGGTAAGATTTCCGATGTATATGTCTAGATTTGTTGCTACACTTTGGCTCCTTAGCCTGGAAGATGGCACCTCTATTGTCACAATAGATGATGATCGGGTCATTCGAACTAGGAACTATCGTAAGTCCTTGTAAGAATTGACGCATCCATATCGCTTCCTTTGCTGCCTCCGAAGCGGCACAGTACTCGGATTCAGTAGTAGAATCGCTACAACACTCTTTGGAACTCTTCCACCACCACCGCACCATTAAGAGTGAAGACGAACCCGGACCGAGATTTTGAATCATCTCGATCCGTTTGGAAGCTAGCATCTCGAACCGATTCCGCATAGCTTAGTATCTCCTCCATAAGTCAATACCTAATCCTTAGTCCTCCGTAGGTACTTGAGGATATTTTTGACTGCTATCCAAAGGTGTTTTCACCGAGTCTTTTGGTACCGATCGGTCATACTCAATGCATATGCCACGTCTGGGCGTGTGCATATCATGGCATACATGATCGATCCTATTGCAGAGGCATAAGGAACACGACTCATGCGCTCAATCCCTTCAAAGGCCGTGGGTGATCGAGACTTGCTCAACCGCATCCCAGGTAGTCATAGGAAGGTTCCCCTTCTTGGAGTTGGTCATGCTGAACCTCTCAAGAACCTTATCCAAATAAGACTCCTGACTAATTGATAACGTCCGTCGTGATCTATCGCGGTAGATACGGATTCCCAAAATGCGCTGTGCCTCACCCAGATCTTTCATCTAGAAATGGTTCTTCAACCAATCTTTAACCGAAGATAGGAGAGGAATGTCATTCCCAATCAGGAGTATGCCATCGACATACAATATCAAGAATACAATCTTGCTCCACTCGACTTGATATATAAGCATGGTTCTTCGACCGATCAAGTGAAACCATACTCTTTTATCACCTGGTCGAAACGATGATTCCAACTCCGAGAAGCTTGCTTAAGTCCATAGATGGAACGCTTAAGCTTGCATACTTTCTTAGGATGCTCAGGATCTATGAAACCTTTGGGTTGCACCATGTACAACTCTTCCTCCAAATAACCATTTAAGAAGGTGGTTTTCACATCCATTTGCCAAATTTCATAATCATGAAATGCAGCAATCGCTAAGATTATCCGAATGGAACGTAGCATGACTACAGGTGCAAAAATCTCATCATGATGCAATCCTTGCACTTGAGTGAAACCTTTTGCCATTAGTCGTGCCTTATAGGTATCTGGTTGCGCGTCTACAGAATGCTTTATCTTGTAAAACCATTTGCACTTTAGAGGTTTTACCTTATTAGGTAAATCAACTAGATCCCATACGTTATTCTCATACATGGAGTCCATCTCGGATTGCATGGGTTCGAGCCATAGCTTTGAGTCGGAACAGGTCATAGCACCTTTATAGGTAGCGGGTTCATTACTCTCTAGGAGTAAAACGTCATTCTCCTCGACCATACCAATGTATCTGTCCGGAGGATGAGAGACTCTACCCGACCTCCTAGGTTCCTCAGGAATATTAACCGTATCATCAGTTGGAGGAACAACTTCCTCCATCCATTCCTTGGTTGTTGGTTCTGGAATCTCCGACAGCTCGAAGGTTCTATTACTCGTCTTGTTCTCGAGAAATTCTTTCTCTAAGAACGTCGCACTAGCCGCAACAAAAACTCGATGTTCGGTAGGCGAATAGAAGTAATGACCAAATGTTCCTTTTGGATAACCTATAAAGTATGTGTTGACCGACCGCGGGCCGAGCTTATCCTCGTGTCTCCACTTGACATAAGCCTCGCAGTCCCAAACCCGAATAAAGGACAAGTTAGGGACCGTTCCCTTCCATATTTTATATGGAGTCTTGTCGACAGCTGTAGTCGGACTTCGGTTAAGTATAAGAGCAGATGACAAAAGAGCAAAACCCCATAATGAATCAGGCACTACGGTGTGACTCATCATGGATCGAACCATATCAAGTAAGGTTCGATTTCTCCGTTCGGACACACCATTCAATTGAGGTGTTCCAGGTGGAATTAATCAGAAACGATTCCACATCTTTCAGGTGTTGATCAAACTCATTTGAAAGATATTCACCACTCCGATCCGAACGGAGTGCTTTAACCTTTCTACCCATTGGTTCTGCACTGTTCCGGTATTCCTTGAATTTCTCAAAGGACTCACTTTTATGCTTCATTAAGTAGACATATCCGTATCTACTCAAATCGTCCGTGAAAGTGATAAAATATCTATAGCCATCTCTAGCGGTAATTGACATAGGTCCACATATGTCCGTATGTATGAGTCCTAATAGGTCACTAGCGCGCATTCCAACACCTTTGAAGGAAATTCGAGTCATCTTGCCAATGAGACATGATTCACACGTGCCATATGTAGAAAAATCGAATGCGGGAATAGTCCCATTATCGACGAGTTTCTTCACGCGTTTCTCATTTATGTGTCCCATTCGACAATGCCTTAGATAGGTTTGATCCTTGTCATCAACCTTTAACTTTTTATTATTCGCGTGTAATACTTCCGTGGTTTGGTCTAAGATATAAATTCCATTCATGGAAACTACTTTGCCATAAATCATTTCATTAAAAGAGAAAATACAGCTATTATCCTTTATTGAAAATGCAAAACGGTCTTTAGCAAGTACGAAAACAGAAATAATGTTCTTAGACAAACTGGGTACATAGTAACAGTTATTTAAAAATAACTCAAAACCACTAGGGAGTTGGATTACATATGTTCCCTTCAAGGCAGCAATAACTCGTGCTACATTCCCGACTCGCAGGTCCACATCACCTTTTTCGAGAGGTATGATGTTCTTTAGGCCCTGCAAATGATTACATAGATGAGAACCACAACCAGTATCTAGTACCTAAGTTCCGAAACTTGCATGGTTAATCTAAATCATATGAATATAAGATGACATACCAAGAGGAACGACGCGGCCTGCCTTGATGTCCTCACGGTAGACGGGACAGTTCCTCCTCCAATGTCCAGTCTTGTGACAATGGTGGCACTCAATGTCACCGCCCTTGCTCTTTGCCTTGCCCTGTGAGCCACTAGTCTCACCAGGCGCACTCTTACCGTTTCCTGGCTTTTTAAACTTTGGCTTACCTACAGCTAGGTCGCCATGAGCCTTGCCCTTACCTTTACCTTTGTTGTAAATCGTGAGAACATCTCGCTTCACGCTCCCACTCAATTTCATATCCTTCTCGGTCTATACGAGAAGGGAGTGTAGCTCATGAGGACTCTTTTTCAAGTCATTCATGTAGTAGTTTGCCCTGAAAAGGGCAAAACCATCGTGAAGAGAATGAAGCATTCGGTCAATGACAATGCTCTCACTGATTTTACAATTCAGTGCCTCCAACTTCTCGACATTCTCAATCATGTGAAGAATGTGTGGGCTGACCGGTTGGCCCTTCTGGAGTTTCGCATCAAAGAAGCGACAGGTATGCTCATATGTAACGATTCTCGGTGCTTTTGAGAACTCGTTCGTGAGCGTAGTGAAAATCTTGTTTGCACTTTGGGCAATGAAGCGTCTCTGCAAATTGGTTTCCATTGCAAAGATGAGTACGTTCTTTATCGCACCCGCTTCCATAACGAAATCACTATAAGCAAGGGACTCGTTGGCTCTTGCATTGGGGCCTGGGTTTACCGGTATTGGCTCAGTTAAGTACCTGAGCTTACCGTCAGCAATGGCAGCATTCTGTAGTGCCGCCTCCCAGTCCGCAAAGTTGGACCCATCATTCTTCAGTCGCGTAGACTGATTCATCTGGTCCATGAATATTTTCATCCAGGACGAGCGATCTAGTGTGGCACTAGGCATTGGGATTGCGTTATTTCAATGGATTTGTTGTAACAGTATTATCAAAAATAATCGTGTTCTACACTACGAAAGAAGAATAAAAATAATAAGCATGTGCATCGTTTTGATTTTAAGTCTAGTGAACTAATGTCATAACGCGAAGACTCAAAACATATATACAATTGACCTCCCTCAAGAATTATATAAATGATCCCAAGACTCAATTCTCTGTAAATTGATAAGCTAACCTTTTCGCTAATTCTACCGTTAGAATTCTTGGTCGATAAATTTCTGTAAATTCTATCTTTAGTCCATCATAATCACGAGAAACTCTTCGGACTATGATGTTGAGGTAAACTAAGTCAACACAACTACTTACCCAACGTAGAAGGGGTCATATTATGCTTACCGACGAAGAAGGGATTCATAGTTGTTTGCCCTTATAAAGACTAATCTCAATTTCTGTTTTAGAGGAAGATCCCATCAACTTTATTTTAATTCATTTTAAGTGAACTAATATCTAGCATGCGAGAATGAATAAACTAAGGTGATGGCTTAAAAGACTGTGACATCTGCATGTTCATGAAAACTAACATACAACCTATATGAGTCAATTTTCATGCATTTTAGTAGTAGGTGGTTTGGTTTTAGGCGGAATATGATGCATAAACTAACATGTGAATGAAAAGCAATAAGAAAGAAAACGTAAAAACAGTAAAAGTCCTAGTGTGGCCTATCCTATCAAAATGAACAATAAATACAAGTTTGGAATCCATCCTTGGACCCGAGAAGCTTGTCTTGATGTTCCATCTTGATCCATGTAGCGGGAGTGAGCTCCAATCTCCATCTTTAGTCTTTTTCGAAAAATTACAATAAATAAAATTTACATGATAAACCTATTTATTACATTCTAATTTCAAAACCCAAAAACTAAAGAAAAAAGGAGATTCGATACCTCATAATTACATAAAAAATCATGTTTCCTTCATTACGAAAACATAATTTGACTAAGGCCACACTAAGTATTACAATTTACAACCGATTGCAAAATTAAATACGTAAATAAAATTCATTCATTCGATTCATTCAACAAAATTAAAAAGCATCAACTAAAAATAAATTAAACATACATGACACAATTCCTTAATTATGTTAATTAATTTATCCAAACCACCTATTTAAATCAAATTAAGTGACAATTTCTCAATTAATCACATTAATTTCAATCTTAATTCATATTAAACTTGTAATATGAATTCAATCCGTCAAAATTTCAAATTGCTTTAAAGTAATTCGGTATCTTTAAATTGTGAACCATTTCACAATAACTAATTGGCCAAAAACAAAATTCTTTTTTTTTATAAAAGTTCTCGGCATAAACATTGAAAAACAAAACAAGCCTGTTTCTTATTTTATACACGGTTTTATCTGTAAAAACCGAAACAAATTTTTTTTTTTTTTTTTTAAATTATGTCCCCTGTGAACAGTAACACGTGAACAGTAACAACAAGAAAACAAAATTTCGGATGCTTTTCAAAACAGCATAAACAAAACAACCGCAAAAAAACTTTAATACAGCAATTTTTTTTTTAATACTGTTCATCCGTGAACAGTACAGAAACAGCAAAAAAAAAATTTCACAGTTTTTAAATTAGGACCCTTTTAATTTTAACTTAATCTGCATTAAATCAAACATTACGGTTCCATTTATGTTTTAACTTAATCTGCATCAAATCAAACATCTACCAATTCTTCTTATGATAATTTTAACTGATTAAAACAACATTATGAAAAATAAAAATGGAAATCTCGCATCAAAAAAGAACAAACACCGGTTGCAAATTTTTTTTTTCAATCGGCATTAACAAAAAAAACAGCCGTGCCCTAATAATTTTTTCGAAACCCTAAAAGTTTACATACAATTTTATGAAACTCATCAAAATTAAAATTCGTGGCCTAAGCTCTGATACCACTTATGGGAAATAATCTGTATACTTCCCTTATTATTAAAGGATTATAACGAATTTAATGATGACGATCACTAGTCATAAAATAAAATACATAAACAAAAGTAAAGGATTCAGAAATAACCTTCGGTCCTAGCAAATACGGCCTAAGAACAATATCAAAGTAGATATTCGTCTATCAGTTGCACCCAAGACGATATGAGATATGCCCTTTTGATTATGCTAGAATCGATCCAAATTTTCTGTAAAATTTAGGTTGTTTTTTTTGTGTTTTTTCTGATGAGAGAGGAGGCTAGGTTAAAAAAGAATTAGGGTAGAATAATGATCTCCCTTTCCTTCTTATTCTAACCGAAATATGGGAGTCAACTAGGAAGATATAATCTTCCCTAATTTCGGCCCATTTAACCGAAATAAGGAGTGTAATCTACTTATTTTTGGTTATTCCAAAAATGTATAAAAATGTGTTAAATTGTCATCTAGTGGGGATCGAACCCATGACCTCTTGGTTTGTGTACCGTCACTATTACCACTATGACACATTCATCTTGTTGAATTAAATATAACTGATTACATTTAATTACGAATTAACAGATTAATTCGTCCAAGCTAACATTACATACATTTAATTAAATATAACTTATTATATTCAATTTACGAATTGACAGTTAATTCGTCTCAACTAATATTATTTAATCTTTATTAAATAATTGTCTCATCAACACATTGACTAACTGTTTAGTCATATTAGGCATCAATGTGATTATATTTCGATAACCTCATTTCTCAAACACATCCTATAGGTGTGACCTTTAGGGACCAGTTGATCACCGCCATTTGTATGATAATAACGTCAAACTTTCTAGCAAGCCAACCGTTATTAGTTAAACGTTAATCAACTGATTAAATATACGAAGTATACCCTTGTGAACCTGTAAGAGATTTACAATTGTTATCACACTAATTTGTGGAGGACACAAGCTCCAACAACATTGAGGTGGGTGATTCACTTTATTTTGCACGGACTCAAGACGCGCAACTTGGTCTTGCAGTTCTTCTATAACGTTGTCGTCTTTATGGGACTTTCTCTCAAGCTGAAGTGTTAAATTTAACACTAAGGACTTCAGCTCTTCAAATTCTCCAATTGTAGAGAGTGAATCAACTTGTTGTGGCATTGGCTTAGGTGGACTAGAAACACTTGTCATGGTCAAGTCTTCATATAGTTTAGAGAACGGCACTCCTTACTTGAATTGTCGATAAGCACGGACTCGCTCCACATTTGCCATACAAGTAATAGGGTCATATCCCTCCGTACCACATCTACCACAAATTACCTCTTGCTCCGTTATGGCATAAACTTGTTCATGCACACCTGAAGTTTGTAGAATCTCCGAATTGTCTAACCTTCCACTTGAACTTTCCACTTCAGCCACTAAAGACTCGCTCACTCGGCTACCTCATCCAGGATTTCCATATTCAGCTACATGAATGGCCATTTCCTGAATGAGTCGCCATCCCTTATCATCTTCGACATTTTTCTGAAATCTCCCATTTGGCTGCATTATCCAACACTGCTCTTTGATCATCATACAGCCCATTAAACAATTGGGTGCATAAGAACCATCGTTGGAAACCATGTTGAGGTACAGAGTGAACCAATTTCTTGAACCTAGTTCAAGCTTCATTTAATTTTTCAGTGGCCAACTGTGTAAAAGTGGTGATATGGCCTCTGAGCAAATTAGTGCGCTGTGGTGGAAAATACCGTTTGTAGAAGGCTAAAGCAAGGGAATTACAGTCAGTAACACCGGCAGCTTCCCTGTCCAAATCTTTCAACCATTCCCGGGCGTCATCAGTCAAAGAAAAGGGAAAAAGAACTCCCTTGACCCTATCCTATATTACCCTAATAGCTAAAGGAATGGTGGAACAGTACTCTGTAAACAGCACTATATGCTTACATGGATCCTCGCCAGGTAATCCCTTGAAGAGATTTCTCTCAACTAACTGTATATAACATAAATGGATCCCAAAGGTCCCTGCATCGGTAGTAGGAAGCAAGAAAACTTTAGGCAAAGAGTCCACCGTAGGTTACGAGTGACTGGCGATATTCGGCATATCGGCAAACAGAGTCAACAGAAGGGCAGGTATGATAATGTTCTCTTCTAGAACAGATTTCCTGCAACACTAGTAAAGCACTAGAGAAAATATGAGATCAGTCTCAAGGAATAAATTACTTAAGATAAAAGACAAACTTAAAATAAGCAACAAAATTACGCCACTTCCCCAGCAACGGCGCCAAAATTTGACACCGTCATTTTAGTACCAAAAATAAATACCTAAAACTACTAACAAGAGCTAGCAAAAGTAGGGTCGATCTCCACAGGGAGATGGGAAAATGCCTGCTAAACTAAGTCCGTCTTAGTAACTATTTCTTGGGGGATTTTGAAGGTTTGTTCTAATCTAAAGAGGTCAAAAAGAGAGAATAGAGTAAGAGAAAATTGCCAAATATCAAGAGAAGAGAAAGAGCTAAGACAGTTGGTTCACCATGATTCTTAAGAAATGTAATCTAATGTCTTAGGTCAATGCAAATTCGATCTACGTACAGGGTAGTGAAAAGGTCCTTGCGGTCCGCTATTCGCCCTAAAACAATTCTAACTTAGCTTCCGCCCTCATTAGAATGCCCTAATGTTCACTGCAGGTCTCACCTTTTCCAATCTTCCAATCCAGGTTAAGGTTTACCAAAGTTAATTATCTAAGTGTGTCGACTCAAGTAGACAAGAAAAATTATATGCAGTGATTAACAACATAGATCTAATTTGCATCTAGTCCCAATCACCTAATCATAATTCCTTTTAAATCACAGCTCCCATATGTCTTAGCAAAGGAGATTGGCTATGCATGACTATTGAATGAACAATAACAACACATAAACTAGAAGAATTCAACATAATAAAGTCCACGGAGAGAATAACAAGAGTAAAGATTCAAGGAATGAAAGCAATAAAACAACGTAATTAATTAAAGATTAAGAGTGTAGAGTACCGATTACAGAGAGAGGAATTGATGGGGCATATTCTGCACCCGCTGACCGAGTCAACATATTGAGCAAGGTCAAAGATATACACAGCAAGTCAACGACTTAGACAGCCTAACCGACACAGCCTGTCGGCCTGTTTCTTGTGCCTCGGCTGGGACAACTAGCCAGCCGGGGCACATATCCGCGTACTCATATCCAAGACCCCTCGGCATGGAGTCAACAGGGCCCGCCGGCCTGCCATGGGTCCCTCGGCCGAGGGTAGATCAGTCTTTCCACCTGCTAGCCACTTGGCCACTTGGCCACTACGTGACAAAAGAGGAAAGTCCATAAATACTCCTCAACCCTCATTGAGGAAAGGATCCAGAATCTAACCTAAACACCTCATAATCTGGTAATATCTTCCTTATCTCTCTACAGCATATACTTCGCCAAGTAACACACAACTTAATCCCTTTAAGTTCACTGACTTGAGCGTCGGAGTGAGTACGCTCGGTGCAAAGCCGAGCCCTCAGTTTGTTCATCGTTTCAGGAGAGACCGAGAGGAAGAGTCAAGGCAAGGAGAGACATCCATTCACCAAGCTTGCGTGGTAAACAACACTGCTCTGGAATTACACCCGGAACAATTGGCGCCGTCTGTGGGGAAAGATACTAGAAGCTAGTCAAATCCCTTACAAAAAAAAAAACACAAAACCCACCCAACAAGCTAAGAAGATGTCGAAACAACCAGAGATGGTGCTCGTGGAAAATGAATTCTACCAAGATGACACATTCCACAACTCTGAAATCGGGCAGTCCCCTACCGGTCGTATCACTGATACGACGAACGGGATGCCAAAGGAACAAGATACACCGCTGCCCGCCGACCAAGTCACTATCATGAAACATGTGGTTGATGCAGCTAAACTGAAGCTACTCCTGGAACTAATGGGTAGCACGCCAACTCACACTGTCACAACGACAAGAGCGGCGGCACCCCCACAAGAGACCAGGACCCAAAAAGTGACTCCAAGAAACTTGAACGAAGCATTGGAGGAAGCTGACCATGTCAAGACGCCGGGGGAGCCCAGAGTGCAAGTGGTAGACCTGAGTCCTTCCCGCACTCGCGGGAGGACAGTGTCGCCGCAGCACCGACGAGGCCTGCCCCAGAGGAGTGAAAGAAATCCGACTCACCAGAGTCGGAGAAGAAGCCCTTCCCGCCACGGGGAGAGGAGCCAGACTAATGATGCGAGGAGCCGATCGCCGCTTGTCATTCGACACGTGGTCAGACAGCCCCTCGATGCCTATGTCCTAGAGGTCCCGGTGCCGACTAAGCTAAAGTTGCCACCCATATCATACAAAGGAGAAGGCGACCCAACCGACCACGCCGAGGCTTTCGAGTCTTACATGTCGGTATGGAAGCAACCTGATGAGGTTTGGTGCCGAGTCTTCCCAACGATTCTGCATGGGATGGCACAAAGTTGGTACAAGGGGCTACCCGATGGGTCGGTATACTGTTATGCCGACCTAAGGGACACATTTTTGGCCCAGTATTCTTGCAATAAGAGGAGGGCCGTCGAGACATCGGATCTCCTGAATATCAGACAGGAGGGAGGCGAGTCTCTCCGAAGTTATGTGAAGAGGTTCGACGCCAAGGTTCAGCAGATTCGTGAGCTGAACAACGAACTGGCGGCCTTCGCATTGATGAAAGGCCTCCCGAGAGGAGACTTAAAAAACGAGCTCATCAAGTGCGGAGGCCTGAACCTAGACTCCGCCAGGAAGATGGCCGACCAAGCCATAAAGGTGGAGGACTATCACAAAACCTGGGTAGGCCCCAGCGAGGCCGGCACTCGAGAGAAAGAGCCGGGAGGACAACCCGGATGAAGGACGCCGTGACAATAATAGGTCACGGTCGACAAATCCGCCAGAAATGTAACTCGGCGGGCGCCGGGGGGAGTTCGGGATCGTACTACCAAAAGCGGTACAATGGTCACACCCCCCTGGTCGTATCTGCTGTCGAGGTCTTCTCCCTGAGCAAGAACGAGGGTCAGAAGTGGTAAAGGCTTCCCAAGGCGAGGGGGAACGGTGACACGAGCCGATCGCGAGAGTACCACGGCCACACCGGTCACTTAATCGACAAATCGTCGGCATCTCAAGAATGCCATTGAAGAGCCGATCCTAAGGGGAGCCTCGGAAATATGTTGCCGGAGGCCAAAATACTAATACCGGCAGCTCAAATAAAAAATCCGTCTTTGAACGGATAGGATTAATCCATGTTGTCATCGGGGGCAACGAGAACGGTGGGTCCGCTCATGGGCACAAACGGCACCTGAACGAACTATATCAGGCCATCAACTTTGTGCCCAAAACAGCGATCCCCGCTTCCAACATCCCCGATATGACTATTGGGAATAAGGACTACGAGGGAGTCATCGCCCTGCACAGCGACCCACTTGTAGTCCACTTGGACATAGCCAACCACCTGGTCAAGAGGTGCCTGATTGACACAGGCGCCTACACGAACATTATGTTCAGGGAATGCTTTCTCAATCTCGGTCTAAAGATTGAGGACTTGAGCCCCGCACCAATCCATTGTACAGATTTTTCCGGGGCCTGGTACCCCTGGGTCAATCGGATCACGGTGATGTTCGGCGAGGGAATGCGGCTAAGAATGTCCTATCCGAGTTCGTGGTCATTGACGGCTCGTCCGCCTACAACGTTCTCATAGGCCGAGTCACTCGAGCGAGGCCGATGCAAGATAATGTCCATCCGGGCCTTGACACCGATGTATGTCTCGGACCGGGAAGCGCATAAGCTCGTCTCAAAGGACGAAAAGACGAAGTAGTCAACGTCCGGATATCCGCCGCAGGGTGCAACATGCAATCCCTCAAAGTGGCGAAGAAGTCGAGAAGGGGAAAAGCCCATCCTTACAACAGAGGGCGACCTCATGGATGCCACTGCTTTATGGTCGAAGGAGCGAAGACCGAAGAAGTGGAAATTGACCCAGGGCGCATCAGAATCGCTTCGGTGTCAACCTGGAGCCAAAATTCAGGGGCCGCTCTCCTAGACCTCGCCGAGGAAGAACAAAGACGTCTTCGCTTACTCAGCAGCCGAGATGCCAGGCGTGAGCCGGGAGGTAATTGTTCACAAGCTGAACGTACTCTCCACCGCTCGCCCTGTCAAGCAGAAGATGAGGAACTCCTCAGCCGAGAAAGATGAGGCCATCAAAGCCGAGGTATATAAATTACTAGCGGCGGGCTTTATAATGCCTTGTACTTATCCTGAGTGGTTAGCTAATGTTGTAATGGTGAAGAAATCATCGGGGGCGTGGACGATGTGTGTAGATTTTACCAATCTTAATAAAGCGTGCCCCAAAGATTGCTATCCCTTGCCTCGAATTGATAGTTTAATCGACGCCACGGCAGGCTACACTATGCTGAGCCTGCTGGACGGCTTCTCAGGGTATCATCAGGTATTCATGGCCGAAGAAGACATGCCTAAATGCGCATTCATCACCGGTAACGGCACATACATGTATAAAATGATGTCGTTCGGTTTGAAGAACGCCGGCGCAACTTACACAAGACTGGTGGACAAAGTATTCCAAAATCAAAAAGGGCGAAACATTGAGGCTTACGTCGACGATGCTATTGTAAAAACCAAGTCTAACAGCGAGCACTTAGCCGATTTACATGAGACATTTTGTTCACTGAGGAAATACAAGATGAAACTTAACCCAATGAAATGCAACTTCGGTGTCCCGTCAGGTAAGTTCCTCGGCGTGCTTGTCAGCGCCAGGGGAATTGATGCCAATCCAGAGAAAGTCCAAGCAATCCTGGACCTGCCGGAGCCGGGGAATCGAAAAGAGGTTATGATGTTGACCGGGAGGATGGCGGCTCTAGACCGTTTTATCTCTTGGTCAGCCGACAAGAGCACCCCATTCTTCAAAGTGTTGAAGGGAAATAAGGACTTCAGATGGGGGGAGGAACAGAGCACAGCTTTCAGGCAACTGAAAGCTCATCTTCAAACTCTCCCAACCCTGTCCAGGCCGATGCTGGGGGAGACGCTATACCTATACATAGCGCATTACCTCGGTCACACGGCGGCCGTGATCATCAGAGAAGAAGACAAACAGCAACACCCAATCTACTTTGTCAGCCATACATTGTTTCCCGCTGAAATAAATTACCCACTGATTGAAAAAAGCAGCCTTTGTTGTCGTCGTTCCCACAAGGAAACTGAAGCCTTACTTCGACGCACATCCCGTGACGGTCTTAACCGACCAACCATTGGAGAAAGCATTGGAAAAATTTGAGCAATCCGGCATGCTCATCAAATGGGCAGTAGAGCTATCCGACTTCGGCATTCAATACAAGCCGAGGCCCTCGATAAAGGGACAGGCACTTGCAGATTTCCTGGCCGAGTGCACATATCAAGAAGAGCAAAACCCCGGAGTATGGGAAGTATACACCGACGGGTCCTCCACGGCGAACACTCAGAGCCGATACTTATCATCACCCAAACGGGACGAGTTTGAGTATGCCTTGAAATTTACCTTCTCGGCCTCAAACAACGAATCCGAATACGAGGCGGTGATAACTGGAGTCGAGCTAGCTAGAGCTTCCGGGGCGGAGCACATCATTTTGAAAATAGATTCACTTTTAGTGGCTAATCAAATCAGAGGAGAGTACGAGACTCGAGACGACGGGATGGTAAGATACCTGGAAAGGGTAAAAGCTGACACTTCAAAATTGAAATCTTTCCGTATACAATGCATTCCCAGGTCCGAGAACAACCGAGCCGACGCTCTCTCAAAGCTTGCCGTTCAACCATCAAGAATGTCGGTCGAACCGTCTGGTGGACATCGGAATGCCAAAAGCATTACCGAGACCGTCGGCATGGTGGGCGACATAGAGGCCGAGACGACGTGGATGACTCCGATAATGAAATACAAACCGATGAATGAATTACCGGAGGACCGCAGTCTCTCACGAGAAGATAAAGAGGATCGCAAAGAAGGTACTTGGTGTTTGAAGGAGAATTATACAGGAGGTCCGTTATAAGGCCACTCTTGAAATGTGTCGGCCCGGCCCGACGCGGGCTAATACGACAGAAATTCACGAAGGCATCTGTGGTCATCACATGGGGGCAAGAACACTAGCCCATAAAGCTCTCCGAGCCGGCTACTTCGGCCCACCATGCTTGAGGATTCCGAGCCAAAACCAAAAAGTGCAACATCTCAAAATGCATGCTCCGGTGATACATGCACCTTCCCGAGACCTGCAGCCGGTACTTAGTCCCCTTCCTTTTGCACAGTGGGGGATGGATCTACTAGGGCCATTTCCAACGGCATCCGGAGGAAGAAAGTATCTGATTGTCGCCGTTGACTACTTCACCAAATGGGTTGAAGCTGTAGCGGTACCTGCCAAGACCACGGCGGCCGTAAGAAAGGTAATCTGGGAAAATGTCATAACTCGTTTTGGGTTACCCCAAGTCATGGTATTTGACCACGGCCGAGAGTTTTGGAGTGACACAATAATGAACTGGTTGGAAGAACTTGGTATCAAATTTGCATACTCCTCCGTCTGCCACCCACAGAGCAACGGATAGGCGGAGGCAGCCAATAAAACCATCCTCAACGGTTTGAAGAAGACAGTTGAAGACCTAAAGGGAAGATGGGCCGATGAACTACCCGGCGTCCTGTGGTCCCTTCGAACCATGGAGAAAGAAGCAACAGGGTACAGTCCATTCCACTTAGTCTACGGGTCCGAAGCAGTCCTGCCAATTGAAGCAACGGTGCCGACATTCAGAACGGCCACCTTTAACCCGGTTGAAAATGAGGAAGGTCTTAGAACCTCCCTAGACCTGGTCGAAGAAAGCCGAGATACAGCACGCCTCAACTTGGCAGTATACCAAAACCGAATGAGAAGAGCCTACAACCGAAGAGTCCACAAAAGGGACTTAAAAGTAGGGGATCTAGTCCTAAGAAAGTCGGTCGCCACCAACAAAGGGAACATTCATGGTAAATTGACGGCCAACTGGGAGGGTCCTTACAAAGTGGTTGAAGAAATGAGGCCGGGTACATACCGGCTGACAGATATGGAGGGTGTGCCTTTGATGAGCCATTGGAACACCGACAACCTCGGAAATACTTTGTATAGCGGCGGAGCTGTCCAAAAACTGTTGTTGGCACCCCAACGCGTGTTTATATCTATTGAAAAATCATCCAAGTTTTCCATCAAAGTGTTTATCCCCTCCGTCGTCATATCGAGGTAGACGCCACGGCAAAAGCCGGGCAGTCACCCCAAGAAGTAGACGCCACGGCAGTCACTACCAGCGCAGTTGATACTCGCGAAGGCGACCAACATGCCTTAGGAACGTATAAGTACAGTTGAGACGCAATTCTAGCCGCCTCGGCCAACCGAAGGCCTGGCAGAGGAAGCGATCAATATGTCTACAGATACGAACGCTGTCGAGCCGTAACCTCTAGCCGCCTCGGCCAACCGAAGGCCTGGCAGGGGACACAACGGTCGATACGCTAACATGTTCACAGCGGCGGTTGGAAAACGCAAATCGGACGCCTCGGCCAGACCGAGAGTGAAAGAGGAAGCGGCCAACATGCCAACATGTTTAAAAAAGGTTAAACACAGTTGAGATACGCATTCAAATTGCCTAGGCCAGGCCGAAGGTAAAAACGTAAAAGCGCTCAATTAATAACGAAAGAAGACAAGTGAAGGATTGTGATCAAAGCCGCGGCCAAGCCGAGGGCCAATAAACAAACTTTATTGAAAATGATTACAAGGAGAATACAGACGACGGCCGTCCCCATAGGGATAAGCCAAAACACAACCTACCAAAGTTTTACAAAAAACAAGGAAAAGAAGAACAAAAGGTTACAGACATATCATTTGAAGCGCCAAAAGATGGCAGGGAGGAAAGGCTTAATAGTTGGCCCCCGAACAGCTGAAGCTATCCGAGATGCCGGGTGAACCTGGTGACGACCGCCCGTCTCCCTATGCATGTTGCTGCTTGCCATCAGCGACGTTAGCAGCATCATCTTTGGTAGGCGACCCAGAAACTGTCTTGGCAGCTTCAGCCTCAGCAGCCTCAGCTGCCCTCATTCTCTCAGCTTCCTCCTTGGCCGCCTTAGCCTTCTCAGCAAGGGCCGCCTTCTCCGCGGCCTCCTCTTCCTCCTTCTTCACCCTTGCCTCCTCAGCGGCCTTCGCCTCCGCGACCTTCTCCTTAGCTTCAAGCTTGTCATCAAGCAGCTCGTCAAATTTTTGCCACGGAAAGGAGCAATCAAGAAAGAGCTCCCATATCACTTCCCTGGCAGCTTCTTCGCCCAGGTCCCGGTATTGGGCGCGCATGTTAGGAAGAATCTCGCTTTGGAGCGTCTCAATGTCCAACTCCCTCTGGGCGATGATAGCTATCTTATTTTGAAGCGCCTTCCCCTGAGCCCTAAACATGTCCCTCCATTCCTCCCTCTTCTTAGCATTAAAGTCGGCGACGGCACAAAGCTTGTTACGCTCCTCCAAAGAAATTAGCGGCTTGGCCTCTGCACCTCGGCCTTGGCTCTCTCAAAGAAGGACCGCTTTTTCGGCGTCCTCCTAAGTTTTCTCTCTCAAGACGGACCGCCTCTTGACCTCGGCCTTGGCCCTCTCGGCTTCCTTCTCCGCAGCTAGCCGAGTTCAAGCTGAGCCGCTCGAGCCGTGGGCGGCTTCACCATGGCCTTTTCTTGCTCCACAATAAGAGCACCGCCACATCACCCCACTTCGACAAAGATCCCGGCCAAACTTAGGCCCTCCGACCTAATCTGGACGGGGGTAGGCTTCGGGAAGGAGGAGACGACGGTGGCATCATTACCACCTGCCTGCGCAGGTCGCTTCTCAGGACGCCGTTCAACATTGTGTCCGGTAGGCGGCGGCGGTTGATCTACAAAAATTCAATCAAAGCATCCATGTCAACATTCATGTACATACCAGAGAGCCTGTCATCAGGAACGCCTAATGAACCGGCTAAATCTGAGCCACAGGATAGATCTGTACCAGGCTTGGCCTTCTTGGCCGGAGGACGCATTTCTTTACCGGCCTCGGCAGCAGTAGCAGCAGTAGAAGCAGAAGCATCAGAGGCAGTAGTAGTCCCTTTCCTCTTGCGGAAGAGAGGAGATTCCACTGCCAAGGTGACCACCTCCTCGGCGGTAATATCAACGATATCCACCGTCTCCTTTTGGACTGAAGGGAGTGGAGGTGGAACTGATGTTGACGCCGTCACCGAAGACTTTGTTTTCCGCGTTCGGCGCGGTATGTTACCAGCAACCTTCGCCTGGGCCGCCGCCGTATCTAAACCCTTCATCTGCTGATCCATGAGATCATTCGGCGCCGGTCTGCGATCACGGGCCTGGGCCTTAGGATGCAAATCAACAACTTGCTTGTCCTTACCAAGTCCCATTCTCCTAAGGATATCTTCAGACAGATCCGGGCCAAAACGGTCTGCAAAGGAAACAAAGCAAGGGTTAAGTAGAAGAAATAAATCAAAGTTCAGAAAACAGAAACATTAAAAGCAGAGATGGGCCTCACACCGACCCCACTCACCCCGTTCGAGGGCCGGTATGAGGCCGACGTGGCGAGCACTCATCCGAAGAATGATCTCGTCGGGGCATCCATCCCTTCGGCATCCCATTCTTCTCAGCCTCATCGCCCGCTTCTCATCCGCATTAAGAGGGACCCTGCTGGCGTCCATCTTAAGCTTACTCCGGGAGACCCATTTGTCATGCTCCACCTTACTCTCGCATCGCAAATTGACGCGGTGCTGGAAGGACCGGGGCAGTGGATAATCCTCCGGAACCTCAACGTAGACCCACCGCGGCTTCCAGTCCTTGCAGGAAGAAAGCTTATCAACGGAGACGTAACCCGGCTCCGTCTGCACGCTGTACCACCCAACGCGACCAGGGGCTGACGGCCGAAGGTGATGAAGCCGGCGGAATAAGTTAACCGTCGGGACCTCCCCCTTGAAAAGGCAGAGCCACACAAAGCCGACTATAGTCCTAATGGCCAACGGGTGCAGTTGGGCCACGACGACGTTCATGGCTTTAATTATGGCCATAACGTATTCATTCAGAGGAAACCGGAGCCCATACTCCAGGTGTCTGATGTATACGCCGATACAGCCCGGAGGAAGACAACAGACGGCCTGACCCTCTCTAGGAATAACAATCTTATACTCCCTGCCGAAGAAGAAATGATGTTCGAAGAAGTCAGGACCAGAACAACTGGCAAATTTGTGGGTCCAGGCACGGTCAGGACCGACCTTACAGGCGTCGCCGTGATCCAGGACGTACGGCCTTTCATCATCAGGATGAGCCCTTTCCTCATCATCACCGTCATCAACATTATCATCATCCTCCCAATCCTCCAGAGCTTTTGGATCAACTTCAGGAGAAGGAGACCTAGGGCCCCCAGACCTTAGCGGAACGGCGGCTAGTGCCTTCTCTTCATCAAGACGCGACGGGGAACCCCCCGGCGCAGTATTACTAGGTCCGGCATCAGTGGAAGACATGTTCACAACAAAAACTTAAACAATTAAAAAGTTGGTAAATTTGTTTGTTTACCTTGAAGAAAAAGTGCTACGCCGAAGTAACGATTCTGAAGATTAGAAGAGAAAGAAACCCTTGACAATCTAAGAAAGAAAAATTTTTGAGAAGATGAACTTTGTGCGGAAAATTAAGGGGCATACTGCTCTATTTATAGGGCAAAGCCCACTCAATCCGACCAATCAGGGCAAAGCCCATGAAGCGTCAACCAATCAACAACGAGACACATGTCAAGCATGCAGCCATGGAATGTCAATCGACAAACAGTTACAAAACTTCTTCAACACGCTCCTTGACAGAATGCCAATCGACGTATCTTCTTCAACACGCCCCTTGGTATCTACTTGCCAAACGGCCCGCTGATTCAACCAAGCTTGGCAGCACCGGCTGGGGGCAATCAAAAGCACACGGCACTCACAACCTCGGTCTCGGCCAGCGCCACTTTCTTTTCCACATCTGATGTCCATTACACATCCATGTGGAGTGGGGATATGATACGGTACGACCTAAGCAGAACCAAGCCGAGGTAGAAGAAGCCGGGACAGAAAAATTTCAACTTGTGCAGAATACGCTCAACACTCATCGAAGGTCGATACCACGGCATAGACTACGCTGGGGGCAAATTGATGGGGCATATTCTGCACCCGCTGACCGAGTCAACATATTGAGCAAGGTCAAAGATATCCACAGCAAGTCAACGACTTAGACAGCCTAACCGACACAGCCTGTCGGCCTGTCTCTTGTGCCTCGGCTGGGACAACTAGCCAGCCAGGGCACATATCCGCGTACTCATATCCAAGACCCCTCGGCATGGAGTCAACAGGGCTCGCCGGCCTGTCATGGGTCCCTCGGCCGAGGGTAGATCAGTCTTTCCACCTGCTAGCCACTTGGCCACTTGGCCACTACGTGACAAAAGGTGAGAGTCTATAAATATTCCTCAACCCTCATTGAGGAAAGGATCCAGAATCTAACCTAAACACCTCATAATCTGGTAATATCTTCCTTATCTCTCTACAACATATACTTCGCCAAGTAACACACAACTTAATCCCTTTAAGTTCACTGACTTGAGCGTCGGAGTGAGTACGCTCGGTGCAAAGCCGAGCCCTCAGTTTGTTCATCGTTTCAGGAGAGACCGAGAGGAAGAGTCAAGGCAAGGAGAGACATCCATTCACCAAGCTTGCGTGGTAAACAACACTGCTCTGGAATTACACCCGGAACAGGAATAATCAAGAATTAGAATTCCAAGCATAAAGTTCAAAGAGAGAGAGAAAAGAGAAAGTAGTCGAAGAGGAGAGGAAAAATAGAAGAGAGTTATTATGACTGCCGTCATAATTATTTATCCTAATTACAAAAAGGGAAATCTCGAGAACAACTCAAGACCCGCACAAAACACCTAGGCTCTCGATCGAGTAGAATTAAACCACTCGATCGAGTAAAGAGGGTGCTCGATCGAAGACTTCAGAAGGTAGTTATCTCGATCGAGTAAAAGCAGAGCTCGATCGAGTGATTCTGGGAGGGTAAAGCATTTGATCGATCATTATGAATGGCAAAATGGATCGATCGAGCTATATAGGCACGAGTGGACTCCTTAACATATTCCGAAACCACTTCACGCATTCCTAAGTGACATATTTCAAGCTCCAATTCCTCATTCTCCTAAATGCATGAGATTAGGACAAGTTCAGGCCTGATTTTGCTCCTTTCTGGTTCAGACCTTCAATTAATACAAGACAAACCAAAGTAGACTATTCGGGGGCATTTGTAGCTAGATGCCACGTAAATAACAAAGACATGCGTGTAAAAATGAGGTAAAAACCTTATATAAAATATACGCATCAGTGTGTCTAATAAAATGAATCCCGGGTAGATACTGTTCGGAGCCCCCTAGGCTTGGGATCAGAAAAGGGTCCTCTTCACACCAAACCTCTGGCCTTTCAATTTTGAACCGATTATCTCGAGAGAAAATTGATATTGGGGTAATTAAAATTAAGTTATATTAATTGATAAGGGTTAATTGCTTATCTTAAGATGAATTTTGCTAACCGTGTTACAGGATGCGATTGAGGTGAATATATATATATATATATATATATATATATATATATATATATATATATATATATATATATATATATATATATATATATATATATATATATATATATATAATCGCCGCCGTAAACAATCACACCGCAATCAATATATATATATATATATATATATATATATATATATATATAGAGAGAGAGAGAGAGAGAGAGAGAGAGAGAGAGAGAGAGGTGAGATCCGGTGATAACGAACACTCGGTGTGAACGTGCTAAACTGACACACTTAACTAAAACCTTACGTGTAAGTTGTAACTGCCAATCTCAAACATATCACCCTATTATCAATAAATCAAATCAACAATTCAACACCATGCTTACTACCACCGCACCACCACCACTACCACACACCTCTGACGAACACCTCCAACCGCCGATAATCATCCCACCGCACCTCCGCCGTTGAGAAGCCGAACAGCCATCGTCGCCCCATTTTACATCTCCAAGTCTTTCTCTCGCCTGAAATCGCGTCGCACCAACAACAATAACAACTCGGAGGATGTCGATGGAGTCACTGCCGGCGTCAATTGAGGTCCGACTGATTTCCATTTGTATATTTTCACTCTCACTGTCCTTTCATTTGCCGGACACAGTCAACGTCTAACGACCAACAATGCTCGAACACCAGTCAACATCTAAAGACCTTACCACCTTCACTTCATTAGCTTCCCATCTATTTTAATGTATCTAGACTAATATTTGATGTATAAAACCACTATTTTAATGTATCTTAACCTAGATACACAAAATTATTTATTAGGTACATCAAATTGCTCTCAGATACATCAATATATAAACCACATACACTGATTTCGTTTAGCTCCAACAATGTTACAGTGATGAATCTAATAGATCTAGGTGACCAACGGTCGACCAAATCTGCTTAGTCGATGGTCGACTACAAATAATAGGCTGTGTGTAGGTCATGGTCGTGCTCTGGTGTTGGAACTCGCCGGCGGCAGCATCCGGTAATTAAGAAGATGATGATAATGTTAATGTGTGGCTGGCATTAATGGTTAACAATGGCGATTTAAAATGGAATTGACAATTGAATAACGACTACTTATAAAACTGAGAGAGATTCGGTTACGGAAACTAAGCTGAACAAATTGTGGTTGAATGAGCGCCGTTCATCGTTGTCATCATTCGATTAACTTGAATTTTAACAAAAAAGATGAATTGCTGCGACTAAATTGGGGGAAAATTGGGTAGGGAGATTGAAGTGTGAGAAACAATGGGAGGACAGAGAAAGAAATTTGGACAGAATAGTGGGTAATCCGTAAAATCTAATTGGATTGTGTGCATTAGTCAACCGTTGAATTTTTTTAATCTAATAATTGTAGGTCGTTCTCACCAAGTCTTTGTTCTCACCGGATCTTAAATATATATATATATATATATATATATATATATATAGAGCCAAGTTCAAATGAGTCCACCTATATATTTGAGTCCATAAGTCCTTATCTTAGCCATTAGATCTTCTAAGATTGATTGTTGAGATTTGAGACTTCTAATCATTTTTTGAAATGAAACTTTAATGTTTTAAAAGTGAAACTTTAATCTGTGAGAGCAAATTTAATTCTTTACGATTGAAACTTTAGTTTTTTAAAGTCATTTTGTAAATAAAAAATTAAATTTATGTATTTTTAAATATAACTTTAATGTTTTACGAGTGAAACTTTAATGCTTAAAAGTGAAACTTTAATTTTTTAGACCATTTTTAATATAAAAATTTGAATTTATGAAATGATGTGAATGTAACTAATATTTATTTTATTTAACAGATTTTTGTTGTAATTTTAATGGTGTACGAGTGCAACTTTAATGCTTTAAAATGAAACTTTAATTTTTTTAGGCCATTTATAATATAAAAATTTGAATTCATGTAATTGTGACTAATATTTTTTAAATTTTGCTGATTTATGAATGAAACTTTAATGTTAAACTAGTGAAACTTTAATAGTAACGAGTGAAACTTTAATTTTTTTAGGCTAAATAAATTTCTATTTATGTAATAATGTAATTGTGACTAACATTTATGTAATTTCTTTAATTCACGATTGAAACTTCAATGGTCCACGAGTGAAACTTTAATGATATACATTGAAACTTTAATGGTATACTAGTGATTTTATGTATATGTTATGCAATTTTAAATCCATCAACCGTCATCGACACCGCTAACCACCAACACCAACCACGAGCCCCCCGCCTGACCCACCACACCACACGACTTCACCACCAACAACAGCCTTTGAACCCACACAGACGTCCACCACCCAGATCCGCCATCACCACCCTTCTAACCCACACCACGGCCACCACCCACACAAAACTCGACATCAACAACCGCCACTCACCACCACTCAAATCTGAAAAAAAGAAAAAAAGAGAAAGGACAAGGGAGAGAGGCGGCAGAACCACCATTACCAACTGCCCACGACATCACCACCACCACCACTAGCCTCACACATAAAACACCAACAAAAACAACAATCACAAGTCCTTTTTCAAATCTGAAAAAAAAAAAAAAAGAGAAGGAAGATAGGCGGTTGCTGCCGTTTTGTCGTAGGTTTGGTCGGAAGAGAAGGGGAGGAAGAAGAAAGGGGAAGGGGAGGTGGTGAAGTGGTGACGTCGTTGCAGCAAGGGCGGTGATAGGGGATATGAGGAGGCGGGTTTTCGAAATTTAAAATTCAAAACAAAAGAGGCGGGATTTCAGAGGAGGAAGAGAGGGAGGCGACGAGTGGTAGGGTGCGGCGTCTGGTGGATATGCGTCGGGAAATATTAGAGGACGGCGTGAGTGTGGTGGCGGCGTGGGCGCAGGTGGTGGCAAAGATTGTATTAGCGGTGGTGGCCGGAAATATTAGAGGAGAGGAGTGATGTATGAGAGAATAGGGAGTAGTGCTGTGTGGTGGTGGTGGTGGTATGCGTGTGGTGGTGGTATGCGTGTGGTGGTGGTGGTATGCGTGTGGAGGGAGAAGAGGAGAGAGGAGGGAGGAAAGGAGAGAGGAGGGATTTAGAGAGAGAAGGAGGCAGAGAGAATGAATGAGTGAGGAGGATGAATTAGGGTTTGCTTTCTTTTATATCTCCCTTCTTTTTTTTGTTTTAATCTTAACCATCCAAATTCTTTGATCTAAGGGTTAGAAATAGGACTTAGGGACTCATCTAAGAGTAGAGGACTCACTTGAACCTAATTCTATATATATATATATATATATATATATATATATATATATATATTGAGAGAGAGAGAGAGAGTCAAGATACGGTGAGAACAAACACTCGGTGAGAACGGTGAGAATGACCCTAATAAACGTTCAAGTTTCACGCGTCCTTCATTTTCCCAACACACAATCAAACTTCATCTTCCCCAAAATTCATCTCTCACCTCAAACCTTAACTACCCCACAAATTTTCCTATCACTTGTCGTCGTCACCTGCCACCTGCGTTATCACCGGCGACGATCACCAGCATCTCTGGCGAAGCCGCCACGAACTTCCCTGATTTCGGCAGAACACCGAGAAATCCAATTCAACAATCGAACCTACACCATTCGAACTCCAGATCACGATTATTCTTCATCAAATCTTGATTTCCCGGCGAAATCTTTAGCATGGGAGAAATTAGAGGTCGACGAGGGACGGAAGCCGCATAGAGTGCCACAGTGAAAACGAGCACAGACGCCGCGACATCCTCGGACACCACATCTTCCACGACCACCCAGAAGCCGATTATCGAACCGCATATCCGCATTCTGATTCCACAGCTTTTGAGTTCTACGTTGTCGACCACCCTATCTTCACTATTCTCCCCGGCGATCAACTCATCACCGGAACTCAAAAAGGACTACAAGAATAACAAGAAAACTCGACTAATTGCACTGTCACACCACCATGGGCGACCACCACGAGGTAGCCGATTCCGCAGCAATAGTCGTCAGTGACTGTGATGAAGGTGGTCGGCTACGGTGCTGTCTGATTTACGGCGTAATCTATGTCGTGTGTACTTCTGGTCGCCCGTAATGACTGATGGTGGTGGATTGGGAGAATTTCGGTTTTGTAAAACTAAGATTGACATTAAATTAATAGAATAAAGTGTTATGGGATTTGTCGTGCTGTTCTTAAACGACTTTGTATCTTGGTTCTTTGTATCTTGGTTTTGGTGGTGTGTGTTTATACTCTTAAAAAGTGGGTATAAAATCAGGTAAAAAAGTGTACCTGAGATAGTAAAAAAAGTGTATCTACATTCTTAAAAAATGTGTATAGTAAAAAGTGTATCTACATTCTTAAAAAGTGTATATTGAATTTAGGTAAAAAAAATGGTGTACCTGAAATAGTAAAAAGTGTATCTACATTCTTAAGAAGTGTATATAACATTCACGTAAAAAAGTGTACCTAACATAGTCAAAAGTGTACCTGAGAATTGGTAAAAAAAAAGTACACTTGGAATATATATTCTAATGTATGTAGTTTGTTCTCACCGTTCTCACTGAGTGATCGTTCTCACCGGATCTTAAATCTATATATATATATATATATATATATATATATATATATATATATATATATATATATATATATATATATATATATATATATATATATATATATATATATAGAGAGAGAGAGAGAGAGAGAGAGAGAGAGAGAGAGAGAGAGAAGAGATCTAGTGAGTCCACCAAAAATTATTGAGTCCATAACTCTCCGTTAGGGCCATTGAAAAGATGAGATTGAAGGCTGAGATTGAAGGGGTAAGAGAGGTGATTAATGCTAAAAAGAGGGGATTGATGCTAATTAATTACTTTCCCTCACTACCACCACTAATCAAACCCCTAATTTCACTATATAAGCGTTATTTTTCCACTTACTTCTCTCTCCTATAACACAAATATCATCCCTCTCATCTCTCTAAAAACCAAAAAAATCCCTAAATCAAAAAAATTCAAAAAACCAAAAAAAAAATTCCCTCCTCTCATCCTCACCACCACCAACCACCCCACCCTACTACCCTGATCTGTCAGCCACCACCACCACGACTCGCGACTCACCCACACCGACCCACACCCACCACTATTTTCAGATACGACTACCACCCCGACCACCACCACTATTCTGCCTCACGCACACCATCCCGTCCTCCACCATCCCCACCATTTCCAGATCAGAAACACAACATAACACCCGACCACCACCACCATTCCTTTTCACGCACACCATCCCGACCTCCACTATTCCCACCATTTCCAGATCTGAACCACCAAAACCCACGCCCACAACTACCCACAACCAGTCAACCACCCACACCTCGACCTCACTGTTCTTTCCTGCAACACTAGTATCGCCACCATCCCGCGTCGTCTGTCGCCACCTAACGCCGCCTCCTGTGGTATTGACGAGGGATTTGTGTTTTGTTTTGTGGTTTTTTGTTTTGTTTGCTTTGTTTTATAATTTTTTTGTTTCCTTTGTTTGCTTTTCACGGTTATGCATTCCTCTTTCTAATTTTTTGTTTCTTTGTTTAATAATTTTTTGTTTGTGACTGTGTCACGGTTTTATGTATGGTTTCCCTTTTTTTTGTCAGATTTCCTTTTTCCTATTGTTATAGATTTCAAATTTAGTATTTCAAATCTCGTCTTGTTATTATATTGTTTTGTTTCAGATCTGGTTTTAAAAAGATACACTCGCATTTTTTAAAATTTACACTCGTATTTCTTTAAATTTCCACTCGTATTTCTTTACATTTAACTCACATTTCTTTACATTTACACTTGTATTTGTTTACATTTACACTCACATTTCTTTACATTTACACTTGTATTTGTTTACATTTACACTCATATTTCTTTACATTTACACGCATTTTTCAGATTACACTCGTATTTCTTTACAGTTACACTCGTATTTCTTTAAATTTACACTCGTATTTTTTACATTTACACTCATATTTCTTTACATTTATACTCGTATATACGAACCAACCACAGGCACCATAAAGTTGCCAGGAATTTAATAATTTTAACCTCCGCATCATCCAATTTTCCTAGGTAAGAGAGCCAATTAATAATCCATTCTCCTATCCCAATATGTGCACCCCCTTCAATCCTAACTCCAAGATCAGAGCAAGCCCAGACCCGACACGCGATTTGACAATCCTGAAATAAATGCACGCTCGTCTCTGTGTACCCTTCCTCCCCTGAACACAGTTTACAAGTAGATTCCATACCCAATTTTTGCTTTACAAACTTATGTAGGTTAATATCCGTATACTACCCTTTAAATTTAGGACTATAACGTAAATTTAACATGCGAATATCGTCATAAAACATAAAACAACAAAGGAAACGATGAAGATTAGAAATCAACCTCGGGTCCTTATAGTGCGGCGTAAAGAACAGAAATCAAATGAGATTCCCTCCTAATTGTTGCACCCAAGACCTTGTCCGAGATATGCCCTTGTGCTAGAACGTGTTCTCCGATTGCCTTGCAATATTGGGAGAACTTGTTGTGAGTTTTTCTCGAGATGTGAGATCTCGGTTTCAGAGAAAGCTTGATCTCTAAAACCCTAGAATTTTTACAAATGTTTTGATTAGGTTAGAAGGGAGGAGAAACCCTCCCTTTTGTTCCCTCTCACTCGGCCGGCCATGGGCTACCTAGGGAAGTGGGCTTCCACTTCCCTTTAGTCTTGGCTCATGGTCTGGTTCGCAAAATCGCTAAAATGTATATGACGCGGTCTGATTATAAACTGTTATCGGTTATCGGAGATTAAGGCATCAGCTAATAATACGGGTTAGCTGAATTATTAATACGTGTCCGACAAAAAACAGTATTGTATAATTTATTCAATATACATTAATTAAATATAAAACGCTTATATTTAATTTTACGAATTAACTGGTTAATTCGCCTTAGCTCATGATATTTAATCCGTATTAAATATAATATCTCAACATCACATATTTGACTAATTACTAGTCAAATAACTCGACTAACTCGGTTAGTCAATTTTGGCATCTACATGACAGTATTTTCATACCGTCACATCTCTCGAACGTGTCCTATAGGTGTGACTTTTAGGGACCAGTTGATCACCGCCATCTGTATGACAATAACGTCAAACTTATCTAGCAAGCCAACCGTTATTGATAAACGTGGATCAACTGATAATAATACCAAAGTATGCCCTTTGATCCTTTTAGAGGTTTATAAGTCCTTGCACTAACTGTTAAGGACACCAACCCCAACAAGCTCCCACTTGTCCGTACAAGTGTATGTGCAATGACGTTATCCGCACTAACTGGAGGACACAAGCTCCAACAAACTCCCACTTGTCCGTACAAGTGTATGTGCGATAACCGATTCTCATATTCATTTAAAATTTCTCCCACTCAATGTAAAACAATTTGCAGATCCGGATCCGCAAAGGTCGTATTTTACAATCGATCTGTATCTAGAGTGGTTTCCCCGACTAGAGAGTAACTTAACTTGATAAAACGAATCCGTGTCCGAGCATGGCCATGCATTTCGATTCTGACTCGAGTGGCCCTGAGAAATATCGAGTACCTGATAAAGGCTGAATATTTCTTTCAACTCGACTCCTTCCGATCTAAGCACAAAGATGAAATGAGCGAAAAAATCTACTTGGCCCCCCGTTACGGATGACCGTGAGAAAGAAACCAAAGTCACCCAAAATCTGCCTTAGTCTCAAGAGAAAGTCGATAGTCAAAAGAATCGACTCTTAGGATCACCATGGAAGTCCTATCCACGACCGGGCAGCGAATGTTATAAAACATTTAGGACTCCACGTCGATGTCACAATGGTGTCCTACGAGATATCCGTATAACTCGCCTCTGTGATTGGTCAGTCAACTGGTTGACTTATGGCTCGTTGAACCCACCATCAACCAACGTCACAAAATAATTGCGAGTTATCGCTCATGTGGGCAATTAAGGACTGAAAAATATAATGTTCGTTCAGTTCACTTTGTGGTGTTCAAAATTTGTCGTACAAATCCACATGAAAAACAAAATATATATAAAATATCAAAACGATGATGTTGTATAGAGTACAAAAGCGAATGAATCTGATCCATCAAAGAGTACTACAACTTAGGAACACGTTTTATTCCCATGGAATTGACGTGCCCTTCATGCTTATCTTGTCGTAATGCTTTAGTGAGAGGATCTGCTATGTTATTGTCTGTAGCAATCTTTTCTATCACTACTTCCTTTTGCTCCACGTAATCCCGGATTAGATGAGCTTTCCGTTGTACATGTCTAGACTTGTTGCTAGACTTTGCTCCTTAGCTTGGAAGATGGCACCACTATTGTCGCAATAGATGGTGATCTGGTCATTCGAACTAGGCACTACAGATAGCCCATGTAAGAATTGACGCATCCATATCGCTTCCTTCGTAGCTTCGACGCGGCATAGTACTTTCGGACTCGGTCGTAGAATCTGCTTAACAGTTTGTTTGAACTCTTCCAAATGACTGCAGCGCCATTAAGAGTAAAAACGAATCCAGACCGAGATTTCGAGTCATCTCGATCCGTTTGGAAGCTAGCATCTCAGAATCGGTTGCGCATAGCGTTTGAGAGCCTCCATAAGTCAATGCCCAATCTTTAGTCCTCCGTAGGTACTTAAGAATGTTCTTGACAACCACCAATGTGGTTCACTGGATGCTTGTTGGAATCGACTTGTCATACTCAATGCATATGCCACGTCCGGACGTGTGCATATCATGGCATACATGATTGATCCTATAGCCGAAGCATAAGGAATCCGTGTCATGCGCTCTTTCTCTTCCGGTGTCTCTGGTGCCCGAGACTTGCTCAAATGCACCCTTGGAGCCATAGGAAGGAACCCCTTCTTGGAGTTAGTCATACCGAATCTCTCTAGGACTTTGTCTATGTAAGACTCTGATCGAGAGATAACATCCGTCGTGATCTATCTCGATAGATACGGATGCCTAGAATTCTTTGTGCCTCTCCCAGATCTTTCATCCGGAAATGGTTTTTCAACCATACTTTCACCGAGGTTAAGAGAGGTATGTCATTCCCAATCAGGAGTATGTCGTCAACATACAATATTAGGAATACAATCTTGCTCCCACTCGACTTGATATATAGACATGGTTCCTCGACCGATCGAGTAAATCCATTTTCTTTTATCACTTGGTCGAAGCGATGATTCCAACTCCTTGATGCTTGCTTAAGTCCATAAATGGAACGCTTAAGTTTGCACACTTTCTTAGGATGTATTGGATCAATGAAACCTTCGGGTTGTACCATGTACAACTCTTCCTCCAAAAGCCGTTTAAGAAGGCGGTTTTCACGTCCATTTGCCAAATTTCATAGTCATGAAAAGCGGCGATCGCTAAGATAATCCGAATGGAACGCAGCATGACTACGGGTGCAAAAATCTCATCGTAGTGCAAACCTGGCACTTGGGTGAAACCTTTAGCAACTAGTCGTGCTTTATAGATATCTTGTTGACCTTCCACGAAATGCTTTATCTTGTAAAGCCATTTGCATTGAAGGGGACGAACCTTAGCAGGTAAGTCAACAAGATCCCACACGTTGTTCTCATACATGGAGTCCATCTCGGATTGCATGGCCTCAAGCCATAGCTTTGAGTCGAAAGTCATGGCACCTTTATAGGTTGCGGGTTCACTACTCGTTAAGAGTAGAATGTCATCTATGTCATGTTCCTCGACCAGGACCAATGTATATCTGTCCTGAGGAATAGAGACTCTTCCCGACCTCCTAGGTTCCTCAGGAATGTTAACTGCAGCCGGGATTGAAGGAATAGGTTCCTCCAATGGTTGCTCGGTATTTGGTTCTGGAATCTCCGACAGGTCGAAGGTTCTATCACTCTTTGCATTCTCGAGAAATTCCTTCTCTAAGAATGTCGCACTAGCCGCAACAAAAACGCGTTGTTCGGTTGGCGAATAGAAGTAATGACCACGTGTTCCTTTAGGATAACCTATAAAGTATGTCTTGACCGATCGCGGGCCGAGCTTATCCTCGTGTCTCCACTTGACATAAGCCTCGCAGCCCCAAACCCGTATAAAGGACAAGTTAGGGACCGTTCCCTTCCATAGTTCATATGGTGTCTTGTCAACAGACTTTAGACGGACTTGGTTAAGTATTAGAGTGGTGACATAAGAGCATAACCCCATAATGAATCCGGTAAAACCGTGTGACTCATCATGGATCGAACCATATCAAGTAGTGTTCGATTTCTCCGTTCGGACACACCATTCAATTGAGGTGTTCCAGTGGAGTTAATCGTAGGGCAATCCCACGCCTTTGAGGTGATGATCAAACTCGTGAGAAAGATACTCGCCACCACGATCTGAACGTAGTGTTTTAATCTTTCTACCCAATAGGTTCTGCACCCTATTCTGGTATTCTTTGAATTTCTCAAAGGATTCACTTTTATGCTTCATTAAGTAGACATAGCCATATCTACTTAAATCGTCCGTGAAAGTGATGAAATACCTATAGCCTTCTCGTGCGGTGATTGACATAGGTCTACATACATCCGTGTGTATGAGTCCTAATAGGTCGCGTGCGCGCATTCCAACACCTTTGAAGGAAATACGAGTCATCTTACCGATGAGACATGATTCACACGTGCCAAATGATTGAAAACCAAAGGCCGAGATAGCTCCATATTTGATGAGCTGTTTTACGCGTTTCTCATTAATGTGTCCCATACGGCAGTGCCATAGATATGTTTGATCTTTGTCACCAACCTTTAACTTTTTATTCATTACGTGTAATATTTCCGTGGTCTGATCTAAAACATAAATTCCGTTCATGGAGACTGCCTTGCCATAAATCATATCGTGTAAAGAGAAAATGCAAGCATTATTTTCTATTACAAATGAAAAACCAAGTTTGTCAAGTGCAAACCGAAATAATGTTTTTGGAAAGACTAGAACATAATAGCATCATATAATGACAACTCAAATCTACCGGGAAGCTGGATCACATATGTCCCCTTTGAGATGGCAGCTACTCTTGCTCCATTCCCGACACGCAGTCCACCTCACCCTTTACGAGGGGTTCGATGTTTCGGAGCCCCCGCACATGATTACACAGATGAGAACCACAACCAATATCAAGTACCCAAGTTCCGAAACTTGCGTGGTTAATCTCAATCATATGAATAAAAGTAGAAGAAGAAGAAGACATACCAACAATGTTTAACACGACCGCTTTTAAGTCCTCATGATAAACAGGACATGTGCGTCTCCGAGTGCCCGATCATGTGGCGGTGATGGCATTCCATGTTATCTTTCTTGCTCTTTGTCGTCGCCCGATGAGTTGCTCGACTCACCAGGACCACTCTTTCCCGAACCTCGACTTCTTGAACTTCGCCTTACCTACTGCTAGGTTTGCCTGAGCTTTGCCCTTACCCTTTCCTTTTTTGACACAACGAGAACATCCCGTTTCACGCTCCCACCGAACTTCATGTCCTTCTCGGTGCCCGAGGAGGGAGTGCGATTCATGAGGAGTTTTCTTCAAATCGTTCATATAGTAATTCGCTCTGAATTGCGAATAACCATCGTGGAGTGAGTGAAGAATACGGTCGATAACAATATTCTCGCCGATGTTACGCTTAAAGGTCTCCGCTTTCTCGACATTCTCAATCATGCTGAGAATGTGTGGGCTAACCGGTTGGCCCTTCTGGAGTCTCGCATCAAAGAAGCGAGTGGTATGCTCATAGGTCACGATTCTCGGTGCTTTCGAGAATTCCTTGGTGAGCGTGGTGAAAATCTTGTTCGCACCATGGGCTATGAAGCGTTTCTGCAAATTGGGTTCCATTGCAAAAATGAGTACGTTTTTAATCGCACCCGCTTCCATACGTAAATCGTTAAACTTGGCGATTTCAAAGACTCTAGCCGTGGGACCTGGGTTTGCCGGGATGGGCTCTAAGAGATATTTGAGCTTCCCGTCAGCAGCGGCAGCATTCCGTAATGCCGCCTCCCAGTCCGCGAAGTTGGATCCATCATTCTTCAGTCGAGTAGACTGATTCATCTGATTCATGAAGATCCTAAGCCAGGACTCACGGTCCAAAGTGGCACTTGGCATTGGGTTATCAGGAGAACCAGCCATTTGTTGTTTAGCAGTTTAAAATACGTGATCTACACTGAAAAGAAAGGAAAACAAAACGAAATAAGCAACTCATCGAGGTGATTTAAGTCTATTTTAAAATTCATTTTAAACATGTAGACTCTCGCACTTGCATAATTGATCTCCCTCAAGAATGATACAAGTGATCCCAAGACTCAATTTCTGTAAATTGATAAGCCAACTATTTAGCTAATTCTTCCGGAAGAACTCTTGGTCGATAGATTTCCGTAAATCCTATCTATAGTCCACCATAGTCACAGGATCGTACGAGTGACCATAGTGTTGAGATAAAATAGGTCAATCGGTTCCAACTTACCCGACGTAGAAGGGGTCATATTATGCCTACCGACGAAGAAGGGACTCATTGGAGTTTGACCTATAAAGACCGTTCTCAATTTTAGTTTATACGAGGAAGATCCCATCAACAAAATTATAATTCATTTTAAGTGAACGAATAACTAGCGTCTGTCGTGAATGAATTTATTTGGATGATGGCTTAAAACGTGTGACATGAGAATGTCAATGAAAACTAACTCGTGACCTCTATATGTGTCAGTTTTCATGCAATAAATTAGGTGGTTTGGTTTTTAGGCGGAATATGATGCATATTATCGTTACGAAAAATAAATAAATGAATGCGATACGTAAATAAAAAAAATTCCTAGTGTGGCCTATCCTAGTAAAAGAACATAATACAACTTTGGAATCCACCGTTGGACCCGAAAAGCTTGTCTTGATGTTCCATCTTGATCCAAGTAGCGGGAGTGAGCATTCGGTCTCCATCTTTGGTCTTCTCAAAAATTACAATTTAAAATTACAAATATAAACCTATTTACATTCTAATTAAAACTGTAATTACAAGTGAAAAATCCAAAACGGAGATACGAGATCTCAAAATACAACCAAGACCGTGTTCCATCATTACGGTAACACGTTCTACTAAGGCCACACTAAGTTACAACTGATTGTAAAATTAAATACGTAAATAAAAGGCATTCACGGCATTCACAATTAACGATAAATAAAAATGCATCAACTAAAAACAAATTCATTCGTGACATAATTCCGTAATTATGTTAAATTTATCCAAACCACCTTTTAATGATTAAAATTCATGTGATAAAACTGCTTCTATCAATTTAATTTTAATCTAATACAGTCCGTTACTTTAAAACGCTTTAAAATAACTCAATGGTACGTGTGTGAACCGTTTCACAATCATAGCGAGTGTACTATATCCGTATAAAGTACATATTGAAGCCAAAAGAAAATTTAAATCAAAAGAAACAAATTTTCAAAGCTGTCCAAGCAAAAAAAACCCTCGATCCAGTGACACAAGTGTTCGATCGAGGACAAAACTCGATCGATCAATCGCAAGTCGATCGAGAAGGTTGCCAAATAGAGTGCTCGATCGATCAACCGTGGTCGATCGAGTACTTTTATCAGCTAATCTGCTCGATCGAGTACGAGGACAACTCGATCGAGCAGTAGGGTTTAGAGAGGGGTCGATCGAGCACAACAGGGACTCGATCGATCAAAAACAAGACATAAATGGCACTCGATCGAGTAGAAATACGCTCGATCGAATGCAAAAATGGCTGAAACTTCAAAACCCTCGTGAAAACAGATTTTCGAGACAAAATCAATTGCAATTTTTGATCAAAAACGCATCAAAAACAATTTAACAATTGACAAAACATGACATGTTGTTATAATCTCCGTATAAAATAACAATATGTGAAAACAATATGAAAATTGAAACGAAAACAGCCGTGTAAATCATGAAACGGCACGGTTTTCGAGACAAAAAAACAACAAGAGCAACCGTGTAATCATGACACGGTCCCCAAAGCAACCAAAAACGCAGCAACAACGAAAAGAAAAAAAAAATTTTCTGCCGTGTTTAAAATATGGCTGCCGAGACAAAGTTTTTAAACAAAAATCATCGATTCATTTCGTTTAATGAAAATTACATGAGAAAAAATTACGTGGCCTCGCTCTGGTACCACTTGTGGGTTAATATCCGTATACTACCCTTTAATTGCAGGACTATAACGTAAATTTAAACATGCAATTTATAGTCATAAAACGAAAAACATAATGAAATGATTAATGTATAGAAATCAACCTCGGGTCCTTATAGTGCGGCGTAAAGAACAGAAATCAAATGAGATTCCCTCCTAATTGTTGCACCCAAGACCTTGTCCGAGATATGCCCTTGTGCTAGAACGTGTTCTCCGATTGCCTTGCAATATTGGGAGAACTTGTTGTGAGTTTTTCTCGAGATGTGAGATCTCGGTTTCAGAGAAAGCTTGATCTCTAAAACCCTAGAATTTTTACAAATGTTTTGATTAGGTTAGAAGGGAGGAGAAACCCTCCCTTTTGTTCCCTCTCACTCGGCCGGCCATGGGCTACCTAGGGAAGTGGGCTTCCACTTCCCTTTAGTCTTGGCTCATGGTCTGGTTCGCAAAATCGCTAAAATGTATATGACGCGGTCTGATTATAAACTGTTATCGGTTATCGGAGATTAAGGCATCAGCTAATAATACGGGTTAGCTGAATTATTAATACGTGTCCGACAAAAACAGTATTGTATAATTTATTCAATATACATTAATTAAATATAAAACGCTTATATTTAATTTTACGAATTAACTGGTTAATTCGCCTTAGCTCATGATATTTAATCCGTATTAAATATAATATCTCAACATCACATATTTGACTAATTACTAGTCAAATAACTCGGACTAACTGGTTAGTCAATTTTGGCATCTACATGACAGTATTTTCATACCGTCACATCTCTCGAACGTGTCCTATAGGTGTGACTTTTAGGGACCAGTTGATCACCGCCATCTGTATGACAATAACGTCAAACTTATCTAGCAAGCCAACCGTTATTGATAAACGTGGATCAACTGATAATAATACCAAAGTATGCCCTTTGATCCTTTTAGAGGTTTATAAGTCCTTGCACTAACTGTTAAGGACACCAACCCCAACAACTTATTCCCCACAGGTAACGAATCAGTCAGTAAGCGCCACAAGAAAACCCTCCAAAAGCTCGGCCCGGGTAATCTCCAAAGCTTTTTCCTGCAGAAAGCCACCCCTGACTTACTCAGCCGAGTCCTATCCTTTGTGGTCCCGTGCAACGCCATATAGTCATCAAAAGCGACACCATAGCCACTCTTAACTGAATAAAGACCATTGTTAGTGTGCCTCCAGAACACCTTGTCCTTATTCTGTGAGACACAGGAAGGGATAGCTAAGATTTTTACTGCCGACTCCGTACTGAACAAGTAGCGGACCAACTCTTCATCCCAACTCCCATTCGAGAGTCGTAGTGCCTTGACTCTCAAATCTTTGAAGTGAGAATTCTCAGGTAGCATAGCTGCAGCACTTGGTTCCGGCCTTTCCCCGGCCACCCAAGCCATTGGAGTAAATTCTAGCTTAAAATGGTTGTAGCTTAAGAAAATGATGTGGCAAAGGTAAGCTACTGTAGATTCTCTTACATTCTTACAAGTTATTAGAGTAAGTCCAATGGTGTAGCTTAGGGACTTGTTTGCAATTTCTTAAAATTGCAAGCTAGTTGCTACATCATTAGAGATGTCCAACTAGATTAGCTTGCCTTAAACAACAAACCTCATTAAGCTAGTTGCTTAAATGGGCTCACAATATCATATCAACCAATGACAAATTAGTTTTTTTCATAATTTTAATTTTATTAAAATTTAATTAGGTTTGATTTTTTTCATAAGCTAGCTAAACCATTGGAATGAATTTGTTAAACTACAAAATTATTGCTTAAAATGTGATGTGGATTTGTCAAGCTACAAGGTAATTGCTTACCAATGTACTTGCTCTTAGGTAGCACAAAATCTCATTGAAGACGGGAGATATCCGTCACAAGCTTGTGACGGATACCGTTTCCTCTCACAAAATGCCCATTGAGAGGTGAGTGGGAAGCACATGGGGGGTGCCCCACCTTGTCCCATCTCCCTTTTTGTGAGAGGTCACAAGCTTGTGACGGGATTAACCCGTCACAAGCAAGACTAGCTGATTAGGTAGACCTGTCAAACGGCTCAAACGGGTGGGTTACAGGTTCGGTCATTTTGAATTCGGGTAAAATATGAGTCAGGTCTATTTTGAGTTTGAAAAATAAGGGTTTATACGAGTCGAGTTTATACGGGTGTTGGGTCAGATTAACGCCTTCTTAAAAATTTCATTTTCTTTAATTCTTCCTATAAACACATAATTATTCTTAATTTTTTATTATTATCTAGTTTAATATATGATATTAGTAAGATTAAACATTTTTTGCTTGATATTTTCAATATCACACTGTTATACGAACGGGTCGATACGGGTTTCGGGTCGAGTTCGGGTAAAAAAAGGGTCGATCAACATTTTTTTCTGTCATTTTTTAAAAACTTCTTTTATATCGTAATTCCTACCATTTATACGTTTTTTCTCCTATTACTCGTCTTAGTCAACTTAATTGTCACCATTCTTGCCATCAACACCTCGTCATCGTCATCATTACCCTCAGTAACTTGCTAAGTACGAAAGTGAGACTCAAATAAGATGACAATGATGACGTGGTATGCGATCCGTGGTGATGAGGTGGCAGTGCTAACGTAAAGTGCGGTTCCACGTAATACGATGAAAGTGGCGGTGTGGTACACACTCTGAAGTGATGACGTGGCATGTGATCGATGTAATCCCGTATAAAATCTAGTGCAAAACAGTGGCGGAAACACTGGCGAATGGGATTAAATACACAAAGATAAAAGTTCTAACTGTTATAAATTGAGAATGTATAAAATTCTCAAGGATAAAATAAAAACAAACGGTCAAGTCTAAACAATTGCCACTTTTATAAAAAGGGCGAAAATAAAATTCCTCAAAGTGTTCAAACTAAAACCATAAAAGAAAGCAGAAAAACAGAGTAAGATTTGCAAACTACTCGCTAGCTCACACAGAAATCCCCAGCAAAGCTAACACCAGTTGTCATATTATCAACATAACAACCACAATCAGTGGGGAGTAACTCGACGTTCTTCCAGCCATATCACATGATATAAATGTTACAGCAGCAATAATATATCAAAAATATATTGAAATATCAAAATATATGTAACGAAAAAATTACCAAACTCACGCATAAGATAAACGTGCTACATGCTTAAAAGCAAAATTCCTCAAATGACAGAATGGAAATAATATAGTTCAGGCTAGATTTTCACTTTGGCTATTGGTGAGGCTGTCGCAACCTATCAAAAATAAACCCGAAAGGTCTCTAACTAATGCAGCTAGGGAAGTCAGGGTCGAATCCACAGGGAGGCTATGTTGTTATCTACTTGCTAATCTAAGTCTGTCGGTGTCACAAATGGGAGTTTTGATTGGAAACTAAACTAAAGCAACGATAAATAAAGAGTCTAGCAGTAAAGGAAAGAGACTAGGATTGTCGGTTCATCAATGAATACCAGATAATTGCAGCTAAGGTCACAGATCAATCACATGTATCGGTCTAAGGGGTGATGAAAAGGTCCTTCCGGTCCGCTATTCACCCTAAAATACTACTAACTTAGCTTCCGCCCTCATTAGAGTATCCTAAAGAATTGTAGCAGGTCTCACTCCTTCCAATCTTCTGATCTAGGTCTGAGTTTGCCAAAAACAACTAGAACAATTATGCGCATTAACCGTCTAATCGTCATTAAATGCTACTTATAACAACAAAGACATGATACTGACAACAGATCTGCAAACCTATTTAGCAACTATCATCAATTCATTGATTCCCCTAAATCCTAGTGAGGGAATTAGCTATGCATAATGAAATTAACGAAACTAATAACAATTAAAGTAATAATCAATAATAACATAATGATAAGAGGAAAGAAACGAAATAACATAAACTAAATTAACAAAGAGATCAAAGGAAGAGAAATTAAGGGAATTCCAAAGTTTTAATTAACTAAAGAGAAAGGAGAAAATAGTTACAAGTATAGATCGGAATAAGAAGAACAAAGCAACGTAATAGAGGTTCAAGCAGTGAAAAGTTCTGAACTCTTAACCTAATGAATGTTTTTCTCTTATATAGTAAGAGATTTTATTATCTAATAATATAATATAGCTAAATATAATAAGTCTCGACATAAATCATGCGCGTCAGACTTGGTTTTACTAGATCCAGTAACATAAAGTTAGTCGATCGAGTATTTATTCCTTAAAAGCTCTCGATCGAGCACAAAAGCACTCGATCGAGTACAGTAAGAATCAAGGTATTCGATCGAGAGATCCAAAGTACTCGATCAAGCACAAAAAGTACTCGATCGAGCACTATGGTACTCGATCGAGTAGTTTCAGCGCGTAATTCCTGCTTCGCGCACAGAACTTCAAACGACCGTCATTTCGTCGTTACTTGTCCGAAACAAGCTATTTTCATGGCGTTGGAAAGCTAAGAGGATACGCTTTCACCTCCAGTTAGAATCCCTTGTATCAGTTGTAGAACTCGAGATATGGCTCTTCAAAGTAGGCACTGGTAATTTGAAGCTCTTCTTTTGCTCTCCTAGCTTCTTTACTTCTACACGCATCACCAAATAGTAGTTTCCAAGCTCCGACTCAACTCATATCCTAAATGCATGCATAGGGACATGTTCTAAGCTTGATTTTGCTTCTATTTGGTTCATTCCTGCAAATAGAATACGAGAAGCCAAAGTAGACAATTCAGAGGACATTTGTAGCTTAATACTACAAAATATGCATAGAAAATGCATGCAAATACGGTACAAAAAGTCTATATAAAATGCACGCATCAAACCTCCCCAAACAAAACCTTTGATTGTCCCCAAGCAAACTATATGCAACTAACTAATGGAACGGAGTAAATCTCAGAGCTAGCTACAAATCGTCCACCTAAACCAATTTAATGCAAATGAATTAACACTAGTAGCTAAATTGTCAAATGCAAACGAGTTATAGAGACGTCTATTGAAGTAGCTAAACTGATGACCTTGCAAGATCTTTAAAAATGGACTCTCACGGGTCACTCTTTTCTCATGAAGCAAAGGGTAAGCAAGTATATGTAAGAGAGAAGGAATAAAAAGTCGCTCACCTAGACTACGACCCACATAAGCATGCATGCAATATAGTATGATAGACAATTCTAGCTACCATACACATACATTCCAATCAAACAAGGTCCCATCACAGCCAAGGGCTTACAAAAGTATGGAATAGTGAGGTAATGAGTAAGAAGGGGCAAAACATTTTTTTGATATGTGAGGGTAATGCTGCGGTTGATCGAGCCCCCAGTTAATGTGCTAGGATACCATGCTCGATCGATTACAATGAGAACTAGGCTCTACATGGTGGACTTCACTCGGGTATGCAACTATTGGGAGGATAAGTTGAAGAGTGAAGGTGGTCCCTTGATCCGATGGATTGTGCCATGGTGGCATCTCAGGTCACTCACTGGAGTCTCATATTTGGACCTGACACAATTAGTTCGTAGCCCTGGCTTGGAGTTTATGATTTGCATTTTCCTGGAGAGATTGATGAGGCAAGTGGGCCTTAGGCAGAGGATTTCAAAACTTGATACAATTCCTCAGACTGCATTGGCACACACTTTGGAGTCTTATTGAGAGTGGGCAATTAGGTGGGCTCAAAGGAACATGTGGTTCATACCGGTTCCTATTGGCTCCTTATGGGTATCCGACTCATATTTGCAATGGAGAAAGGCTAGTACTCCCGAAGAACGCGAGAAGCTGAGGAAACACGAGTCCATGGATTACAAGATCCGCGAAGTAGCAAAGGAGAATCAAAAGTATTTGACTGAAGAGGAAGAAGAAGCCGGATTCCTAGTTACTCGTCCGTCGAAGAAACCGAGAGCTGTTCCTGTCATAGAGATGGTCATGGATCGAAATGGTAAGACTAGACCACGAGAACGACCGTTGGTGATTAGGTTGGAGTCAACACAAAAGCGCCCGGCTCGTGGTCGAGACAAGAAATATGACAAGAGTGACAAAGGCAAAGGCAAAGGGAAAATGGAAGAATAGCCTTAGTTATTATTATAGTATTATTATTATTATGTAATAAACGGCGGGTTTTTAGAATCCTAGCCTAGCATTTATTTTCAGCATTTTATTTTACTAGTATTGGTGCCCTGCTTCGCCCGGGCTACCTCTACTTACTATTAAATTTTATTTTATTTTACATTAAATAAAATTACTTAAAGTTACATAAGCCATAAATTTATCATTAATATACTTTTCTATGACATATCCTAAAATTACGATGAAATAAATTTTGAGACAAATTCACTACTTCCGCTATTAATATTTTACTCTTATTAATGAAACAATAGTAATAACATTTCATTACTTGCCCGTAATCATTGTTACTTTCACTACTCCCCCCGTAATTATTGTTACTGTCACTACTTCCGCATTAATATTGATAATTTCACTACTCCCACCGTAATTATTGTTATTTTCACTATTGCTGCATTAATATTGATTATTTCACTATTTTTTGTTGTTGTTTCTACCACTTTCACTAATCTTACTTTTACTATTCAAATGAGTGATTACTATCATATAACTATATCCAATGTTGCTACAATTCTTTTCTTTACTGACGAAATTACTTTTACTACGCATGCAATTTTAAGAGGATTATATATTTATATAAATATATTACATATATACATTAAATCAAATCGAAAGAATTACGCAATATTATATATTATGGAATCTAACTTGAATTATTTATAACTTACTTATTATATTTTTGTATGTTAAATAATTAACATCTCTATACATCTAATAAACTATAGAGTTTAATAAAATTGCATAGTTTTAAATTTATTATATAATTTTATGATGATAATAATTAATACCATAAGTATGCATGTTTATACTAATTAATTATTTTATTTTAAGAAAATTGACCATCTTCTAGTTTTCTATAAATATTTAGAAAAATTACCAAACATCTTCTTTCTTTTAGTATCCTTGAAATTGATCATCTTAATTAATTATTTTATTTTAAGGAAATTAACAATCTTAATTAATTATTTTATTTTAAGAAAATTGACCATGTTTTAATCTCTTATAAATGTTTAGGAAAATTACCAAGCTTATATATAATTTAAGTTTAACCCAAACTATATAATATTTGCATTGAGATCCCTTAATCGGGTCCATCACACGGTGCTAGTGATTTAAAACTATATAGTATAATTAATTTGTATAACTTTCTTTAATTACATTGAACTCCCTTGGTTTCTGGATTTAATATATAGTATTGATATGTATTTGGCGTATTAATATTATTTATGGAACAATGAATAAAGATTACTTAGTTAAGAAACAGTTGTGACTTTCTTTTATTATTCTTGTCGAATTTCAAATGCAAATGCAACTGTCCTTCTATTTACATTTTAAAATGACGGGTTGTATCCTGTGAAGGATTGCCTACGTATTCATCAAAAAAAGGAAATCAAACCCTGTGCGTAGTTCGAGTAAATGTAAAAGAATAATTGTTCGAAGCAAGAGCTTGTAATGAACTTAAGAAAATAAGCATGTGCTTTACTTGCTCCCAAGGGAAGTACAATTCAATTTATTTGATGATATGAGGATGTCGAAATGCCAAAATGCTAGAGCGTAGAGACATAAGTTTTAGCTGGCCAGGGCCTGGTTTTATTTAGTGTTGCATGAGCGGCACATAGGTTACGCGAGGCGCGTTTTCTGTCCTATGCTAAGGGTAGTACCGTTTCAACTGGTCTAAGTTAGTAGGATTAGAAAATTAATTCATATCTAAGTCTATAATCCTAACCGCACCCCCTGAGAGTATGGACTTGACTAAGAAAGGTCCGGCCCGGTTAGGTTTAAACTTTCCCTGTGGATCGACAGGTAAAAGAGCTCTGACGGATTTGAGCACCAAATCTCATTCTTTGATGTTCCTGGGCTTAACTCGTTTGTTAAAGGCTCGTTTGATACGTGCCTGATATGTTTGCACATTCTGCAATGCGCGCAACCTTCGTTCATCCAGGAGGATGAGTTCTTCATTACGATTCATATTCCATTCAGCTTCTAGGATTTGACTTTCGAGCAAAATGCGTAGGGATGGGATTTCTAATTCAACTGGTTGCACAACTTCCATGCCATAAGTAAATGGTCGAGCCCTCTTTGAGGTTTAGTTTTCGGTACTTGTCGTTAGGAGCACCTAGACCAAAACAATATTTATAACTCCACAAACAACTCTACTATTAGTAAAGAGGCAAGTAAAGGTCGGATCCCAAGGGACGGGTATTGAAGTGAGATTTTCAATTGCAACTAGCGGTGTCTAGGGATGTCACAATTTGAGGTTTGAATAGAACATCACTAAACTAAATAGCAATGAAAGTAAACAAGTAAGATGATTAAAAGGGGTGCAAACAATTGATAAAAGGCACTAGGGTGTCATGGGGTCATAGGGGATTCATGGGAATTGATCATACAAACATATTCTCAAATTATAAGCAAGCAATTATTGTTGTGATGGATCGAGTTGGTTTATATCTTACAATCCTAGGAAAGTTTGGGTCCCGGAGCCGAATCGATTAGATTGTACAACACCTACAAGTCGACTTAATCTTCCCTACTCAACTATATGCATGGTCTAATGAGACTCGAGTTGGTTTATGTCTTACAAGTCTCATTGAAAAGATAGGTGATGGGTAAAAAATGCAAGGATTCATAGGCTCGCATTTCAACAAACATAACATGTGCATAAGTTGAGATCACAACAAGTAAGCAAATAAACTATGAAAACATATTAATTTAAGCATGAATCATCCCCCATGTTGGTTTCCCCTAATTACCCATTAACCCTAGCTAAGGAAACTACTCACTCATTATCATGTTGAACATGCTAGCAAGGTTGTCAATCATACCAACAAAGTAAAACATGATGAATAAATGAAGATAATTAACAATAATTAAAAAGGGATTAAGAGAATTATACCTACTAATGATTCCAATAATAAAGCAAAGAATAATAGAAGTACTTGATGATTGATTGGAAGGTTGTCAATCTCCCAATAATAACTCAAATAATCTTCAATTACCCAAAATGAAAGATAAACAAAAGAGAGATTAAGGAAATGAGATTTGTATTAAGACTTGATTAAAAGTTGATTACAAGATTAATGAGAGATTAGATTAATATAAACTACACTAGAGATTGATAAGAAGAACTTGATAATCTAATTAGACTAATGGGGTATTTATAGTGGGGATTAGGTACACAAATTAGGGTTTACTAAGGGCTTAAATGACAATTAAGTCCTTGAGGAATCACTCCTCTCAGAAAAATATGCGAGCCTCCTTTTTGCTAGTCTTTCCCGAGGTATGCGCATCCTTCATAGAACAAGTAGAAGACGGAATAGCTGTCACACAATCCAAGCGTCCAGGGCACGGGACGAGCGGATTGTGGCTCTTTTGGACGAGCGGATTTGTGGGGTGGACGGGCGGATTGTGGTGGTTTTGGACGAGTGTCCTTCTGAGGAAGACGCTCGGATTCAGGGTCTTGGACGGGCGGATTGTGGGCAATCCGCTCAGATTCTGAGTCAGCTTCCTCCTTTCTTCTTTTCTTCCTTCTTCTTCATACAATCCTTGGGGATTTCATTGGAGATGCAAGGATCTTTTCTCATCATTGCCCAACTATTACAATATGTACCAAGGCCTTCTAGTCTTGTCTTCTCTTTGATGCTTGGTCATTGAATTCAATCAATTTAGCTCCATTTTGCCATGAAAATGCAAGGTTTTCACTCCTTTCCTACCAAGGGATCAAAACCTCAAAGAATATGCAAAACAAAGGACTAAAGACAATAAATGACCCAAATATGCACTAAAAAGCATGGGAATAAGGCTAATTCGGGGACTAAATATGCTCAAATAATGGTCACATCAGTAAAAAAGAAAGGAGTAGCCCCAGTGGGTGTCCTAACTGATGTGCGATAACCCCATAGCGCAAAAAGGTATTTTGCTAGGCCAATCTCGATAATTGTCGATCATTTTCTTGGGGATTATGATGACATTTTTGTTGGCAGCCTCCACTGCGCCGTTAGTTTGAGGTCTATAAGGCGAGGAATGGTGGTGCTTGATCTTGTATTTGACTAGCAATTGTGCAGCTTCGGTCTGGAAATGTGACCCATTGTCACTGATGATCTCATGTGGGCAACCATATCGACAAATGATATTGGTTTGTATGAACTTTGCCACATGTTTAGTTGTAAGGGTAGTGTAGGATGCTGCCTCGGCCCATTTAGTGAAATAGTCGATAGCTACCAAAATGAAATACTGACCTTCTGTTCCAGCTGGAGTGATCTTCCCGATGATGTCGATTCCCCAAGCAGAAAATGGCCAAGGAGATGTTGTGGTGTAAAGCATCGAGGGAGGAACATGTTGCACATTCCCGAAGATTTGGCAATTATGACAATGTCTGACGTATTTAATACAATCTGACTCCATTGTTGTCCAGTAGTATCCTAGACGAGTGATTTTCTTTGCCATCATGGGTCCACTCATGTAAGGACTGCATTCTCCATCGTGAACTTCTTCCATCACTTTCCGTGCCTGTGATTGATCAAGGCAACATAAGATGACACCAAGAGGTGTTCTTCTGTACAAATCTCAGTGCATGAGGAGGTATTGAGAGGGTAGTAGGCGTATGGCGCGTTATCCCCTCTTATCCATATCTGGTGGGTATGTACCATTAAGTTTGAATTTTAGAATGGCTTGGAACCAGGGTTCCTCCGGGCTTTCTTCTTCATCTGTAAGGTGGTGTACATAGGCTGGTTCTGACCGTTATTCGATGTATAAAGGCATTTCGACCATGTTTTCTGGCATATTAATTAAGGTTGCAAGTTTCAGAGCATATGCAAATTGATTCTCTTCACGAGGTAGGTTTAGATAAGTGACCTGATCGAAGAACTGGGCAACCTGATCTATTCTGGCCTGATAGGGTGCTAGACTTTTACTTCAAATTTTCCAAGATCCTGTAACTTGGTTAATGATCAGGGACGAGTCTCCATGGACTCGAAGATTCTTAATGCCTAAGCTCACTGCTGCCTGTAGACCAATGAGGCAAGCTTCATATTCTACTACGTTATTTGTCACCTCGAAGTCGAGTTTGACAGAAAGTGGTGTATGCTCGCCTTCAGGAGAAATGAGCAACACTCATATTCCAAATCCTCTTAAATTCGATGCTCCATCAAAATAAAGATCCCCAAAAGTTAACACTGGTCTGTAGGATGTCCTCGTTTGGAAATGACCACGTGTCTATTACCTGGGTATCGTTGATAGGATTTTCTGTGAAGAATTCGGCAACGGCGCACCCTTTATGACTTTCAAAGGCACGTACTTTAGATCAAAGTCTGAGAGCATTAAGGTCCACCTTGCTAAACGTACGTTGAGAAAGGGTTTATCGAAGAGGTATTTGACATACAGGATCCATTTTAGGATACACCTTGACAGAGTAGCTAATCATGTAGTGGCGTAGCTTCTTTGTCGCCCACACAAGTGCAAGGCATGTTTTTTCGAGAGGTGTGCATTTGCACTCGTACTCTAAGAACTTCTTACTAAGGTAGTAGATAGCTCTTTCTTCTTTTCCAACAGTCTGTGCGAGCATAGCTAGCCCCCATGGCTGTTTCCGTGACAATGAGATATAAACCAAAAGGTTGATCTCGTTGGGGAGGCATTAGCACTGGTGGCTTAGCCAGTATCTTCTTAATCCTATCAAATGCCTTTTGACAGTCGCCATCCCATATGGTATGATCTGTTTTCTTGAGCTTTTTGAAAATGGGTCCGCAGATCATAGTAAGCTTCGATATGAATCGACTTATATACTGAACTTTGCCTAGAAATCCTCTAACCTCCTTCTCTGTCTGGGGTTGTGGCATTTCGATTAAAGCTTTGAACTTGGATGGATCAATTTCTATTCCCCTGTGGCTAATGACATATCCCAGAAGCTTTCCCGACGTTACTCCGAATGCACATTTCTGAGGATTGAGCTTCATGTTGTACTTACATAATGTTAGGAAGAATTTGCGATGATTATCGATATGTCCCTTCCTGTCTTTGGATTTGACGATCATATCATCTACGTATACTTCCACTTCTTTATGCATCATGTTATGCAGCAAGGTGGTCGCAGTGCGTTGGTATGTAGCTCTAACATTGATCAGCCCGGATGGCATAACAGTATAACAATATGTGCCCCATTGAGTGACAAAGGCTGTCTTATGCATATCCCCTATGGCCATTTTGATCTGATTATACTCTGCGTACCCGTCTATGAGGATAACAACGCGTGATCTGCTGTATTATCTACCAATATGTCGATGTGTGGTAGAGGGAAGTCATCCTTAGGACTTGCTTTGTTCAAGTCTCTGAAATCAACACAAACTCGGATTCGCCCATCCTTTTTGGGTACGGGGACTATGTTAGCCACCCAGTCTGAATACTCGGAAACTTTGTTCAACCCGGCTTTGACTTGTTTATCGACTTCTTCTTTGATTTTAAGAGCCCATTCGGTCCTCATCCGATGAAGCTACTATTTTACGGGTTTGAAACCCGGTTTGATTAGAATTCGATGCTCTGCAATATCCTTGTTGATCCCTGGCATCTTCTTATAAGACCAAGTGAAAACGTCCTTGAACTCATGTAGGATATCGATGAAACTGGCCCTTTCAGTTGGGTTTAAGGTCGTCCATATCCTAAGTTCTTGGGGTTCTAGTTCGGTTCCTACATTGATGGGTTCGATGTTCTCTATAACTGGTGCCCCTTCTCCCTCTTGTATTATTTCTTTAACTATATAGGGAGGTAATTCGACTGAGTCTGGGTCAGGATCATCCTCATTATCATCAGAAATAGAATTGCATTCAGAAAAACACAAGGAGTAAGCAAAATCTGATTTATTCATATTAAATTTTGAAAATATCTGAAACAAAGAAACCATCTGTTCAGTAGTCAGTGGCGGTAAAAGGACAGCTGATAGGACATTTCCCATGTTGCTGTTACTATGCGATACTATGCTAGGAGAAACAACGGGATGGGGAGTGACGACAGAAGAAAACTCTCTAGCGACTTCTCTAGACTCAGACTCAGACTCTGACTCCGACTCCGACTCTGACTCATATTCGTTGTCTTCAGGTTCTCCTTTGAACATCTCTCCTTCTCTAGTAGTGACCTTGAAGAGCTTTCCTTGGTTGTTAGTCCATTTGATCTACTTTCTCCATCCTTTCTGCTGATTCGAACTGGTCCGGTAATTAGCGCTGTCGGGTTGAAATGGTCATCTTGAAGTATCATTATAATGATCTCATCCTGTGCTGCCCTGACGAATCGGTCCTCTCCAAACAGAAGGCTAACAACCTATTCGTTTGAACAAGGTGTTTGACGAGTTTTGACGGTAGGAACCGTTTCTGAAGGGATGAAGTAGCAATCGTGGAAGACCTCGATTCCAGCTAGTTGCATTCCCTTATAGTGCCAAGGTTCGGGAAATCCGTGAAAGTACCCTTGACTCCCTTCTCTAACGAAGTATCCATTTAGAGTAGGGAGATAGGATCGCATTTGGATTCCTTTGTTCTTATGGTTTTGAAACTGAGTGAGCATTTCTAAGGCTTCTTCTTTTTTGGGTTTGTATCCCAATCCTAATGGTATCCTTTGAGAGTTTCCTTCTTTGTAAGGTGCAAAGGTATTTTTCTTGACGGGATTTAATGGCATTCCAGGGAAATATCTCTGGGATTTGAGTATCTGGTTGACCACCAAATTGGAGTATGGGTTAAAATATAGAGGTGCCAGTTCGCTCTCTATAATATTTACGCTCTAAAATCCCCCAAGCTCGTATACTGGGTCTGTGACTACTTGATTGCTTGGCATTTTCTCTATCACAGCCTTGATAGGTGACGAAGTGATCGTCACTACTTTACCATCTATAGGAATTTTGATCTTCTGGTGTAAGGTGGATGTTACCGCTTTGGAAGCGTGAATCCAAGGCCTTCCCAGAAGTATGTTGAAGGATGCCTCAATGTTCACTATTTGAAAATTGACCTTTCGTTCGATTGGCCCTGTGGCTATAGTGAGGTTGATTAGCCCTACTACTTTACGTCGTGTTCCATCATATGCCCGAACATCTTGGTTGGTAGGAGTCCAATCCGATTCTTTCATGCCTAACTTATATGCTGTCTTTAGTGGTATGTCGTTGACTGCTGAGCCAACATCCACCAAAGTCATTGGTACATTCTTCTTTAAGCATGTGACTGTAATATATAGATCAAGGTTATGGCTGGCGCCAAAAGGAGGCAAATCCTCATCTGAAAAGTAACTGGATTACGTAGCTTAACTTAGTCTTGGAAGACTAGGTTGACTACGTCGTCAGGCGTAAAATTGTTGATGTGACCATAATTGGCGCATATTTAGCCCCCGAATTACCATTGTTTCCATGCTTTTTAGTGCCTATTTGGGTCATTTCTTATCTTTAGTTCTTTGTTTTGCATATTCTTTGAGATTTTGATCCCTTGGTAGGAAAGGAGTAAGAATCTTGCATTTTCGTGGCAAAACGAGGCTAAATTGATTGTATTCAATGACCAAGCATCAAGGAGAGACAAGACTAGAAGGCCTTTGTACATAGCATAGTAGAAGAGCATTGTTGAGAAAGGATCCTTGAGTCCCCAAGGAAATCCCCAAGGAATTCATGAAGAAAAGGGAAGAAAAGAAGAAGAATTGACGCTGCCAGACAATCCGAACGGATTGTACACAATCCGCCCGTCCGTCCAGCCCAATCCGAGCGTCCCTCAAAGGAATCCGCTCGGATTCCCCCTCGCCAATCCGAGCGTCTTGCCCAAGGATCCGCTCGGATTCCTCAGCCAGATCCGGCCGTCCCGACTCCCATCCGCACGGATTTCAAGACAAAGACGTTTTCATTCTTCAAGCTACGATTAGAGAAGCCCTTCTCTCGGAAAAATACCGGAGTCTCCTTGCTCAACTTAAAAAGTGTAATTACTAGTTTAGCCCTTAGTTAACCCTAATGCATCCTCCCTAATTTTCACTATAAATACCCCATTAGGCTAATTAGAGGAGCATGTTCTTATTATCAATAATTAGTGTAGTTAATATCAATCAAATCTCTCTTCAATATTGTAATCAAGTATTAATCAAGTTTTAATCCAAGTTTTAGTTCTTTAATCTCTCTCTTGTTCTTCCTTTATTTTGGGTAATTGAAGATTATTTGGGTTATTATTGGGAGATTGACAACCTCTCAATCTAGGATTCAAGTACTTCTATTATTCTTGCTTTATTATTGGAATCATTAGTAGGTATAATCTCTTAATCCCTTTTTAATTATTGCTAATTACTTTCATTTATTCATCATGTTTCATTATGTTAGTATGATTGACAACCTTTCTAGCATGATCAATATGATAATGAGTGAGTAGTCTCTTAGCTAGGGTTTAATGGGTGATTAGGGAAACCAACATGGGGAATGATTCATGCTTAAATTAATATGCTTTCATATCTTATTTGCTTGCTTGTTTTGATCTTAATACATGCACATGTTATATTTGATGAAATGCTAAGCCTATGAATCCTTGCATTTACTATCATCTTCTATCCTTTCAACTTGACTTGTAAGACATAACCCAACTCGAGTCTTGTTAGACCATGCATGTGTTGAGTAGGAAAGATTAAGTCGACTTGTAGGTGTTGTACAATCTAATCGATTCGGCTCGGGGACCCAAACTTTCCTAGGATTGTAAGATATAACCCAACTCAATCCATCACAACAATAATTGCTTGCTTATAATTTGAGAACATGTTTGTATGATCATATCCCATGATTCCCCTATGAACCCATGACACCCTAGTGCCTTTAATCAATTGTTTACACCCCTTATTTTATTCATCTTGCTAGTTTATTTTCATTGCTATTTTAGTTTAGTAACCTTCTACATCAACCCAATTTGTGACACCCCTTAGACACTACTAGTTACAATAGAATTCTCATTTCAATACCCGTCCCTTGGGATCCGACCTTTACTTGCCTCTTTACTAATTGTAGAGTTGTTTGTGAAGTATAAATTGTGTTTTGTATCGACCATTGACCAACGACCACATATGCTTAATTGTGAACACGAAATGGACCCGATCAAAAATGGCGCCGTTGCCGGGGACGGTGTTTAATTGATTTAAGATTTCTTTTATTGTTTTTAGTTGTGTCTTTTTCACCTTGGGGAAGTAAAACTCCTCAAGGTTCGTTCTAATTGTTTTCGAGTTGTTTGATATTTTGCATGTCTAGAAGGTTACAAAGAGATTTGTTACCTTTTGACCGTGAAATCGAAAGAACCTTGACGAATAATAGGAGACTTGTTAGGAGGAATTTGGGAGGTGTTGGTGAAGTTGTTCAACCCACTAGTGAGTTTGTCAATCCTTTCGCAATAGAAGGAGAAGAAAACCCATTAAACAATACCACACAAAATCCACCTACAATGCCTAAATTCTCGTCACACTCTATACCCACCGAGGAGGATTTACCAAATGGTACTCCTACACCGCAACATCTCACCGGTAACTTTATTGCCAAGTCCGCCTTCATCCAACTAGTTGAGAGGAGCCAATTCGGGGGAATGCCTAGTGAGGACCCTCATTCTCATATGGAAACCTTTTGCGATTATTATGAAGCTATCTCTCAAACGGGCGTGACTCAAGACCAAATAAGATGGGTCTTATTTCCTTTTTCGTTAATCGGCACCGCAAAGCAATGGTTGAAGGGCCTTGATAAGGCCACCCTTGGAATAGATTCTTGGAAGAAGTTGGCTCTAGCTTTCTACAAAAATTCTACCCACCGGAAAAGACTAACATGCTAAGAGCTCAAATTACGGGTTTTAAGCAAAGGGATGAAGAATCTTTGTATGAAGCTTGGGAGCGGTTCAAAGGTATTTGTCGCTCATGTCCTCACCATGGACTTAGCGAATGGTTTTTAGTGCAACAATTTTGGAATGGTTTATATGAAGATTCAAGGAACATTCTCAATATGGGATCAAATGGAATGTTCACCGAAGTTGATGACAATCAAACATGGAACAAGATTGAGGAAATGGCGGTCCATAATTCACAATATAGTAGACCTCGCAAGGCTACTAGAGGTGGAAAGTATGAAGTGGACTCCGTTACTCAATTGGGTGCTCAACTTAGTGCTCACATTGACACAATCAACTTGAAGTTTGAACAAGCTATGGCTAGACTTGAGGAAAACTCAAAAACATCAAAGCATCATGTCAATGCCATGACGGCATCCTCATCAATCCCAAGTGGGATATGTGAGAATTGTGGAACCTTGGGTCATGACTCAAGTGAATGTAGGGGAACAACCGAACAAGTTAATGCTTTCCAAGCTTACAAAAGTGGTACCCCTTATTCAAATTTTTACAATGAAAACACCAAGTTCCATCCAAATCTCTCATACAAAAGCCAAAATGTTCAAAACCCTCAAACAACATACACTCCACCACCCATGAGAAATCAAAATCAAAGACCCTTTTACAATCAAAACCAAGGCTACCAAAATCAAAATCCATACAATCACCACAATGACCAAGGTTTTGATGTCCAAAAAGCGGTCCTCCAAATGCAAAAGAATCAACAAGAATTTTTCACTCAAATGCAAAAAGATAGCCAAGCAAAAGACACCACCATCAACAACATTCTAGCTCACACCAAGATGTTGGAAACACAATTGACCCAACTAGCATCTTCAAGCTCACAAAGACAAAAGGGGCAATTACCACCTCAAAGTAATCCCCCTAGACATGAAACGGTTAGTGCCATTCACTTGAGAAGTGGTACAAGATATGAAGCACCGAAGGAGCAAGTTGAGAATGAAGTTGTGAAAGCTAGTGAAAAGGAAGAAATTGTGCAAAGTCCCAAAGAAGGGGAATCATCAAAAGAAGAAAGTTCAAAGAAAAATGAAGACAAAGCCAAAGAAAAGGAGCCCATTGTGATTAGACTTCCTTTTCCAAGTCGTCAAGCCAAGCCCAAATTTGATGATCAACTTGGAAAATTCATGGAAATTGTGAAGAACTTAGAAGTCTCAATTCCTTTCACGGAATTAATCAATCACGTTCCGGCCTATGCAAAGTACATGAAAGATATCCTCACAAAGAAGAAGTCGATCCGGAAACTTGAGACTATCGCCTTCACTAAGGTGAGTAGTGCAATACTTCAAGGGAGTTCACCTCCAAAGTTAAAGGATCCGGGAAGCTTCTCAATACCGTGTACCATTGGCGACACAACGATCAACAAAGCCTTATGTGATCTAGGGGCTAGTGTGAGTGTCATGCCGTACTCGGTAAGTAAAAGGTTGGGAATGGGAGAGCTTAAATGCACCAATATCACTCTTCAAATGGCCGATAGATCGACGAAGACACCATTAGGGATATGGGAAGATGTCCCCGTGCGAATTGGGAAGTTTTTCATCCCGGTAGACTTTGTCATTGTTGATATGGAGGAAGATTCCAACATTCCAATCATCTTAGGAAGACCTTTCCTACACACCGCGGGTGCGGTGATTGATGTGAAACATGGAGAGCTCACTCTAGAAGTGGGAGATGAAAGCATAACTTTTAATCTTGACAAGACCATGAGAGCTCCTCGTTTGCATGAGCCATGTTTCATGATTGACCATTATAGCCGAAAAGATGAAAGGAAGAAATCGGAACTCCGATGGAGGAAGAAAGTTAAAGATGCTCCATTCAAAGAGCAAGTGAATTGTGACAAGGAGAGCTTGCAAAGCTCATCAAAATCAACCAAGGAAGAAGATGATGGCCTCATTGGCCAAGAGAAGAAATTGGGAGAATTGTCTCCATCTAATCAAGAGATTTTCAATGATCAACTCAATGAAGTTTGTGGTCTTTGGGACGACGAATTTGAAGGGATCTTTAATCCCTACATTGGGCATGCCATCGATCATGATCAACAACAAGGGCCACGGTCTATTGAGGACCTCTACCATAACAATGAACAAGCTTTTGATTACTTCTTCAAGGTGTTGAGCAACATCAACAACACCTTGAACATGCCCCCTTGACATCTCATCAAGAATGAGAGTTTGGTGGAGTCCTCCCTAAACCACCACTTGTAAATATTTCTAACTCCCTAACTTACGTTTCAATTTTTGTATTGCATTTTTGTCATTTTTGGATTTTATTTACTTTGATCAAAATAATTATCATGAAAAGAGAGAAGTGAGGGAGGGATTAACAATTTTAATTGATGTGTAGTGCTTTACCTTAGTGTGGGGATGGCAATTGCCTAGGCTATTCATGCCTTAGTAGTGCCCCCACAATGAAGAACACAAGATTTGAAAGAAAGAAAGAAAGAATGATAAGGGAATGCGTTTGTGCACGGATGGAACTGAATCCGTGTACACAAGGACCAATCCGAGCGGATTCCTGAGAATCCGCCCGTCTAAAGAAGATCCGAGCGTCCTGCTGAGAAGACGCCCGTCTTGGGCTGAGCTGAAATTGCAAAATTCTTGACTGTCAAAGAATCCGAGCGGATTTCTGGAAAGACGCCTGTCTCATAGAATCCGTCCGTCTTTTGGAGAAGACGCCGTCTTTGCAAACCGAGAAAAACAAAGAAAAATCTCTGGACTAGAATCCGTCCGTCCTGCACGAAATCCGCCCGTCCCATCACAGAAGAATCCGAACGGATTCCCCAGAATCCGCCCGTCTCTAGGCGGGATTTTGAAAATTTTGAAGCTGTAGAATCCGCACGAATTGCGCCCAATCCGCACGGATTGTCCCTGCGTCTTGAAAAATCTCGACTTCTTTATAACCCATCCCACCTTCATTCATTCATTCATTCATTCATAAACACTACCCACAACATCAAAACCCTCATCCTCTCCATCTCATAAACAAAAACCCTCAACAAAATCCACCAAAATCAAATCAAACCATCCTTCAAACAACAAATCAATCACTCCATCTTCAACAACAATCAAAACCAAGCACAAAATCTTCACCCTTTGAGTCGATTTTTGTTCTCATAAAGGCAAAGCCTTTCACCTTCAAAATCGATTTGGGCATTCTACAAATTGAAGATTTTTGACTCTTTACTTGGTTAGTTCATCCAATGGCAAGAACAAAGGGAGCAACAAAGGCAACAAAGGCACCAAAAGCAAAGGCTCTCTCTCAAAGGCAAAAAGCTCTACAAGCAAAGAAAGCTTTGGCAATGGTGGTATCAACACCAAGCTTGGAAGTGCAACAACAACAACAAACTTCTATGGGAGCATCACCTTCTACTCCGGTAATCGATCAACTCTTGCATTATCCGGAGGTAACTTTCATTTCTGATACCCATAGAAATACATTTGTCAAATTTGCTATGAAAAAAATTCAATCCACCAAATTCATATGTAAAGATGCTTTGGAGAAATTGGGTGTTCTTGAACAAACAAAAGCCTTTTTCAATGCCATGGGTTTGAAGAAATTGTTTGAAATGAAGGAAGTAACATACCCCTCCCTTGTCTTGGAATTCTTGAGTTCTTTAAAAGTGACAAAAGTTGAGAATAGGGAAAATATTGAGTTTCGTCTAGCTAACCCTAGTAGACGCATTACCTTTCCGGAATTGGGTGAAATTTTGGGTCTTAGCGATGAACAGAAATATCATAAGCAATATGGGAAGTATGACCCCGAGCCTCTTTGGGAGGCAATCTCCGGGAAGAAATTTGAAGATTTTCATGCTTGTCGTGCTCTTTTGGTCCATCATCCGGGCATAAGAGTATGGCACAAAGTTGTGGGAAATACCATAATTGCTAGGAAAGACACCAATCATTTCACAGGACTCGATCTTATTCTCCTTGAATCAACTTTGAATATTGGAAGAATTCACACCAAGCCTTACAATTCTTTGAGGCTATTGGTTGATAGATGGCTTCATGTTGATAGTGGGAAGAAGGGTACAACCGTTATTGTTAATGGCGGCCTAGTCACGGTCCTAGCCAAGCACTTTGATCCTAATTTCAATAAGGATAACAAGTACAAGGCAAAGGAAGGTGGCCATCTTATTGATATGTCCATCATGATTAACAAGTTTAAGTGGGTTGCTCACAATCCCCTTGACACCAAGTATGGGTGGCTTACTAGTGAGGCTCGATCATTCACTTTACCCGCAAAGATTTGCCGTCTTAGTGTCCACCGGACCAACTATTTACTTCCCCTATCCAAAGAAGCCGAGTACATCATTCAACAACAAAAGGGTGATCATGAAACTCCCTCCTCTTCCATTGTTATACCGCCTTATCCCTTTGTGTATGAAGAGTTCAAACCGCAAGGAGTTGAAATTGGGAAAGACTATGTAACTCTTCTTATGCAAGCCATGCATAAGCAAGCTTATGAAGATCGGAAGAATGCTTATTTGGCTCAATATCCTCCCCTCTTACATCTAGCTAGGCAAGGACTCCTTGATCCATCTTGTCCTTTGCCTAGTTGGGCGGATAGAGAAGCCTTATTTCCGGGTGCATCTAGGGACGTGGTGGAAGACAATGAGGTTGTTGGAAATGGTGAAGAAATTGATGATAATATTGAGGAAGAAGCAAGTGGAGATGAAGAAAGAGATGGTGAAGATAATGATGAGCAAGATGATGGAGAAAGTGATGAAGAAAGTGCCAAGGAAAGTGGCAATGTGACCGCTTCTCATGAGGGAAGTGGTGATGATGATAGCATGATGGAAGACTAGCCTTGGAGACTCCTACACTCCCATGGTTTGTCTATATCTCTTTGTATTCTATTTCATTTTGATCATTGTTGGTTTAGTCCTAGCAACATCAAAGGACTCACACCTCGGTTCCATTGAGGTGTTCTTTATTGTTCCCATTTTTGAAAATCCAAAATGACAATCTAGTTTCATGCATAGCATAGTGTGTGCATGAACTATACCCATGCTTTGACATTAGCAATAGTGTCTTATTTGGTTTGGGGAAGTTAATGCATACACAACGGGAGGTAATCTAAATTATCCTCTCCGTCATAACAAAAACCATGCATCATGTAGTATAGCTTAGTGTAGAATTGCATTTAGTATAGAAATCATGCATCATCTTTGCATAATTTCCATCATTTTGGCCATTGAGGACAATGCCCATATTAGTGTGGGGATGGGAATTCTAACACTTAACTTTTATTCAAAAACCATAAAAATTGAAAAATTTCAAAAAAAAAAAATCATAAAAATTTGAAAAATTGAAAAACCAAAAACAAGTTCATTTCCTTTGTATATATTGTCTTGTATATATTGTGTTTGTTTATCCTTGTTCACTTTGATTGACTATGCCACATCCGAGACATGAGGATATTGAAGACCGCATGATATGATCTTTCCAATCTCCTTTTTCCTCTTTATGTTAATGACTATGTGGCTTTATTTTGATTGATGCGGTAAAAACAATGTGAACTTAGGACTTGCATTTAGTTTATTTGGCATACTAGTTGGTAGAATCATTTGCATTAGGATGTATATATGTTAGTTGCATCATGGCATGTAGTTTGCATGTTAGAAAATTTTGCGAAACCGTCTATTTGGGAAGCTTGACAAGTGTATATAGGCCCTAGTAGATGCTTTTTATTCTTAAGACTTTGCTTGTTAGAATACTTGTAAAACACCCTAGGACGTGTCATGCTAGTATCCTTTGACCCATGGTTTAAGGCCTAGTCAAGAATACCTTGTGGTGTGATAACTCCTTGGCTACCGTTTATTCCAAGGTGACCCTTGAAACCATGCATACTTCTATCATTCATCCATGTTCTACCACATTTTTGTCATCAAAGGGAATGGGCACAAAAAGAAATCAATTTGAGTTCAATGAAATGAAAAGTGAAAGAAAGTTTGCAAAAATGCATCAAATGAAAAGAGGAGCAAAAATAGAACTCCTAAGCTTCAAATACAAGGCACCCTCGTTACTAATTGGGGTGACTTTGAAAATGTTCAAAAAGAAATGCAAAAAGTTGTCAAGTATTGAAATGCCAAAAATCAAAAGAAATGGCAAGAAAGTGTTCTCAAATGTCAAATGCCAATGAAATTGGGGGGAAAAACAAAAATGAAAGCAAACTCCCAAAATGAAACTCAAATATCTATTGATCCCTTTATCCATCGTATCCATTTTTGTGCATGGTAGAGAGGGGACGACCCTTCTTCTTGTCTAGGCAAGAGGGGGAATTCCGCGATCCTCCAGTGTTTCTAACACCATAGGGAGTCTACTCTTGACAAAAGCATTTAACGATTGAGGACAAAGGTACCCTAGCTTGACACCTTTTGGAGGTGATTTATTGGTATCCTTCTAGGCTTAGTAGTTTGAACAAATTACATCTATGAAGGATTGTGTACCCTTGAATTGCTTCCCTTGTAGATAATTTCCGCCACTTAGATGAGGAAAGTGGCTATTCTTTTTGTAGATGCATCCATTATGTGTTTGTTTTGTGTGCTTAATGATTGGATGTGTCGCCATTTTGGCAAGACCCACCTTGCCTTGCAAGAAGGCATCCTACCTCATGGTTGTCTTGTTGTGAGTTGAAGGGGCGGAGTGAGACCCGCTAATTGTCTCATATCGGCTATTATTATTAGGTTAGGTTAGTATTGGTCCTAGTCGTTGTCACCTCTTTACTCGGGACGAGCAAAGGTTCGGTTTGGGGATATTTGATGTGACCATAATTGGCGCATATTTAACCCCCGAATTACCATTGTTTCCATGCTTTTTAGTGCCTATTTGGGTCATTTCTTATCTTTAGTTCTTTGTTTTGCATATTCTTTGAGATTTTGATCCCTTGGTAGGAAAGGAGTAAGAATCTTGCATTTTCGTGGCAAAACGAGGCTAAATTGATTGTATTCAATGACCAAGCATCAAGGAGAGACAAGACTAGAAGGCCTTTGTACATAGCATAGTAGAAGAGCATTGTTGAGAAAGGATCCTTGAGTCCCCAAGGAAATCCCCAAGGAATTCATGATGAAAAGGGAAGAAAAGAAGAAGAATTGACGCTGCCAGACAATCCGAACGGATTGTACACAATCCGCCCGTCCGTCCAACCCAATCCGAGCGTCCCTCAAAGGAATCCGCTCGGATTCCCCCTCGCCAATCCGAGCGTCTTGCCCAAGGATCCGCTCGGATTCCTCAGCCCAGATCCGGCCGTCCCGACTCCCATCCGCACGGATTTCAAGATGCAAGACGTTTTTATTCTTCAAGCTACGATTAGAGAAGCCCTTCTCTCAGAAAATACCGGAGTCTCCTTGCTCAACTTAAAAAGTGTAATTACTAGTTTAGCCCTTAGTTAACCCTAATGCATCCTCCCTAATTTTCACTATAAATACCCCATTAGGCTAATTAGAGGAGCATGTTCTTATTATCAATAATTAGTGTAGTTAATATCAATCAAATCTCTCTTTAATATTGTAATCAAGTATTAATCCAAGTTTTAGTTCTTTAATCTCTCTCTTGTTCTTCCTTTTTTTTGGGTAATTGAATATTATTTGGGTTATTATTGGGAGATTGACAACCTCTCAATCTAGGATTCAAGTACTTCTATTATTCTTGCTTTATTATTGGAATCATTAGTAGGTATAATCTCTTAATCCCTTTTTAATTATTGCTAATTACTTTCATTTATTCATCATGTTTCATTATGTTAGTATGATTGACAACCTTTCTAGCATGATCAATATGATAATGAGTGAGTAGTCTCTTAGCTAGGGTTTAATGGGTGATTAGGGGAAACCAACATGGGGAATGATTCATGCTTAAATTAATATGCTTTCATATCTTATTTGCTTGCTTGTTTTGATCTTAATACATGCACATGTTATATTTGATGAAATGCTAAGCCTATGAATCCTTGCATTTACTATCATCTTCTATCCTTTCAACTTGACTTGTAACACATAACCCAACTCGAGTCTTGTTAGATCATGCATGTGTTGAGTAGGAAAGATTAAGTCGACTTGTAGGTGTTGTACAATCTAATCGATTCGGCTCCGGGACCCAAACTTTCCTAGGATTGTAAGATATAACCCAACTCAATCCATCACAACAATAATTGCTTGCTTATAATTTGAGAACATGTTTGTATGATCATATCCCATGATTCCCCTATGAACCCATGACACCCTAGTGCCTTTAATCAATTGTTTACACCCCTTATTTTATTCATCTTGCTAGTTTATTTTCATTGCTATTTTAGTTTAGTAACCTTCTATATCAACCCAATTTGTGACACCCCTTAGACACTACTAGTTACAATAGAATTCTCATTTCAATACCCGTCCCTTGGGATCCGACCTTTACTTGCCTCTTTACTAATTGTAGAGTTGTTTGTGAAGTATAAATTGTGTTTTGTATCGACCATTGACCAACGACCACATATGCTTAATTGTGAACACGAAATGGACCCGATCAATTGTGCGCTACGTTCAGTTTAGCCAATGCTTGCAGTACAGCTTGGCGATGGGGAAATGAACTTGCAACTAATTGCCAGACTGAAAGATCGGCCTTTGTCTTCTGCACTTGTTTCAATAGATGGTCAGTAGATGTATCTTCGCCATCATTTGGTGTGATGACATTGGTGTTAGTAACTGGACCATTAGCGGTAGGATCATTCTGAGAGACATTTTGATATGGACGCCCTGAGCGAGTAAGGTAGTCTATATCTTGGTCCTCGCTAGCCTTGACTATATCTTCACTAGCTTTGACTATATAGTGTTCTGTGAGGTATTCGTCTTCATCGTCATCTGCCCATATTCCGTTGACGATGTTGAGCTCTCTCAACCTGATGATTTCAGGTTCTAGACTTATTAGTTGCTCGACTAGATTGTCAACTATTGCGATTACCTCCTGCATTGTAGATTCTTGAGATAGAATTGGAGCCAGTGGCGTGTCTCCCTTAGGTATGGTGCCTGGAATGCGTAGAGATGCCACTACAGCTTCCAGTTTTGGGACTTGCCTACTCACGCTCTTTGCCCATGCGATAAAATCGATGATGGTAGGAGAAATGGTGGAATAACTCCCTTCCTCTTCTAGTGCATGAATCTCATCCTCGATTGGAGAGATGAGGTGTGAACAATCCAAGGTGGATTCTTCATCTGTGATAGTTAGAACTCCAAGAGGATTCTGAGTGTTGTTGGGCTTACCTCCGGGAGGTATGGGTAAACGACCATCTTCGATCATATCCTGAAGGATATGTTTCAGTTTAAAACATTTCTCTGTATCGTGTCCCTTACCTCTGTGGTATTCGCAGTATGCATTCTCGTCCCAGAACTTAGACTTCTTCTCTGGGTCAGGTGTAGGTCCTATGGGTTGGAGCTTACCTTGTTTCATCAATCGTTTTAGAGCATTGGAATATGAATCACCAATGTTCGTGAACTTCCTTTGCGGGTTATTCTTCTTAGCAGATTCGACCAGATTAACTTCATCGGTCTTTCTAGTGGAGCCATAAGAACGACTCGTTGAACCCTGATATCCACGGCCCACCGTTTTGACAAGAGCCCTTTACGGATGTCGTCTTCAATTCTCGTACCTAGCACAATCAAGTCTTTGAAAGATTTTATGTTTTTGTACCTCAAATGGTTCACATAAATGGGTCTCAGATTATCCACGAACTTTTCCACAAGAGTGGTTTCATCTGGACGTTGAACAAGTTGTGTGGTAGTCTTTATCCACCTACTTAGGAAGTCGGTGAAGCCTTCTTTCTCATTTTGGGTAAGAACCTCTAGAGTGTGCATGTTAACTTGGATCTCAGCATTATCCGCGTTTTAGTGAACTCAATCGCGACATCATCCCAGGTAGCAATTTTCTTGTGCTCCAAAGAGTAAAACCACTGCTTAGGAATAGTGTCGAGAAATGAAGGAAAGATCCTTACGAACATCTCGGGTTTGATGCCTTTGATAGACATATAATCTTTGAAGGCACGAATATGGTTCAAAGGGTTTTCATGCCCCTTGAACTTTGGGATGTCAGTCATGTTGAAGTTGGTTGGCAATTAAGCATTTACCGCTTCATACTTGCGATTATTCTCCCTGTAGATGTCATCTCCCTTAAGGTACATTAGTTGTTCCTCCAAGTATTGGAGTCGCTTTTAAGTTTCAGTAGGACCTAGTTGGGGGTTGACTTCTGGTTGTCCAACAAAGGGTGGAAGGTTACCATGCACGCTCGCGTCAGGAACATCGTTCCCTGTAGGAGGAAGCCTAGTTTCTACAACGACAATTCGGCCTTAAATAGCATTGAGGCGAGCATAAGCTTGGTCTTGGCTTTTTTGGAGACGGATGAGCGCAGCTAGGATTAGATCATTACAATTTTCGGGTTGTTGGGGTTGACCGTTAACGCTTGCGTGACTAGATCCAGGCATCTTGGAAACTGGACAAGAGATCGACGACGAATCAAAACACGATCGACCATCTTAGCACACTTATTCAAAAAAGAAAAACTCGACTTGTGAAGTGGGAGTGTGCCACTGTGTTAAGTGAGGTTTGAAAATGAGAAATTTTGAACTGTTTGTCCTAGGCAACTGTAGTGTAGTTGTAGGAGTGTTGACTCGTGGTGAGTTTTGGAATGGGTTTTGAGGCCCGAATTTTGACTGGATATTTGGACAGAGTTTCGACTCATTTTGCGCTATTTTAGGCCACTTCTGAAAGTATTTACATTTTAAAGAAGGGATTTTGATTTTATAAAATTTCGTCATGGTTTTGTTTACAAAATGGTGATCACGTATATGATACAAACATACGTACATGCATTATAACGGTATGCTGAGTGCATTTAAAGGGTTTTGGCTTAAAATGTGGGCTGTCATACCAAGCAATCAAACCCTGGTCTGTGGAGAGGTCCGCACCAAACATGAGTAAGGTCGGTTCCTAGTCCATTCCCCCAAGTAGTGAAATCCCTTGATATAAACAAGAGTATGTACCACGGTATGGTTGATGTTAATCGCTATCTATCCTTAGGCCCAAATAAGAATTTGTACCGTCCAGATGGGACGATTGGCCGAATAAAACGACCTAAGAAGGTCGAGTAATGAAAACCGACAATTGTCTCGTATAAACTATTCCCTAACCTCGTTCAAGTTTCACCCTGGGTAACACGTAAGTGTATAATCCCCAGCGGAGTCGCCAAACTGTGGACATGGGCCACCCGCGGCGAGCGCGGAAGCGCTTGAAATGAGCGTGCATTTGTGGAGTCGCCACCAATTTTTATGGAAAATTGGAACCGTTCGAATACCTCGTGTCATGCCAAGACACAAAGTAATGATATGAAAACTAAGAACTCGTTACCCTTAGTATTTAATGTCTAGAATGACTCTCATGGATGCCAATAAACACGGGTGTTCACAGAGATCTGGAGTAAGGGGTGAGGGTACGTATTAGGAAGCTCTTTTACCGAACACCTAATTCTGCCCGCCTCGATAGCGGCTTCTACTAATGCTTAGGGAAATTATTCGTATTTGATATGTTGTCGATTATATGCATGCAATGCAACATCCAACGTTTTAAACCTAGCATGTGAAATTAGACTATGTCGGTGAACAAATAATTAGGCAAACAATTATGTCGAATCGGATTTAGGATTAATTACTTGTGAGAAACAAGTAAATAAATCATACAAAAATAAATAAATACAGTAAATAAATAACGATAATTGAAATTACAAAGAATTAAAATGGTTTAATTGATTTACGTCAAAAATACACTCAAGACGGAAATTTGAAGAAAAGAAAAGAAAATAAAAAAGATTAGAAAATAAAGTGACAAAATAAGGCAGATTAAAAGTGATATTACGATTAATAGTCAATTAAACGAGTAATTAAAGACTAGGTCAAAGCGTGAACGGAAGTTCAGGGACATAACTTACCTCAGAACAGGCGCAACATCTGCTGCGTCCTTTAGAAGAGGCGCAGCTATTCCTGCGTCTGTTCTTGCGTTGAGCTTTGGCTGTGAAGTCAGAACCGTGGGTAGTTAATATTCTTTGGTATGTATTATGATTGATTGTCGACATTAGACTCAAGTGAAGGTGATTTAGCATATTAATTACATCTAAAACCGTCATAAAAGCGATAAACAAGAATTAAAACGATTAAAAACGGGTTAGAAATGAATTAAAATGAATAAGGAAACGAACTAGGTTTAATTATGAAGATGGACTTCGAAAGAAATTGACAAACTGAAAATAAACAACGGAAATATATACAAAAGGCGAATTCCAGAGACTTGATACGGACAAATCGAGCCTCTAAAATCGGGGTTTGATTTAATGACGAAAACCCGTAATATTGTTTATAAGGGATTTAAATCTAAAACAACGTAATAATATTGAATAATAATTAAAACACGGTTTATGTACAAAAGGAAGGAAGAAAATAAGAAAATAAAAGAAAAGGAACAAAACTACAGAAACTCGAGGAAGAAGAAGAGCAGGAGCGGCCGGTTGCCTCGGAAGAGGCGCGAGAGGAGTCGCGACCCTTGAAGAGGCGCATTTCTTCGCTGCGTTTCTTCTCGACGTCTGGTAACTGCTGTTTCGTAAAAATAGTTTTGAATAAAGGTTTTTTAAATTCGGTTTTGAATGTGTTTTTGACGTGAATCTTACAATAATTGATGACTTCAAGATGACTTCAGATATGACAGTGGCTGAGTACTATCATAAGTTCAATGAGAAGTCTAGGGCTGAGGACATTGGGCTGAATCAAGAGAACTTGGCGTTGAGGTTTGAGAAGGATCTGGCACCTAAGATCATGCAGAAGCTGTCGGTAGGAGTCCTTACTGATGTTAAGGAGGTATATGAGCGCACTGGGAGAGCTGAGAGGTTAGTTGAGATGGCTAAGGAGCTTCTGAGAAGAGGAAGGTTAAGAGTGAGGGTGGTGGTCAGTCTAGTTACAAGAGGGGCGGCCATAACCAGGTGAGAGCTTACTCTTCGGGGTCGGGGTTCAGTGGAGGAGCTTCTTTAGGGCGCGACCGTGGTGGTGTTAGTAGTAGTTAGGGTTTATCTTGCTTTAACTGTGGTGATGTCGGCCACAAGAGACATGAGTATACCAGTGCTGTGGGCAGGGGTTTCCAGAGACCATCGCAGAGGAGTTTCTCTTAGGGTCCATCTCAGAGCTATGCTAGTAACAGGCTGGCTGGGTCGTAGAATAATTAGGGTGGTCAGAGTAACAATAATGGTGGGTCTAGCCGCAATGGCGGTAATTCTTATCAGAGACCAGCGACGAACAACAACCAGGGGTCGGCTGCTAAGCCGTCTACTTCTGCTAGTACTGTCCAGGGAGGTGGACAGAAGACTAGTGGTAAGCTCTTCATTATGGATTTTCTTGTTAATGGAGTTTTTACCATTGTTTTGTTTGTTTCGGGGGCATCACAGTCTTTTGTATCATCGAGTCATGCTAAACTTTTGGGTTTGCGAGAGTTTGAGTTTGTAAAAGAGGGAGTTTTTATACTGTCGGGCGAGTCATAATCTTGTGGGAGGCTGTATAAGGGTGTGTCTATAATAGTTGGGCAGGTTGACCTACCAGTGGACTTGTTAGAGTTTCCTTTGGACGGTTTTGAGATGATAGTTGGTATGGATTGGTTGGGTAAGTACAAAGCTAGAATAGACTGTCACAAAACGAGAGTCTCTTTGAGAGGTCCTAAGGGAGTTAGTGTGTCGTATCGTGGGTTTGTTGTCAAACCCAAAGTCAAGTTGATTGCAGCAGTGACATTGAAGTCTTATCTGAGGATAGGGTGTCCGTTGATCTTATGCCATGTGAGAGACCATAGTATGATGAGTTTGACAGTTGATCAGATACCAGTGGTGGGAGAGTTTCCAGATATCTTTCCGGAGGAGATACCAGGTTTACCACCAAAGAGGGAGATAGATTTCAGTGTGGAGTTGAAACCAGGGACGAGACCAATCTCTAAGGCCCCGTACCGCATAGGTCCTAAGGAGTTGGAGGAGCTGAAGAAACATCTATATGATTTGATTGATAATGGATACATTAGACCTAATGTATCATCGTGGGGAGCACCAGTTATGTTTGTGAAAAAGAAAGATGGAAGTTTGAGGTTATGCATCGATTACAGAGAGTTGAACGGGTTACAGTGAAGAACAAATATCCTTTGCCAAGGATAGATGATTTGTTTAATCAGTTGAATGGGGCAACGGTCTTTTTCTAAGATTGCTTTGAGGTCGAGTTACCATCAGGTGAAGATTCGGGATGAGGACATACTGAAGACAGCTTTTACATCGAGGTATGGTCACTATGAATATGTTGTGACGCCGTTTGGGTTATCTAATGCACCTACAGTGTTTATAGATTTAATGAACCGGGTCTTCAGTCAATTTTTGGATCGGTTTATTGTGGTCTTTATCGATGATATCTTAGTCTACTCTAAGATTAAGGAGGTGCATGCAAAGTTCTGACAACTGATTATCACACATGTTATCGAGCCAGAACTCACACCGAGAGTTAGTGTGTCGTATCGGCTGTATGCAAAGTTGTCTAAGTGTGAGTTCTGGCTCGAGGAAGTTGCTTTTCTGGGGCATGTGATTTCAAAGAAGGGTGTTGCTGTGGATCCGGCCAAGATAGAGGCAGTCACTCGGTGGGAAGCACCGAAGAATGTGGCAGAGATCAGGAGTTTCTTGGGTTTGGCAGGGTACTACCATCGATTTGTGAAAGACTTTTCTAAGATATATAGACCTATGACAGTGTTGATGAGGAAAGAGAACATGTTTCATTAGGATGAAAGTTGTGAGATAGCGTTCCAAACATTAATGGAGTGTTTGATCACAGCTCCAGTCTTAGCATTACCTGAAGGGTGTGAGAACTTTGAGGTATATATAGAAGCTTCAAAGAATGGATTGGGATGTGTGTTGATGCAGAACGAGAAAGTAATTACCTATGCTTCCAGGCAATTGAAGCCTAATGAGGAGAACTATCCGACACATGATCTGGAGTTGGGTGCAGTTGTGTTTGCTCTCAAGATTTGGAGGCACTATCTTTATGGGGTGACCTTTAAGGTGTTTTCATATCACAAGAGTCTCAAGTACATCTTCACTCAAAAGGAGCTGAACATGAGATAGAGAAGGTGGATGGAGCTGATTCGGGATTATGACATGGATATTATATACCATAAAGGGAAGGCTAACGTGGTTGCTGATACGCTGAGCAGGAAGAGTGTGCATTCTCTATGCACAACTATGTCTTTGATGAGGTTGAGATATGAGGTTGGGAAGATGGGGATACATATGATACAGAAAGGGGATGCTAGAGGGAATTTGACAGTGGAGCCAGACCTTTATGATGATATTAGCAGGAAGCAGGTTTTGGCTCCTAAGATCGAGGAGTGGAGAGCTGGACTAGAGAAAGGGACAATGTCTCGGTTCTCTATTCATACAGATGGCAGTGTGAGATTCGATGGGAGATGACGTGTTCCTAGTGATGAGGAGTTGAAAAAGGTGATTATGACAGAGGCTCATTGCACACCATATTCGGTACATCCAGGCGGTGATAAACTATATAAAGATTTGAAGAAGACATTCTGGTGGCCTGGGATGAAGAAGGAAACAACTGAGTTTGTGGCTCGATGTTTGACATGTTTGAGGGTTAAGGGAGAGCAGCGACGACCACAAGGTAAGATTCAGTCTCTTGAGGTACTTGAGCGGAAATGGGAGTCCATCTCTATGGATTTTATAGTGGGTTTGCTGAGAAGTCAACAGGGTAATAACATGATATGGGTAATAGTTGATCGTTTGACCAAGTCAACTCACTTTATGCCGATGAAAGATAATTGGACCAAGATACAGTTAGATTTGGCTTATAGAAAGCATGTGGTTCGTTTGCATGGGGTGCCTAAGGAGTTAATGGGAACTACTTTGAAGATGAGTACTGCATTTCATCCCGTGACAGATTGACAGACAGAGAGGACCATCAAGAATTTGGAGGATATGTTGCGAGCTTGTGTTATGGATTTCGGTGGTAGCTGGGAGGAGAGATTGGATCTCATTGAGTTTTCCTATAACAACAGCTATCACACGAGTATTGGGATGGCACCGTTTGAGGCTTTGTATGGGAGGAAGTGTAGGAGTCTGATTTGCTGGGATGATAGAGCCGAGGCAGTGGTTTTAGGACCACAGATGGTACATGAGATGATAGAACAGGTTAAGCTGATTAGGCAAAAGATGAAAGCGGCCCAGGATCGACAAAAGAGTTATGCAGATTTACATCATCGTGACATAGAGTTTCAGGTTGGGGATAAGGTTCTTTTGAAAGTGTCTCCTATGCGTGGGGTCATGAGGTTTGGTAATAAAGGGAAGCTGAGCCAAAAGTTTATCGGACCATATGAGATTTTGGATCGGATGGGTGAGGTTGCTTACTGGTTAGCGTTGCCAGCAGCTTTGGATAGAGTACATAATGTGTTTCATGTATCTCAGTTACGGAAGTATGTGAGCAATCCTTCACATGTGTTAGAGGTAGAGAACATAGAGTTGGATGAGTCTTTGTCTTATCTTGAGGGAGCCAAAATAAATTCTTGATCGCAAGGTTCAAAAAACTAGACATGGGGAAACAGTGTTGCCTAAGGTTCTTTGGTCTAACCATGAGGTAGAAGAGGCTACTTGGGAGGCGGAAGAGGCTATGAGGGAGCGGTATCCGTCTCTTTTTTATCAGATATATGTGGTTAAGGGGAGGTAAACATGTTTCTTTTAGGGGGTAGGAGATGGTCGCATAAGGTTTTGGTATGGTTTATATTGGTTTTGGTAAAGGTCTCTAGTTGTTTTGAGTCGGTTTGAGTCCTTGTTGGGAGTTTTGTCTTGAGTTTTGCTTATGTTGTTGTGTCGTAGTTGAGATAGTGTGTTTTGTTTTTGTGTATGGGTTGAACTTCGGGGACGAAGTTCTTTTTAAGGAGAGAAGACTGTAATACTACGATTTTCTATGTCTATGGTTACTCTATCGAGTGGGGCTTACTCTGTTGAGTAAGTATCTTTTTACGCAAAACAGTAGCTGACCCGATGGGTACTCGATCGAGTAAGGTGACACTCGATCGCGTAAGGGGCAGTCGATCGAGTAAGTCACTTATTCGATCGAGTAAGTGCGTATTACGGGCTGTTTTAGCCGGGTTTTGTTAATAACGCGAGATTAATATAAAAGGCTTCCATCATTATTCTTAATCACTTTTTCTTTCTAAAACCTCTCAAGAAAAAAGAAAAGAAATTACGTAGTTCGCATTCATCACGTTATTAGCAAATCCCAAGGCTAGGATCGTCGGATTGTCTTGTTCTTTACGCCGTTGTGACCATCGTGTCAAGGGTAAGCTTATTGTATAATTTTTATAATGATTTGATAAGCTTGTTTAAAACCCTAATTAGGTAGATTTGGAGGTTTTGGGAGGATTTGTATTGATTAGGTGATAATTGTATGCATATGTGTTATAGAAGGAGGATTCGTATAGGAACGTTATTGATTAGCTGCTGTGATGGTCTGTGATTGCTATTCCAGGTAGGGTTTCCCTACTCACTGTTGTTTACATGTCATTGATGATAATTGATTGTTGTTGTTAATGTATATCATATCAGTATTGGTTTTGGTGATTGTATAACTGTCTTTGGTTTGCGCGGTGCATCCTCAGCTGAGTGGAGTCACTTGCGGGTGTGGCTTCATGTCCTTGATTTGCCTTATGTGGAACTCGCCACAGAAGGGATGTGCACATTTAGGAACTTGGGTTTATCGCTCGGATGAGATGAGCGGAGCTTAGGTGGGATCGGCTGCGTTCTCCCACTGGCGGTGTGGAATACTTGTTGCGATGAGTATTCTAGCAGGACTACACACTTTAGTGTGGAGTTGTGGTGGTGATTGGTTGATTGGCTTGGATTGTATATTGTTTCAGAAGTGTTGTTCTGTGTAATCACTACTGACCCCGTTTAATTGTTTTAAAAACCGTGGTGATCCATTCGAGGATGGTGAGCAGTTCTTGAGCAGGTATGAGATAGCTTGCGCGAGGGATAGCTGGGATGGAGTCATCACATGAGTCACTAGAGTCTTGACAGGGCAGTCGTATACCTATAAAAAATAACTAACTAAACTAACTATATAGCTAGGGAAGTCAGGTCGATCTCCACAGGGAGGCAAGATATCTGTAAAAGGTTCGTCTATTCGGTCACAAGTGGGGGTTTGTAAATTTGGTTTTCTAAGCTAATTAAGCTTTAAGGGAAGAGAAATAAATAAGAGCAATAAAGGCAGAAAATAAGAATAAGGTGATCAATAAAGAAGAAGCATGTCAGGATTTCGGTTCACTACGGTAGTCCAGTGACTCAACTATAAATAACTCAGATAAATTACTGTGAGACGGATATGGAAAGGTTCTTCCGGTCCACTTTCTATCCTAGATTTTCATTACTTAACTTCCGTCCTCGTCAGGGTAGTCTACTATTCATAGCAGGTCTATTTAGTCCAATCTTCCGATCTAGGATTAAATTTAACCAGATTAAAGTGTAACTTTGAAGCGTGCACTCAACTAAGTCGGTAAATACAATTAAATTGCCATGGGGACAGAGTCTCACAAATAATTCATCTAACCTATTCACTACATCGTCACAATTCTACCGTAGATCCCCTAGTCCCAACATGAAATAAACTAGCTACTCATATTATTGATGTTGTCAATATCAAATACAATGAAATAACTAATAAATAACATGATAAAACAATAATAAAATTGCTTAACAAATTAGGGCAGAAATTATAGGCAACAAAACAAGTAATTAAAGCAAATGAATGAAAGATTAAGATTAAGGAAGAGAAAGAGAAAGAGATTACAATCGCGAGAATTCCGGCATAAAGAACACTAGATCCGAGCAAGAAATAATCACAAGGTAAAGTTACAGTGAAGGGAGAAAAGCAGCATTCAAGAGTAGTGTTAAAATGATAGATGAAAAGATAGCCTCTCATGACATAATTATTATGCGTTTAAATAGAAATTAGCGAAGTCCATAAACTAAAATAGGTAACACGGACTAATTAAGGCCCGTGAAATACCAAACCACTCGATCGAACAGTTTGAAACAGCTCGATCGAGTACTTCTTCAACCAATCCACTCGATCGAGTAGAAATACTGCTCGATCGAGTAACCTCTATTTCCAGCATTGTTGATCGAGTAAAATAGACTGCTCGATTGACCTCCAAAGACACTAAAACCACACGATCGACTAATAAATGTCCTCGATCGAGTGTTCTTCCTCTGAAACAGCTCCAACTCGTAGCCAACTGCTTCGTAGACCGTTCCTTCACGCATCCCAATGCAATATCTCACTCTGAAAATCTCGTCTCCTCAAAATGCATGCAAAATAGGACGAAAATGGTACGATTCCACTACTTTTACGTTCATTCCTACAAGATAGACAAAACGAACCAAAGTAGCCAATTCGGGGCAAAATGCAATATAAACAGTACAAAAGTACATGGAAGTACGTACAAAAATAGACTAAAAAGACTATACAAAATGCACGTATCAAATCTCCCCAAACCGAACCTTTACTCATCCTCGAGTAAACTAAAATGCAACTAATGGAATGGGAATGAAAACTCAGAGCTAGCAATAACTTGTCTACTTAAACCAATTTAATGCAACAAAACTAATAGTTACAGCTGTAGCAGTCAATACGCAAACGAGTTATGAGTTGTTCAGAAATAAAGTCGACCTATCGACCTTGCAAGACCAACAAAATCGGACTCTCACATGGTCACTCTTCTCTCATGAAGCAAAGGCTGAATTATATGTGAAAGAGAGAAAGAGAAACAGTCACTCACCTAAACTACGACCTACATAGCATGCATGCAACAAAAATGAAAGACGATTCAAGTACTAATGCACACAATCCAACCAATAATGTCCGTCACAGCCGAGGGCTTACAAATAGTATAGGAATAGTGAGGTTCAGGTGAGAAAAGACAAAACAATTTATGGAAATGTGGAGGTAAAAGCGCCAAACTAGTTCCTAAACGGGACCATATAAGACCGTCCGAAAAATCAACTGACTGAAAAATAAAGCTCAAGTGCCCTTCATTTGGCACACAACTCACCATCCAATTACACTATCTTCTCAAAAATATATGAATAAGAACGGAGGAGTAAGACGGTCACAAACTTCCCTTTTTTAATACCGTCTTAAAGAATAAAATAAAACAAATTAATAACTTTTTCAATCTTTTTTCTTCTTTTTCTGGTTTTCACACGTCTAACTCTTTTTTCATATTCTTTTCTTTTTTTTCTTTTTTTTTTTCTTTTTCTTTTCACGTTTTCCTTTTTTTTTCCATTTTGTTTTCAATTCATACTCATACTCATACTCCCTTCCTTCATCTTCACCAACTCCAGTCAAAATACACACGGGCCAAACCGCAGACGGAAAATCATACCGCAAAAGACATACTAAACTAGCTTGACTAGGCGCTCGATTTGGATGTAGCTAATGGGTCAAAAAGGCTAAATTTGGCTTAAGTGGAGCTAAATGGGTGAAAAATGTAAGAAAAGGGAAAAATTTGCAAGCACCTCCCTGCATGTGACACCGACCACAAACCCGAATGTATGCATTTGACAAGAAATCGAATGTCATAAAAGTGTAAAAATGATGAACATGCTATGCAAGGAGTACTACTCTCAATTCCTATATAAACCGGTCATGAATGTCACTAGTTATAAGGCTCTAAAACTCAGAAATTGTAAATAGGTTGCCAATTTTTAGGTCAAGTCTAAACAATCAGCTATATTTGAACAAAAACTCGTAGATTATGCGTAAGACTCAGCTAATAACCGTCAATGAAAGTGCAAGGCTCAAGTAAAATGACAAGTTAAAGTGCAATATCATCACGGAAATCAACCGTTCCGACCCAACCTATATGCAAAAATAAACGTGAATATTTTATTAATTTTTTGAAATTTTCTAATTTTTTTGGATTTTATGATTTAATGAAATAAATAAATACAATGCAAGCTAGAAAATAGAAACGTGAATGCAAAACAAATGCAAATGCAGACTCAAAGGATGCATTACCCTCCCCAAACTAAAACGGACAAGGCCCTCGTTGTCCTCCAGCATACACCAGCAGATATATACAGGGGAACGGGAATATACAACTCATAAATGAAAAATAAAAAGAAAAATAAAAAGGAGACGGAAATAAAAGAGTGAGATGGGACATACAAAACACGAACTTCCCCAAACCAGCCAGAAAAATGGGGAAGTGAGTAGACCAGTAGCTACTCGTCAGCCTCGTCGTCACGCACGTCCTCCACCGTCACTGTGAAGTCCGGGTCCTCCTCCTGCTCTCTCCTCCTCCTACTGAGCTCTCGCTGCGGCCGCCACTGGGTCCTCTTCCTCCTCCTCCTCACTAGCAGACTCCGGGTACCCCTCAGTTGGGTACCGATAAAAGGAAGGGTGTGGCCAACCCTCTGGGATCGGACGGCGTCGCCTCATGTGATACTCGTATAAAGGGAACAAAGTGAGAGTTATGTCCTTCTCCATACGAGTCTGTCTCTCTGCCATCTCAAGCAACAAACTGTCACGGCGCCCTTGGTCCATGACCGCAGACGCCTCAAAGGTGGAAGACAAACAAAATTAGCCGGAAGAACCGGCTGTGCCTGGTCGGGCGCAAGAGTAGGAGTAGGAGTAGGGATCGGGGTTGGTGTGGCCGTGGAAGTCTGGCCACCCGTAGGAGGTGTGGATCCCTCTCCGGTCTCAAGTCGACGCCGCTTCCTAGAAGCGGGCAAGGTAGTAGATGGACAGAGCTGTAGGTGGTACATGGGTAATGGTGGTGGTAAAATGCCCCGTGCGACAGTTGGCAAGGGGACGAGACGAGGAAGGTTAGTGCAAGGAAGGTCTACGGACAAGGAACCACTAATCATCCAAGTCCGGTGATCAGAAGTCAGCCAAGTCATGGACAACATAGATGCCCGGTCCAGGAACCTATCTCCAGGTATGTACGGTAAGTCACAAGGTAAGGCAGGGAGGAGAGAACGAGCAAGGAAGGTGGCTATGCCACCATAGATAATGGTGCCCGTGGTCTTCTCCCCCTGAGCCTGGACGTACTGGGCGGTCAAGTAAGCGATGTTGAGGGTAAAGGGACCCTCGCTGTCAATGTTCAAGTAGCCGCCCATAATAGAAAGCTCGGTGTTAGTGATGTTGTTTGGCTCCTTTCGGCCAAAAATAGTACTTCCCATCTGTCGCAGGAAGTAACGGGTAGGGGGAAGGTGGACCTGAGCGAGACGTCGCTCCTCGAAGGGGGTTTGTGCCAGTCCACCAAAGCTGATGGAGGACCTTTCTAGGAGCGGTAGTGGCGCCCCTAAAGGAAAGGCCTAGTAGAGTACCAAACTCCTCCAAAGTCAAAGAAAAGGTCCGGTTGTACAACCGGAAGGACACAGAAGCACAGGTAGGGTCAGCGTCGTGTGCTCCGGAGGAGAAGGTAAAGGAGCTGAAAAACTCAAGGGTCATCTCCCTGAAAGTGTAGGCACTCATGTTTATAAGTCCAGCCATCCCCGTACCCCTCAGAATCTCACACACCGGCTCATAGATACCAAGCCTCTCAAGTGACGTACGGCACAAAAAGCGAGTCGAGAAAAGGTCACAGTCTACTAAAGCATAAAATCTAGTGCGATGAATACCGTTAACAAAAATTACCTGGGGGTAGTCGGGGTGCGAATCGAGGGAGTCGTCCCCTCGGATGGTAACACGGCCAGGAGCAGGTGATTTTTGTGCACGACCCCGACCTCTAGAACCTGAAGTAGAAGCCCATTCTCCGACAAGACGAGGAACTAGAGCGCCCGGTGCAAACAGATCGCGGGTGACCACCAAGGTGGTCACCGCACTGAAGTACTAGCCGAGGTCCGCAATGTAAGAAGCAGCAGAGACCGCCACTGAGGAAGAAGGGCTAGCAACAGTGTTAGCAGCAGTGGCTGTGGCGGAGGTAAAGGCTGAAACAGAGCTAGCAGCAGCAAAAACAGAACCAGCAGCAGTAACAAGGAACACAGAAGTAGAGGTTGTGGTACTAGTAGGTGCGGAGGCGGTGGTGGCAGCAGGGACCACCGTCGGAGACAAGGACAGACTAACAGTCGTACTGGTAGAAGGAATAGAGCTGATGTCCATCCTAGTCAAATAGAGCAGGGGAAACGATAATTAGATTACAATGAAACAACGGAAAATTCCCCAAACAGTCGAAATTGTCGACTTAGCAATCCTAATTCCCAAATTTTACCTCAAAAATTCGAATTGGCAGATAATCAGTGACGGGGAAGAGGGAAACAGATATCAAATTAAGCAAATTAAGCAGATGACAACAGCAAAATCCCAGAATTCAGTCGAAAATTTCGACTGTTACTTACCCTAAGCACAAATTATCTCAAAAATTCGAAACAACAAGTCAACATCGATGAGGTAAGGGAAATTATCATCAAGTTAAGCAAATTAAGCAGAAAATCACAATTATGGACGAAATTTTCGACCAAAATCGTCTACCCAAAACCCTAATTCCCAATTTTCTTCATAAAAAGAAAAAATTAATGCAATTAAAAGACAATGAAGAATAGGAATTACTTACTTGATCAATAGCAACCTATAGAGCAATTAATCGACACAAATTAAGCAAGAATGGCTATTTTTCGAACCTAGAAACCGCAAACCCTAGAATCCTCAATTGATCGCGAAAACAACGAAATTCAAAGGGGAAATAAGGGGAAATTGACGATTAATTAGCAATGAACAAATTGTAGGTGTTGGATTTGGTAGAAGGGCAAGATTAATGGAGGTTTTGGGGGTTTTTATCGCAATAAGGGGTTAAACAATGAAAGAGGAAATGAAATAATGAAAAGGGAAGGAAAATAGGAAGTTTAGAAGACACTTCCTGTGCGGCATTTGCAAATTCACTCGATCGAGTGATTTTAAACCACTCGATCGAGAGCTCTGGTATGTAATCCACTCGATCAAGTAGAAATATACTCGCTCGAGTACTCCCCTATTTAGTTGCTTTCGGTCGAGCACTCTGTAGCCATTCGATCGAGCATAATCCTCTCGATCGAGTACAAAAAGTACTCGATCGAGTGCTTTTCCTCGTGTAAGTCCTTGAAATTGCGTATAATCTCCCCAAACCTGCATAAAAACACTCGCAAACATATCCCAATATACCAAATATAAAAAGTAACAGTCTATAGTCTTTCTAACTACGCTAAAAATGTCTAAATTCTAATTGTCCTAATAAAAGAAATAAAACAAATTCAACGGAAATTAAAATTAGTTTTTACAATTTGTTACACGGGGCCCCATGGAGGGCTTCTGACTGGAGGACGTCACTTCAGCAACATTAACCATCCTCTTCATTCTGCAGGAGCTTGTACTTAAATCAGTAGGAGGAGAATAGTTGACGTCCACATACGCACGAACTTTTCTCGTCCTTATTCCTTTCTCACCAGCTTTGACATTATCATCCCCACTTTGGCTGATTTTAATTGCACAATGACCGTTGACAACTCCTGCCTTATTTTCATCTGTACCTGCAGCAAGGAAAACAGACGAATTCTCCTCCTTTTTGCTCTCAATCTGAGGCGGAGGGGTCACAATAGCAGCACAAATTTCCAAATTTTCATCTGGAGTGTCAATATGAGGGTCAGTGGAGGAAAGGGCATTGCAAGGCTGAGCTTGCATGGGAGTCCTTCGGGACTTAGATTGATGGAATGTCAATTCCTCGTCCCCAACCTGAAAAGTCAATATCTTGCCCCCGAAGTCAATCACTGCACGAGGAGTGAATAAAAATGGTCTCCCTAAAATAATAGGGGTATGAGTATCCTCGGGGATGTCAAGCACAACGAAATCAACGGGAACAAAGAACCTCTCGATCTTAACAGGTATATCCTCAATGACACCTAACGGCCATGATATACTACCCCATATGTACAGTCATGTTCGTACAATTAAACTTAGTCAAACCAAGTTTCTTGGCAAGAGACAGGGGTAAGACACTCACGCTAGCGCCAAGATCGGATAACGCGTTATCAATCAAGTGGGTACCTATATGACACGGAATCGAGAAACTACCTGGGTCTGACTGTTTGGAAGGTAACTTATTTTGAACTAGGGCAGTCCCTACCTCGGTCAAAGCTACCGTCTCATGATCATTAATATGCCTCTTACGTGATAAAATTTCTTTCATAAATTTAAGGTAAGAGGGTACCTGTGTCAGCAATTCGGCGAATGGAACAGTGACTTGCAAGCTTTTCAGGAGTTCGGCAAATTTACCGAACTGTTGATTGGCCTTCACGTTCTGTAATCGGCCCGAAAAGGGCACGGTAATAGGTATCTCGAGCCCATTGTTCCTTTCTTCCAACGTTTCGGCTGGATCAAGCTCTTTATCCTTCGATCGAGACTTCTTATCTCTCGATCGAGGTCTTTCAAGAGAGATTTCACTCGATCGAGCACTAGTAGGCTCTCGATCGAGGTCTTCATTATCAGCAGTGTCCGATCGAGAAAAAACACCACTCGATCGAACAGTTTCGTCAGCAATTTCACTCGATCGAGTGGTTTGGACTCCTCGATCGAGCTGTTCATTTTCCTGTTTACTCGATTGAGTAAGATTTTCACTCGATCGAGTCCTTTCTTCATATGTTTTCCTCGATCGACCCCCATAAACTAGTCGATCGATAATTTTCTTCGTTGACAGCTCGTTTTCATCAAAAGTAACCTGTTCATCAGTAGTAATACTCTTCCTTGGGTCTGAATTCAACAGCTCGGGTCCCTCATATGAACGATCGCTTCTCAGATTTATTAAATTCACCGTCTCATGTGGATTCTTATCGGCTTGTGACGGCAAATGACCCTGCTTCCTCGTGGACTGGTTCGCGGCTAACTGGGCAACTTGGGTTTCAAGTGACTTAATAAATACGTCTTTTTGTTGGTCACTTAGCTGCCACTACTTTGTCAGAGACTGCAACATCGTCTTCAACTCAGATATCTCACTTACCCCACCTGAAGATGATGCACCTTGATTGGGAGGAGGAAAGGAAGGAGGCTTTTAAAAGCCTTGTTAAACCTTATAAGGAGGGACATATGGCTGCTGCTACTGCAGTGGAGGAGTAGGATTAAGCACATTTTGACTTGTCCACCTCAAATTGGGATGGATAGCCCCTTGGTTGTTATAATAAGAACCTCCTCCTTGCCTATATTGTTGAAAAGCAAGGACTTGTTCTTTCTCTGTAAGACAGTCATAGCAGTGTGACCGTTATTGCTTCCACACCTCTAACATGTGACGGTGTCCTGTCTAGTCAACAGATGAACCGTCTATTGATCAGCAGCAGGTTGCAGTTCTAATCTATCAAACCGGGCATTCATGGCTTCCAACTGAGCTACAACTGCCTTGTCAACCGCGTGAACTGTTCGAATATCGTCTCGTGGGTTCCCATATTCAGCACAATGGGTCACCATCTCCTCAATAATGGCCCATCCCTTATCATCATCAGTATTCTTTTGAAATCTTCCGTTGGATGAGGCGTCAAGTATAGCTCTGTGGTCATCGTACAGCCCATTGTAGAACTGATTGGATAGAAACCACGGATCAAAACCATGGTGAAGAAGAGACCTCACCAACCTCTTGAACCGACACCAAGCTTCATAGAAAGTCTCATCGGGTGCCTGCTTGAAACTAGTAATCTTTGCCCCCAGCCGATTAGTGCGCTGCGGAGGGAAATACCTTTTATAGAAAGCAAGCGCGAGAGTCTTCTTATTCGTGATACCCGCGGCCGTACGGTCCAAGTCAGTCAGCCACTCCCTGGCTGAGTCAGTCAAAGAAAAAGGAAAAAGCACCTCTTTAATCTTGTCTTGAGTTACCCCCTTTGTGGCGGGGATAGTAGAGCAATAATCCGTAAAGACCTCCATATGCTTCCTCGGGTCTTTACCTGCCACACCTCTAAAGAGATTTCTCTCCACCAGATTGATATAAGACGGACGGATGTCAGAAGTATTGCCATCCTCAGTCTGGAGGTTGAAACCCTTAGGAATAGATGATGCTTTAGGCTCCGAATGACTTGCAATATTCGGCATCTTTACTGGTTGGTTTACAGAACTGAGATTATCTTCTACTAAAGATTGATCTTTTGTAAATAGGAAATGTTGTAGTTCGGGTTCGAAAGTACTCAAGTCTTCCTTTTGTGATTCTCTTTGCAGACGGAGTCTATGCCTAAACAGTTGCTCTGGCTCAGAATCAGCTGAAACTAACTCCGATCTGTTCGACCCGGGCATACACAACACTGAAAAAGATAAATGAGAACTGTCTCAAGGACTAAAAATTCCCTGAGACGAATAAAAATAAACGAAACAAAAACAGATAGGGCTATTGCCTCCCCGACAACGGCGCCAAAAATTGACAGGGCAGTCGTATACCTATCAAAAATAACTAACTAAACTAACTATATAGCTAGGGAAGTCAGGTCGATTTCCACAGGGAGGTAAGATATCTGTAAAAGGTTCGTCTATTCGGTCACAATTGGGGGTTTGTAAATTTGGTTTTCTAAGCTAATTAATCTTTAAGGGAAGAGAAATAAATAAGAGCAATAAAGGCAGAAAATATTAATAAGGTGATCAATAAAGAGGAAGCATGTCAGGATTTCGGTTCACTAAGGTAGTCCAGTGACTCAACTGTAAATAACTCAGATATTACTGTGAGACGGATATGGAAAGGTTCTTCCGGTCCACTTTCCATCCTAGATTTCCACTAACTTAACTTCCGTCCTCGTCAGGGTAGTCTACTGTTCATAGCAGGTCTATTTAGTCCAACTTCCGATCTAGGATTAAATTTAACCAGATTAAAGGGTAACTTAGAAGCGTGCACTCAACTAAGTCGGTAAATAAAATTAAATTGCCATGGGGACAGAGTCTCATAAATAATTCATCTAACCTATTCACTACATCGTCACAATTCTACCGTAGATCCCCTAGTGCCAACATGAAATAAATTAGCTACTCATATTATTGATGTTGTCAATATCAAATACAATGAAATAACTAATAAATAACATGATAAAACAATAATAAAATTGCTTAACAAATTAGGGCAGAAATTATAGGCAACAAAACAAGTAATTAAAGCAAATGAATGAAAGATTAAGATTAAGGAAGAGAAAGAGATTACAATCGCGCGAATTACGGCGTAAAGAACACTAGATCCGAGCAAGAAATAATCACAAGGTAAAGTTAAAGTGAAGGGAGAAAAGCAGCATTCAAGAGTAGTGTAAAAATGATAGATGAAAAGATAGCCCCTCATGACATAATTATTATGCGTTTAAATAGAAATTAGCGAAGTCCATAAACTAAAATAGGTAACACGGACTAATTAAGGCCCGTGAAATACCAAACCACTCGATCGAACAGTTTGAAACAGCTCGATCGAGTACTTCTTCAAGCAATCCACTCGATCGAGTAGAAATACTGCTCGATCGAGTAACCTCTATTTCCAGCATTGTTGATCGAGTAAAATAGACTGCTCGATCGACCTCCAAAGCCACTAAAACCATTCGATCGACTAATAAATGTCCTCGATCGAGTGTTCTTCCTCTGAAACAGCTCGAAATCGTAGCTGAATGCTTCGTAGACCGTTCTTTCACGTATCCCAATGCAATATCTCACTCTGAAAATCCCGTCTCCTCAAAATGCATGCAAAATAGGACGAAAATGGTACGATTCCACTACTTTTACGTTCATTCCTACAAGATAGACAAAACGAACCAAAGTAGCTAATTCGGGGCAAAATGCATTATAAACAGTACAAAAGTACATGGAAATACGTGCAAAAATAGACTAAAAAGACTATACAAAATGCACGTATCAAGTCTTCCGCTGTGTCATGAACTTCTTTTATTTAGTTGGTTTTACACTTTTTGAGGAGCAGTTGTATTTATTTTACCAGTTTGGTTTTTAAGACTTGTAACACTTTAAACTTATTTATTAAAGTATGTTTCTTTATGGTCTATTTGATATACATTGCCTCGGGTAACTGAGATGGTAGCACTTCCATACTTTAAGTGGTCCTGGTAAGGCACTTGGGGTATAGGGGTGTTACACTCGGCCAACGTTACTTTTGGTCGCCACACCACAACATCGGAAGAACAACGACTCTTTAAAGCGTCAACTACGCCACATCTTCTCTTGGACGTATCCCCACACCCTCTTCTTATGTGGGATGGAATCTTCAAATCCTCCTCCCGGGTCTTCTAACCTGTCAAGACCTATCTTTTAACCTGTCAAATCAACAACAATATATGATTTAACGGAAGGATTAGAAGGAACCCCATCGGGATCAATAAAAGGAATAGCATTACCTCCAATTGGATAGGATTGGTCTTCAATTACCTTCTTATCGTCACTCAGAATGGGCGTGAGTGACGAATCAACGCTGTCCATAGCTAATAAATTCGATCGAGAATGAATAGTGGTCGATCGAAGGGTTTCTTCACCAAAACTACTCCATCGAACAATGCTGACTATTCGATCGAGGTCTTCTTTCTCAGCAGATTGAACACTGTAGGGTGTTCGATCGAGGTCTTTCTCGTACAAACTGTTCGATCGAGTATTGTAAGATGTTCGATTGAACACTTCCTCATATAAGTCATTCGATCGAACGTTTTAGGTAGTTCGATCGGATTTTTGTTGCTATACAGTGCATAAGTCTTCGTAGGATGCTTCATTTTAAACTAAATTTTCGAATTCCGAGTCATACATATCATCATCATCAATAAGCAACTCAGGTCCTTCATAGGAAAGACCGTCTTCGGTACAGATAGCATATACCGTCTCTGAGTGCCTAAAATCCAACTCGGCAGCTAATTGAGCTATTTGAGACTCAAATTCCTTGAAATAAGCTTCTCTAGATTTATCATATTCTTGCACTTGAATTACAAGCATCTTCACTAAAGACTTCAATTCACAATCTCTTCCTTGTTGATAGTGGAGGGAGGAACCTGCTGCGGCGGAAAAGAAAATGAAGGCTTTTGAAAGCCTTGCTGCTGAATCGGATATTGCGGCACATAGTAATTCTGCGGCGGAAGTGGGGAATAGTTTGGGTAACCCCCACTTTGAGAACTATAACTACCTTGTCTATACTGCCGATAAGCATAGACTCGATCACTCTCCGCATAACAAGTAACAGCATCGTGCCCCGCAGCACCACATCTCTCACAAAATACCACCTATTTCACCATAGAATAGAACATAGGTGGACTCCCCCAAGACTGTCTACTCTCCAGTTTGTCAAATTTGGCATTAAGAGCTTCCAACTGTGCTAGCATGGGGATGTTAGACATCTTGGCAGAAAAATCAAAGGTACTCAAGCCTTTCCTTTGATGATCTTTCTTCTAGAATCCTGTCTAGGTAGGATCTGTAGGACCTATCAAAACAACACTAAAGGAAAAAGATAAGAACTGCCTAAAGGAATAAATTCCTTGAGGCTAAAGACAAACTAAATTAAAGCAAATAAAAAGCGTCGCCTCCCCGGCAACGAGGCCAAAATTTGATGAGGCTGTCGCAACCTATCAAAAATAAACACAAAAGGTCTCTAACTAATACAGCTAGGGAAGTCGGGGTCGAATCCACATGGAGGCTATGTTGCTATCTACTTGCTAATCTAAGTCTGTCGGTGTCACAAATGGGGGTTTTGATTGGAAACTAAACTAAAGCAACGATAAATAAAGAGTCTAGCAGTAAAGGAAAGAGACTAGGATTGTCGGTTCATCAATGAATACCAGATAATTGCAGCTAAGGTCACAGATAAATCACATGTATCGATCTTAAGGGGTAATGAAAAGGTCCTTTCCGCTCCGCTATTCACCCTAAAATACTACTAACTTAGCTTCCACCCTCATTAGAGTATCCTAAAGAATTGTAGCAGGTCTCACTCCTTCCAATCTTCCGATCTAAATCAGAGTTAGCCAAAAACAACTAGAACAATTATGCGCATTAACCATCTAATCGTCACTAAATGCTACTCATAACAACAAAGACATGATACTGACAACAGATCTGCAAACCTATTTAGCAACTATCATCAATTCATTGATTCTCCTAAATCCTAGCGAGGGAATTAGCTATGCATAATGAAATTAACAAAACTAATAACAACTAAAGCAATAATCAATAATAACATAATGATAAGAGGGAAGAAACGAAATAACATATACTAAATTAACAAAGAGATTAAAGGAAGAGAAATTAAGGGAATTCCAAAGTTTAAATTAACTAAAGAGAAAGGAGAGAAAGGAGAAAAGAGTTACAAGTATAGATCCGGAATAAGAAGAACAAAACAACATAATAGAGGTTCAAGCAGTGAAAAGTTCCGAACTCTTAACCTAATGAATGTTTTTCACTTATATAGTAAGAGATTTTATTATCTAATAATATAATATAGCTAAATATAATAAGTCTCGACATAAATCCTGCGCGTCAAACTTGGTTTTACTCGATCGAGTAACATAAAGTTGGTCGATCGAGTATTTCTTCCTTAAAAGCTCTCGATCGAGCATAAAAGCACTCGATCGAGTACAGTAAGAATCAAGGTAGTCGATCGAGAGATCCAAAGTACTCGATTGAGCACAAAAAGTACTCGATCGAGCACTATAGTACTCGATCGAGTAGTTTCAGCGCGTGATTCCTGTTTCACGCACTGAACTCGAACGACCGTCATTTCTTCGTTACTTGTCCAAAACAAGCGATTTTCATGGCGTTGGAAAGCTAAGAGAATAAGCTTTAACCTCTAGTTGGAATCACTTGAATATCAGTCGTAAAACTTGAGATATGGCTCTTCAAAGTGGGCACTAGGAATTTGAAGCTCTTCTTTTGCTCGCCTAGCTTCTTTACTTCTACAGGCATCACCAAATAGTAGTTTCCAAGCTCCGACTCAACTCATCTCCTAAATACATGCACAGGGACATGTTCTAAGCTTGATTCCGCTTCTCTTTGGTTCATTCCTGCAAATAGGACAAGAGAAGCCAAAGTAGACAATTCGGGGACATTTGTAGCTTAATACTACGAAATATGCATAGAAATGCGTGCAAATATGGTACAAAAAGTCTATATAAAATGCACACATCAGCTATTCTCCTTGACACCGCAACATCTTACACTAGTTTCGGGAACTCAGTGTCACGCAAAGGTGATCAACTCAAAGTCCACTCACTTGACAACAAGCTATAATAGGACACGTCTTACCACGCAGTGTGAAGTCCTAGTCTAAGTACATGTACATGACTCTACGACAATCTGTATAAGAACCCGTATGCTTTAGTTCACTATTCCTTGCCCTTACTTTAATTGTTCCAAACTTAAAAATATCCCATGGATAATTTATTATTCCAAGTATATTATTCAAATGTTCGTAAGTGAACTACACTTTTATTTCTTCAAAACATAAAACTTAAATTTTACTTCCAAAAGTATAAAATTAATTCAAGGCCTTAATGAGACGGAGTTCTAAAGCAGTTTCTAAAACAGAACAGTAGCACTGTAAAATTCATAATTAAATATAGAAAAATCGAAATGACGCAAGGCCAACTCTCATGGTTTCTTGTAGCTCTTGGCTATAATTTTTATTTTAAAACAACCTTCAAAGGATGAACGTATCAGGGATCTAAAAATGCATTTCTAAAAACTGACAGAAAACGATATCCAGAAAGTTTTAGTTTATAAAACGACTTTAAGAAAACATTTTAAAGCAAAGTAAAATTCTAAACTTAACTAGACATTCAAAAGTTTTAATAGGAAAAAGACTAGCCACTGGAGCATAAGGAAAATAAGTTTTACAAAATAATCTTTGAGCATAAGACAGATTTGCAGATTTCAGGCGAGCTGTTCACAAATAATTTATTTTGAACAAACTGTAAATTGGAAAATTATGAAATTTTATAGAGATATTCTTGACTTAAAATAAACATGACTCTCCATTTTAAGTTTTCGGCTTTGAGCAATATAAACACACGAAATGAATTTTATAAACATACTGCCAGATTTTCGCAGATTTTACGATCGGTTTCGCTAAAGCTTCAGATCACTCAAAAATTCGAAATGAAAGGTTTAATTCCATAAATCTAAATATAAACCAACTATTAACAGTCCATAAATGCTTATTTTCCAAAAACATGACTTAGGCAACTTTTTAGGATTTATTTCGCAACGAAAATAATTAATCGACCCGTTTCGTCACAAATACGATAAAACCATAAAAATAATAATTTAAAGGCATAACTAAATTCCGAAAATTACCAAAACAGTCCAGAATCATTTTTAACTCAATAATGTATTTTACAAAGTGAAATTTAGCAAAATTAATATATAAATCGAAAAGGGTCATTTTATCGCGTAAATCGAATAATTCAAAACCATCGCCAACTCAGCCCATTAAAATTTCTGGAAAATTCATATTTTTATTTTTCATATTAAATATAAGTTTATTATAAAAACCAGAAATTCTTAGTGTTGTAACTTACATTTAAAGCAAGCGGCCTCCTCAAACAAATAGACGGGTTTTTATGCTAGTTTACAATTCGTATAATACATGCGAAGAAATAGAAAAAACAAAAACAGTATGACATGCATACATGATTAATATGTCTCGGCCAAATACTATTTACTTTAAAATGAAGATAAATATAGTCAGAAGCAGTGGCGAGTCCAGGATTTTGATTTCGGTGCAGCAAAATATATACTCAAGGTAAAATGTATAGATAATTAGTGTGAAAGTAGTAAATTTTGGTGTAGCAAATCACAAAATTCTAACCGAATTTTCCGCCTTTGGTGTAGCGGCTACGACACCGAAGGCCTTAGTGGCCTCGCCCCTGGTCAGAAGCATCCATGGTTTTATACGCATAAGACGTTTTACCAAATTTTGCATACATGATCAACGTAGCATACGATTATAGTTTTTCAACAACAAAAATTTATGTAGCAAACCAGAAAATAATTTCATAAACATTATAAAAAAAAAGGTCCTAATACATTCAACTACAACATATACATCGAATAATAACGAGTAATGTCGAAGTTACCTTATTCGTCAAGATCCGAATCAACAAAATATTCGTCTGCGTCAGAGTCTTCTTGATAACCTGTTACACGACACACACACACACACACACACACACACACACACACATGGTATAAGCCATATGTTCTGATTTTTAAAGTAAAAAGAGACGGGAATAAGGTAAGATTAATACCCTTACGATAGCAACGATCTATAAACGAGAATAGCGAAAGAATAAAGAGTTGATGATCAAAAATTTGATTCGATGGACTGCTGAATATCACGGTTGTTTTGGAAAGATAAAAAAAGTTGTGTTTTTCTTGTTAATATTTTGTGAATGTTGAATGAATAGGAGTATGTTATCAGAAGAATGAACCTACTTAAACTCTTAGCAAAACTTCTATCCTTCTTCCCCCAAATACACGGTTTAAGGAGGATTTTAGAGAGTAGTTTAACAAATTTTATCCAACCACAAATTGTGTGCAAAAAAATATCTAAGTTAAAAGAAAATGTTGCAATCAAAATTAACATGGGCCGAGAAGCATAAATATAATACACGGCTGAAACAAAACTCATAACTGACCCATTTTATAAAATTACAAAGTATACGGTTATTCAAGATAAAATCGTAACTTAAATTATTTTTGTTATAAAATTTAACGCTAAGAAATATATAGCTTTCCACTCGGAAAAAGCGAGCTTCCACCGAAACGTTACAAAATAAAATACGTACGTAAATGTACTTCGAGAAAATATTAAAATGCGTTGTCGGTTCAAATATCATATTAAATGCCCACTTCAAAACTTCGATGTATAAATAAAATAAAATCGATCTTTGTCACAAAATGATCATATGGTATAAAATGGGTTTTTCGGCCAAAAATAATTAAATATGTTCAAAGAGTTAACATTCGAGAAAATATTAGAACTCACAATTTGACTCGAACACATTTCAAAAATAAAGCTCTGATATTGGTGGGTGTTACAATCGAGGTGATGATGTGGCAGTGCCGACATGGAATGCGGTTCGATGTAACACAGAGAAAGTAATGGCGTGGCACACACACTTCAAGGTCATGACGTGTCATGTCGCCTGAAATGCGAAATGATGACATGACAGTGTTGACGTAGAATACGGATCGACGTAATATGGTGAAAGTGACGACATGGCACACACTTTGATGTGATGATGTGGCATATGGTTCTAGGTGATGACGTGGCATTTCGTATATATACATATATTTCCTTAAAATTTTATAAGTCAACTAGTTTTAAACCCGTGAAATTCACGGGTTGTTTTATACTCTGTAGTTAGATGATTACCTTTAAGCTAATACTCCATATATTGTTAATAAGCTTTAAGTCATACGAAAGTCGATATTATATAAATGTAGAATACAACAAATTAGAGTTGGTTATTTGTACAATTCGTATCCATATTATTTTAACTAAATGATAAGTTATGAGTTTAAGACATGACTAAGATATAAGCCTGTCAAATTTTAATCTGGCCCGACCTCATCCATTTTTTCCAAGGTTAAAACCCGAAAATCTCGAGCAATAACCCATTCAATATCGAACACGAAATGACCCGTTAATTTAAGTGAAACCCGACACGAACACGTCTACCCGTTGAGTCAAAGATAAACTAAAATAATTTTTATAAATATATTAATATTTGTTATATAATATATTTGAAAAAATAATTAAAAAACTAAACATTGAAGATGATTAAAATATTAATATTAAATATACTTTAGTTTTTAAAAAATATTTTTTCGATCTATAAAAGGCGTTAGATACAAATTGTTGACTCGCACTTTGCCCCTAATAACCCGACCCATATCCCGTATTACTCGACCTGTATTTGAACCCATCGTATCCGACCTGTATGTTCCGGCCCGCCCAACCCGTTTGAGATCTATAGACAACATAAAGTATATATAACCCCACATAAATGGAGTAAAAAATTTATCGGGAAAATAATATTAAATGAAGCCCTATCGACCTTCAACCCTCGTATACACATTAAAAAGTCATCAGAAAAAAATAATAATAATGCTTGTAAATTTTATTCATAAATTATAGGTTAAGACAATCTCAACTATGAAACTGTCCATTTTTTTTAATAAAAAAACGTTCAGTTTTGTTATTAAATTAATAAAAAATCTTTTTATTTAATGAGTTAAAAATTATAAATTTTTTTTTTTGGTACGAATGAGGAGCGAAGCCCCGATAATTAACTATTAGCTATTACACGGGGAATAGCTACCCCAAAAATATCTTCCCGAAGAATAAGTCTTAAACTATCCGGTGGACTATCCAGGTGAGTAGGAGACGTGCTTGAATAAACTCCTCGATTAGCTAGGAAATCAGCTGCTCGGTTTGCTTCTCTTTATGTGTGTTCTAGCTTGACCATCCAATGATTTTCCCGTATAAGTTCCTTGCATCGCTTGACAATAACTTTTAAGCTATTGCTGATTAATTGATCCTTATTAATAAGTCGTACACAAGGAGCGTTATCCATGTGAACTAAAAGCCTCCTTATGTTGAGAGACTTTGCCCTTTCTAAATCCACCAGGAGTGCTAACAATTCAACCTTCATGGACGAGCAGCTACCACACGACAAGAAATAAGCAGCTACGAAATAACCCGTTCGTCTCTAATAATGCCGCCTCCCCCGGCCGGACCCGAATTCCCTTTAGAAGCTCCATTGGTATTCATAAGCATCCAATTATGAGGAGGAGGAAGCCAACGAATAAAAATTTCCGTATGAAGAGGTTGAGGCTGTGGAACTAGGAAATTGAAACGATCAAGAGCATGCTTGGTTACTTCAACTTGACTGTAGATAAAAGCTCGGGGTTGTGTCGGGTTTTCGTTTCCGCGGCCGAAAACAATATTGTTTCTCCATCGCCATAACCACCAACAAGTTAAAGCAAAGTAAATAGGTCAATCTTCATCCGATGTTACAACGTCATTGCTCGCACTCTTACACAACCAATCAGTAAAATTCGAGTTATAGAAAGCTTAATTATAAGCATCAATACCTATTAAATTCCATATTTGCTTGGAGACCGGACAAGAACGAAGTAAATGCTCCGTTGTTTCCTCGCTTTCTTCGCATCTCGGGCATATGGGATTATCGCCCATATTCCTTTTGACTCGGTTAACATTTACCATAATTCTTTCATGTGCAGCCAGCCATAAAAACATTCGGATTCGTTGTTGGACCGGTAAAAGCCAAATAGTACGCCAAACAATGGACTCGGGTTAGGTCGAAGCATCCTCCCCTCTTAAGAATCCCAAAGCCGATTTCAAGGAAAATTTCCCAGAGCTTGTACCCACCCAATACAACGAGTCTTCAAGGTCTGGATCAATGGTAAGTGATATCGAAGCAATCTTTAGAAGCATTTTTTGCGGTAATAAATCAGAAAAAATCTCCCACTTCCACCCGTGATTATTGCTCCACGTTTCACTAACCGTCATACCAAGAATATTTTCGGGAGTGGGAGCTATGACATGATCTAATAAACATATTCCATCTACCCAAGTATGATCCCAAAATAGAGTCCGACGACCGTTTCCAACCGCGGTTGCTGTACCTCGAATAATAGTCTTCGCTTGAGATGAAATTCCAGCCCAAACATTTGACATATTATTTTTTGCTTGGAAAATGTCGATATCGCAGCTATTATTGCAATATTTAGCTCTTAGAACTCGAGACCAAAGGCTAGTAGGCTCAACTAGAACTCTCCAACCTAGCTTGGTAAGAAATGCCGCATTTGCTTGTCGGGCAGATTGTATACCGAGACCACCTATGGACTTGGGCTTTTGAATATTTTCCCAAGATATTAGGTGTATCGATTTCTTCTCCTCGCTTTCTTCCCATAAGAAGCGGCTATATTTTCTATCAATAGAATCGCACACCGATCTTGGAATTTTCCCCGTTTGCATACTGTAATTGGCGATAGTTGTAAGGGTTGATTAAACAAAAGTTGAACGGCTAGCAAGGGACATTCGTTTTGTGGACCAGCCAGCTAATCTCTTGTTGATTTTTTCTTCCAAATGAGCAAATGTTTGACGAGTGACGCGTCCATTTATAGTTGGCATTCCGAGATAAGACCCCAAGTCTTGTGTTTCTTCGAAGCCCAAAACACGGCTGACAGCCTCTCCAGTATTCAGGTCCGTGTTCTTTGAGAAGAAAACATGAGACTTTGTTTCGCTGATCTTTTCTCCTGAGGCATTGCAAAATTTATCGAGAACTTGTCTTATAACCAAAGCTTGCTCTTCGGTGGCTTCCCCGAAAATAACCATATCTCTGCGAAAAAAAGGTTGGTAATATCCGGGCCATTTCGACAGATGGTAATCGGTTTTCAATTGTGTCATCGAACCTCGAGGTCAATTGCTTGTTGTAACTTTTCCAAACACATAACAAATATGTAAGAAGATAACGGGTCTTCTTGACGCACTCCTCTTGTCGGGGAAAACTTCTCAGTTGGTTCCCCATTCCACAGGACTTGCATACGGGGTGAGGTCACGCATTCCATAATTACATCTGTAAGGAGAACGGGGAAGCCTATATCACTGAGGGTGGCGTGGATGAAGTCCCAGCGAAGGCGGTCATAGGCTTTTTCTAGGTCAATTTTTATAGCCATAATTCCTGATCTTCCTTTATTCTTATTCATAGAATGTATCATTTCTTGAAAGATGACAATGTTGTCCGTAATCTGACGACCTGAAACGAACCCACTTTGTGTCTCAGAAATTACCCGCGGCAACACTTTTTTGATCCTATTAGCGAGAACTTTGCTAATAACTTTATAAGCCACATTACATAAACCGATATGACGGAATTGAGTAACTGATTCCGAGTTGTCTACTTTCGGAATAAGGACCAGGTAAGTGTCGTTTAGACCTTCTGGCATCCCCTTACCTTCAAGAACTTTGATTACCATATCACAGAAATAATTTTCAATCAATGGCCAATATTTTTGATAAAATAAAGCTTGAAAACCATCCGGACCCGGGGCTTTGAGAGAGCCCATATGTTTAACCACTTTTTATATTTCGGTAGTGGAAAAGGGTCGATTAAGCCAAGCCTAATCCTCGTTATTAAAGTCTTGAAACAAATTCCACGGTTAACCCTCGATAATACTTGAGCTATTATCATCAGTATAAAGATTTTTAAAATAATTGACAAAAGTTTTTCTAACCTCGAGGGGGTCATCAATCCATTGCCCTTGGTCATTTTTCAGAGAAGTAATTCGGTTTCGCCATCGTCGGACTAGAGTACTCACATGGAAATATGAGGTGTTTCTATCCCCATCTTTAATAAAATCAACTCTCAATTTTTGATACCATATCAATTCTTCTTGGGCAAGCACCTCGCCTAACTCTTTTCGTAATTTCGATTCAAGTTTAATAAGATGGCTATATCGGGTTAAGGATAATTGTTTCTGACAGCCGCCAATTCTAGCAATTAGAGATCGTTTTCGACGGAAGATATCGCCAAAAACATCTGTTTTCCAAGATTGTAACTTCTTTGAGAGTAAATCCAGACGATAATCGAATTGTCCTTCAGAAGGCCAACTTTCGTCAATAAAGCTTTCGAAGTTTTCGTGTGTCATCCAACAAGCCTGGAACTGAAGGGTCTATTGACTGAATTAATGGGAACAAAACCGTTTGGGGAGATAAACAGAGGGCAATAATCAGACTGGAAGGCGGGAATATGTTTAACCATGGCTTCTTCAAACATTGTCCCCCAATCCGCGTTACACATAGCTCTGTCTAGTCTTGCACTTTGCCTCGTCTCAACCGAATTACCCCGAGCCCATGTATGAGACGAGCCAGAGAAAGCCAATTCGATAAGTTCACAACTTTCGATCCAGTTATTAAAATTTTCGCATTTCCTTGCCATATTCGAATCTCCTCCGTGTCTTTCGCTCAAATTCCGAGTTTCGTTGAAATCACCCACGACTAGCCAAGGACGATTATTATTATGGGCGAAGTTCTCTAATTCTGCCCACAATTCCCTTCGATTAGAAGGGTCGGGACTTGCATAAACGGCTGAGAAGAACCACGGAAATTCTCCATTTCGAGCTATTTCGATAGTAATAAATTGTTGATGTTCGTATACCGAGTTGACTGAGACGATATCAGTATTACAATATAACCAAATTACGCCACTGAAACCAATAGCATTCACCCGAGAATGCCCTTTGTATCCTAGAATAGTGCGCATTTTTTTAGCATGATCGCTTCCCATATGGGTCTCAACTAGGGCTAATACTGTAGGTTTATAGGTACGTACCACCTCCTTAATAGCGCTAATTTTACTCTTACTTCCTGTGCCTTGAACATTCCATACCATAAACGTGATATGGGGTAGGTTACGTGCCAAGTTTGGGATTCGTGTACTCATAAAATCAGGTACAAAATTTAGGGAAGATAGATAGGCTCTACTTACAAGCTTTAATATGTTGTCAATACTCCATGGTATCGACAATTCCATTGCTAGATTCGAGAGATTGCTCTGTGCTAATTCGAACTTGACGTCCATTATCGGACATTCTGCTATCATCACTCCCAAGAAGGGAGCCGCCATCTCCGGCCACGTCGTTACCACTATGTTCTGTGTTGGTGGCACCACCTCGATCCGGGGGTTTCATGGGAGGCAACGAGGCTGTGGTAGGGGCGGTCGAGATAAGAGAAGTACGGGTGTGGGTTCATGGTTAATGACTACGTTATCAGGGTAAGAGGAGCAGTTAGGAATAATAGTTGTTGAGTTCATGGCTAATGATTACGTTATCAGGGTGAGAGGAGCAGTTAGGAATAATAGTTGTTCGATTTTTTTTTTTAAAATAAGAGGGTCTCAAACCATGAGACGGTCCATTTTTATAAAAAAAAAATCATTTAATGCTAACAAATAAGTTGTCTTTCTACATTATAGAACCATCTCACAGTATAAGACCGTCTTAATTTAATAATTAATGACAACCATAGTAGCTGATGTAGTATTTTTTTTACCATTACTGTAATTTGTATATTTAACATGGGTAGGAGTACGTTTGTTTTTGGGAAGAATACCATCAGTATAGGAATTTAAAATATATTCCGTAATTTCGATTATAAATTAGTTTTAAAATCATATATTCCGTAATTTTGCTTATATAAATATCATATAGCTAAAGACCTCTAGTAAAATTAGTTTATAATCAATTTTTTGCTTAGATATTATATTTATATTTAATATTTATTTTATATGTTTTATAATACGCAAAAGATTATATTGTTTTTAAAGAGATATTGTGTAAGAACGTATATGTTTTTTAATTTTTAATTTTAAAGATATATTGTGTAAGGAGGAGAGAGATTTTTAAAATATATATGAAATATACACCGAAATATATATAGAAATATTTTATATGTTTTTTTTAAGATATATTATATGTTTTTTTAAAGATATATTGTGTAAGAATGGGAGAAATATTCAAAATATATATGAAATTTATGAATATAGGAAATATACACCGAAATATATATAGTAAATATACTATCATATTCTTACGATAATCATAGAAATATACTCATATTCTGTTTTGATATTAGATATTATATTATATTATGTTATGACTAATTATACTCATATAGCTAAAGGCGTTATTTTTTGCGAGCACATTAGGAAAGAGTTCTTTTTTTTTGTGAGCACATTGGGAAAGAATTAAATGAATGAATTGAATTCAAAGATATCAAACACTGGCTATATACCATATTTACCTATATATCATATTTGCCAGGTTATCATATGTTAGTTTTATAAGGAAGATATATTGCCTTGACCCAACGGTCAACCCGTTACGGGTCGGGTTTCAAACCGCTATTTACGAGTCAAAACGGGTTCGAGTTGAAAGAACTGGGTTACTTGCGGGTTATTTACGGGTCGGGTTACGATCGATTTTCGGGTCGGGTCAGGTTTTGACAGGTCTACTATTAGGGGTGTTCACCGGTCCAGAACAGGACCGGACCGCAATGACCCGTAGACCGGACACCCCCATATCCTAAACCTGGAGATCGGACCGGTTAGGTGGGAACCCAGACCAGACTGGACCGAAACCCTTAAGGTCCGATTTTTTTCAGGTTTGGACCGGACCGGTTCTATTTTTAAAGGTAATTTGAGGTGATTTTTTTTTGCTTGGACCGGACCGGAGACCAGTCACAATATTTATATGGACCCGGCGATTGGACCGGATTGTATTCGGTCCAGACCGGACCGGACCGGCCGGCCCGGGTCTATTCGGTTTACCGGTCCGGTCTACTTTATGTGCAGCCCTACAAGCTACTACCGTCTCCCCTTATTCTCTAATATTTTCCACATTTCCTAAAACGGTAAATTCACAAAGATAATTTCACTTTACTTATTTGTTTATCATTTGTGGTTATAATAACTTGTGATGCCCGCATTCTCTTACCTACTTTCATTAGAACCACATATCATCATACCACTAAACTTTTGTCTAAAACAAATGTGCAAGATCTTAGAGAATATGAGTGCGCAATGGGAGAGATTTATGGGTTTCGACTTTCGGTTTGTCTCTTGGGTTAAAAAAAAAGAAAAATTATTCAATATTTTTTTTGATAAGGTAAGAAAACTAGATTGACCAACCTATAACATTCTTTCAGATGAACGAGGTAAGTTGAAGTTAATAACTTTCAAACCACCTCAAAAGAATTGGACAAAAGTGTTCAATAGAGGCCATAATGTCAACGACTTTGTTAGCCTGGCAAAAGCAATGATTAATTGCTTCTACTTCAAAACATTGCATGTCTAACTTCACGTCCTTGACAATACTTGAAATTTCCAACATAATTTTCCAATTGCTACGAATTGAGTTATAACACATAGATTATCATTTTCAATAATCAATTTTGAGATTCCTAAATATTTAGCTGCAGGAATGCCTTCTTTTAATACATGAGCCCTCACTCATGCGCATCGTGGGAACCCATCCTAAGACTAATTTCAGACAAGCACGCTTAAGTGTGGAGTTCTTTTGCATGGATGACCATAAAAGAAAGTGCACTTTATTGATATGAGTAGTATTTCCAATTCCTTTAAGCAATAGTCATTTAAGCCTATCACTAGACCTCTTCAATTAACGTGGGGTGTTACAGATTGTTAATTTGTTTTACTTTCATTATAAGCTCGAGAAAAATCAAGACAAAGAGGTTGAACATGACAAACGACAGTTGACCAATCCGAAGATAAGAACCGTATAAGGGTCTTTTTTTTACAAATAAAAATTTCGATTAACGGTTTACTCAAATTTTGAAATATATTTGTGAAAGATAATATAGGTATAGATATGTAATACAAGACTATCACGCGTGCAGTACAAGACGCCATATATTAATATAAACTTGTAATTAATTACAATAACAAATATATTTGCCAGAACCGGGAGGTCTTTCAATGCAAACTTCAAAACCTTTTTCATTGTAATGCACATATTACGACATTCATTTAGATCACAACCGATATCATTTAGCATTCTTGCATTTGCATGGTGCTCTTTGGCAGGCACTCCCATCACCATTGCTGCAAAATATTATTAACGCTAAGTTTTATTTATCTCATACAAATAAATTTATTTAGGAAAGAACTACTTTATACAACTTATTGATAACTAATCCATATTTCATATCAATATATAAAATGGATAGGAAAAAAATAATAAAAACGATTGTGCATAAATTCCTGCATATAGTGATTTTAAAATACCTTTGTGAATGCTCGATTTCATCATACACGATCAAACAGCACAAATTAATCAGAGATGAAGTAATTGGAGGAAAGTAGTATATATGCCTTAAAACTAAGGTAATTTGGTGGTCTTAAAAGTTATAATACTCCGTAGTTACCTTTTTTCCTAGATATAAATTTTAAATAAAAAAAAAAGCACTCATGACTTCTTTTGTACAAATATTAAAAAAAGAGAACCAGTTATTATTGATAATGATTTTAACATTTTATGCAAAGCTATCAAAAAGAGAAATAAAATTATTAAGTAAGTTTCAATTCTTTCAAAGGTGATTACATTTAGAGTGATAAAATATATTACATATATACGTGGTGAATAGTTAACATGTAGGAGTATTATAAATACACTATCTCATGCAAAATTAAACTAACAGTATAAAAAGAGATTGTGCATGTGAATATTGTACGCGAGAAAACTAGAAAAAGAACTAGCGCTCCCATTACTGTCGACATTTTTGCCATGATTTATATTTTGAATATATACCGACACTACTATAATGACTCTCTTAGATTAATTATAATTTTAGATTTGTTGAATATAATAGGTTGTTAGGACTTGCGAACTCCTTTATTTATATGCATGAGAGAAAAACAATGCAATGTATTTGAACATTATTTCCAAATTTAGTTTTGGATACTTTAAGTTTAAAATCAAAATTAAATTGTACTTAACACAGATATAAATATTTCGATTTGACTTATTTGATTTCTAGCGGATGAATTATGCATTGATGAATAAAATGGAATATGTCGAGTATTCACAAATTAAAGTGTGGTTTCTTTAATTACTTATTAATTTGTGATAGTGTGATCTTCATTGAGTATGGTCCTCACATTATGTTATCGAAAAAAGTAATTCCCTATATATGGTAGATACCAAAATTTTATATTTTGATATCTATTTATTTAATTGTATCTTAATTATTTTGAGATAATTATTAATAAATATTGTGATAATATAATATCTTAGGAAATTAGGATATTCTAGAATATTCTAGCTTGCCCTCAAAGCCATTTCACTATAAATATAGACCTTGCCTTTAGGGTTTAAGGAGAGCATAGATGGTTAAGTCATACGACCCAGTTCTCCTACTACCAAAGTGTAGGCAGGATGGAATAAATCACAAAACGACCCCATCATCTCCTTACGAGATTAAGTCGATAAGACCCCCGTAGTAATTGTCAAAACTCTACCCTTAGGATCGAATAAAGAGAGTCCCGAAAATTGTAACCTTCAATCTTTCAATAATAAAACTCTTGTTTTTCGTATTATTTTTTCCTCTTTAATTATTATTGTAGGAAATAAATTTTTATGGTTTACAAATTGGCATGCTAGGTGGGACAATTTTCGCTCTTCATCTCCATTCTCAAAGGATCAAGTTTCGTAGCAATATTTGAGACCAAGTTGCAACTGACATCAAATCTCTACAACTAGTCTCGAGGGGGCATTTGTAGACATCAAAATTTTATATTTTGGTATCTATTTATTTTATTGTATCTTAATTATTTTGAGATAATTATAAATAAATATTGTGATAATATAATATCTTAGGAAATTAGGATATTCTAGAATATTCTACCTTGCCCTCAAAGCCATTTCACTATAAATATAGACCTTGCCTTTAGAGTTTAAGGAGAGCATAGATGGATTAAGTCATACAACCCCGTTCTCTTACTACCAAATTGTAGGCATGATGGAATAAGTCACAAAACGACCACATTATCTCTCTACGGGATTAAGTTGAAAAGACCCATGTAGTAATTATCAAAACTCTACCCTTAATATAGAATCAAGAGAGTCCCGAAAATTATAACCTTCAATCTTTTAATAATAAAACTCTTGTTTTCCGTATTATTTTGTCCTCTTTAATTATTATTTTAGGAATGAAATTTTAATGGTTTATAATCTCCTTTATCTTATGGCAAGAAATCAACGTCTCTGCATAATTACAGACTAAACTCACAAGTTGTATTGTAACTGCGCTAATATAGCAATACAATACACTACAAGAATAAGGCATATTAACATTAGCTATTTATCGATGGGCAAAATACCGCTCGATAAATTTTTTTTCTTACCGATACAGTTGGTGTAACAAAAATGGATGGTAAGTACCTGGTGACAAAACAAATAGTTGGTAATTTAACACACTGGTCGATAATTACCGACATAAATGTTTATTTTATCCACCGAATATTTATCGGTAGGTAAATTATTTTAAATAAACCAGAAAAACATATTATCAATTTTATTATTTACTTAGTGAAAAATAACACCTAAACATACCCGACCATCTAATACTTACCAACACATCAACGAACACCATTTATCTTCCCCCCCCCCCCCCCCTAGCCACCACCACCACGTAACATCGGACCTCTAGTCCTCTACACCCATCTTTATTTCTGTTCCCATTCTTTTATTCTACGAGGTTAGGTTATGTAACACCCAATTTAACTGAAGAGGTTCTTTAGTTAGGGTATCTCACTGAAGAGGTTTATTAATATGCTTAAATAAAAACTCCACGGTTAAGCGTATTGCTGGGAGAGTAATATTATGATGAGAGGCCTCTTTGACAGGTTTTCCGGATACACATGAACAAGGGCAAATACAGTAGGTAACATTGGTAAAAGTTACTACCTTGATGTGACGGTTATATATCGTCTTTAACAACTCAATTCTTAGCTACTCTACCCCCGAATTTTGAGAGGGAGTTGATCGATTTTTGAGAGTATTCATAGCTATAACATGATTTTCAATATTTTATACATTATTATTGATTGTTAATTTGTTTTAATTTCATTATAAGCTCGAGAAAATCAAGACAAGGAGGTTGAACATGACAAACGACAGTTGACCAATTCAATCCGAAGATAAGAACCGTATAAGGGTCTTTTTTTTTACAAATAGAAATTTCAGTTAACTATTTACTCAAATTTTGAAATATAATTGTGAACGATATTATAGGTTTAGATATGTAATACAAGACTATCACGCGTGCAGTACAAGACGTCATATATTAATATAGACTTGTAACTAATTACAATAACAAATATATTTGCCAGAACCGGGAGGTCTTTTAATGCAAACTCCAAAACCTTTTTTTGTTGTAATGCACATTTTACGACATTCATTAAGATCACAACCGATATCATTTAACATTCTTGCATTTGCATGGTGCTCTTTGGTAGGCACTCCCATCACCATTGCTGCAAAATATTATTAACGCAAACTTTTAGTTATCATATAAAAATAAATTTACTTAGGAAAGAACTACTTTATACAACTTCTTGATAACTAATCCATATTTTATATCAATATATCGAATGGATAGGAAATAAAATTAATAAAGACGATTGTGCATAAATTCCTGTATGAAGTGATTTTAAAATACCTTTGTGAATGCTCGATTTCATCTTACCCGGTCAAATAGCACAAATTAATTAGGGATGAAGTAATTGGAGGAAAGTAGTATATATTCCTTAAAACTAAGGTAATTTGGTGGTCTTAAAAGTTATAATACTCCGTAGTTACCTTTTTTTCCAAGATATAAATTTTTAATAATAAAAAAAAGCACTCGTGATTTCTTTTGTATAAATATTAATAAAAGAGCACCAGTTATTATTGATAATGATTTTAACGTTTTATGCAAAGTTATCAAAAAGAGAAATAAAATTATTAATTAAGTTTCAATTCTTTCAAAGGTTATATCATCTAACATGATAAAATATATTACATATAGATACTTGGTAAATAGTTAATATGTAGGAGTACTATAAATACACTATCTCATGGAAAATTAAATTAAGAGTACAAAGAAATATTGTGTACATTAATATGTACCTTGGAAAACAAGAAAATGAACTAGCACTCCCATTACTGTCGACATTTTTGCCATAATTTATATTTTGATTATATATCGACACTACTTTAATGACTCTTTTAGATTAGTTATATGCTTCGGTTTGTTGAATATAATGAGTTGTTAGGACTTGAGAACTCCTTTATTTATATGCACGAGAGCAAGAGAATGCAATGTATTTGATCATTTTTTCCAATTTTAGTTTTAGACACTTTAAGTTTCAAATCAAAAGTACATTGTACGTAAGACAAATATAAAGCTTTCGATTTCACCAATTTAATTTCTAGCGGAGGGACTATGCATTGATAATAAAAGGGAATATGTCAATTATTTAATAATTAAAAGGTGGTTTCTTTGATTACTTATTGATTTGTATTATTGTGATCTTCATCGAGTTTATGGACATGATCATACGTATGATTTCCTGATATAACTTTTTTAAAAATCTTGTATCATTTTATATTGTCCACCTAACAATATTTGTAATGATGAGATTATATGGGGTATTTCCTTACATAATGTTATGGAAAAAATTAATTACCTATATATGGTTGTGATTTGACTCGTATTTTCGCATATTTAGTCTCCTAACTAGCCTAGTTCTCATGCTTTTTAGTATATATTAGGGTCGTTTCTTGTCTTTAGCTTCCTATTATGCACGTTCTATAAGGTTTTGTGTCCTTTGTAGGAGAGGAGCACTAACCTTGCCTAAACGGAGTGAAACGAGGCTAAATTGATAATATCCAAAGATCAAGCATCAAAGCGAAGACCAATAATAAAGACCTAAGTCAATAAAAAAAGTAATTGGGCAATGACTAAGGATCCCCACGAATTAGAAGAGAGCCATTACAAGAGGAAATTGCTTGGAACCAAACTAAAAATTACTTGTTTGACTATGAAAATTTTCTAGATGAAACGACGTCGAAAAATTAAGTGGTCTAGGCTTTTGAATCACTCCAATAGGAGTCCGGATGAGGAAATGACGTCCGTTTTACAATCCGAGCTCAAATAGATAAGCTACCCGTCGGGACGCCTGATCCCACTCCAGGTTGCCCAGATTCTCATGCAGGGAGATTTTCTCAATAATGGAGTCGTGGGGTTCCTCCTAGGACTTGCAAGACTCTAATCCTCTTTCAAGGGGTTTAAGCGTCATTTAAGCCCTTAGTTAACCTAATTCTTGTACTACTATATATACCCCTCTTGTATTTGGAGGAGATTAAGCTTCCTTAGTTTTGATTAAGCTCTCATTAGGAGTAGATTAGAATAGATTAGTCTTTAATCTTTCCACAAACTACACATTAATCTTTCCTTAATTATTGTTCAAGATTTATTATTGGGTTATTATTGGAGAATTGACAACTCTTCATCAATCAGTCAAGTTCTCTTCTATTATTCTTTCCTTTCCATTGTTCATCTTAAGATTGGTATAATTCCTTTACTTTTTACTTGTTTATTGTTTATTGTTTCACTCTTTCATCATGTTTATATTTGTTAGATGATTGACACCATTTTTAAAATGTTTTCCATGATAATGAGTGAATAGTTTTCTAACTAGGGGTTAGTGGGGGATTAGGGGAGTCAATCATGGCAAAGATTTATGCTTAATGAGTTCATATAAATGCTTGCTTATTATTTTACAACTTATGAAAATGTCATGTTTGATGAAATGCTTGATTGGCAACCTAGCATGTTTCTCTTATCCTTACAACAAGACTGGTAAGACATAAACCAACTCAAGGCTTGTAAACCATGCATATAGTTAATTAGGAAGAATTAAGTCGATTGTAGGTGTTGTAAAGTCTTGACCGACTCGGCTCCAGGACCCAAACCTTCCTAGGACTCATTTATGTTATATCACCATGAATAGGGAAAACCAAGTCGACTTGTAGATGTTGTAAAGTATTGACCGACTCGGCTCTGAGGCCTAAGTTTCCCCTAGAAATCGTAACATATACACTAAATTAATCCAACAATAATAATTGCTTGCATCTATGAAACTTGTTTGTTTGATCTCACCATGATTTCCCTATGATCCCATGATTCCCTAGTATTGTTTAATCATTTGTTCACATCTTTGTTTTATTGCTTGTTTACATTCCATTGCTTTTATTAGTTTAGAATCTTCAACCCAACCAATTGTGACAAACCTAGTGCAATTACAATTAGATTGAATAATTTGAGTACCCCCGTCCTTTGGGTTCGACCCCGACTTGCTTTCTATGCTAGTAGTTGGGTATAAATGTGTTTGAGAGCGTACAACGACATGTTCATCAAAATGGCGCCGTTGCCGGAGACGGTGTTGTGTATTTAAATCGTTCTTTTATCTAGTTTTAGTTGTGCTTATTCTTGAGGGATCTTGGTTCCTTGAGAATTTTAATTCTTGTACTTTCTTTGTTTTATATGATCAACATGTCTACTTTAATTTTTTGGCAATTTGAAAATGAGTCATTTGATAAATATATTACAAGATTTGAAGATTATATGACTCATGCTTGGCATTGGGGTTTTACTCTTTCAAATTATGAAGCATGTTGTGTTGTTTATTAAGGAAAACTATGATGAAAATGAGATTTTTGAGAATGAGACACCTTCCTATAACCTTGAGCCTACCCACTATGTTCACAAATTTGCCCCTCCTTGGGAAGATGGAGTGATTGATGAAGAGAGTGATGATGATGAGGAGTGCATTTTTTATTGTGAGACCAATGCTTGGATGTCATCATCCTACTCTTCTTGTGTAACAATGAACCCAACTTCCATGGAATTTTATGTTAATGGGCAAAGTGAGAGTCAGATGGATGAGAGCTTGAGTGAAAACTCACTCTTTGAGGATGACATTTTAGAGGGAGACAATTGTGTTGAGCTTGGTGAGCCTTCTTACGACAACCCCTTTGATAATGGACCTTGTTGGGATGAGGATTATGATGAAATTTTGGAACTCCAAATAGACACCATTGAAGTCACCTTGGATAATAATGAGAGTACTTGCCTTGAGTGTGGTGACTTTGACTATTTGGAGGACGAGTTGAGTGAAATGTTAAATTACTCGTTTCATGTTCCTTCGATCCATCACATCTGCTATGATTTTTGTCATAGTGTTCTTAACATGATTGTTCGGTCTATTATTTGGGCATTTTTCAATTGCATAATCTTGTGTTTTTATCCATGCCTATTTATATGTCACTCCAAAAAATATGACCAACTTCTACGTGCTTTGAGTGCTAGTGCTAATTTTCTATGAAATTATATATTGACAATCTTTGTTTGATGGAGTTCCTCAATAATCATTAACTTGTATATATGCATTTAGTGTAGATTTGCATTCATTTAAATATTGCATGAGAGATGAAAGGGATGGATCTCATATTTTAATTGAGCTTTTTGAAGAAATTGCTGAAAATGAGAAGGTACCAAATGTAAAGAAATGAAGAAAATGAAGATTTTGGATTGTGCACATCTTTCTTATCATTAAAAAGGCGTTGGGTCAAAATTTGTTGAAATCCGTGGGGCCCTACCTCAACTCGTGCGAGTTGAAACCAAAGGAAAGAAGGATTTTTCACTGCTTGAGAATATGGGCTATTTTTGGAGAAATCGGGCGCCCCAAGTCTTCAACCTGTGCGGGTAAAAAATGACTCGAGCGAGTCAAGCCCCAATTCAAGCGAGTTGAAAACAACTCAAGCGGGTTGACCCCAAAAATCACTTTTTCTCTCTGTTAGGAATTAATGCCTTCAATTTGTGTCGAAGACGGATAAAACAAAGACAAAGGAGATTTTTCCGAGTGGAAAGTGGGTCGTGAGTTTTCCTATGCAAGTCGCGTATCTTCCTGTGTTTAGGTACTGAGGTTTTGGGACCTATTAATGTTGTTACGCATGACATTGGTTTAGGAACATAATGGCTAGATTTGACTTTTCCATAATTAGTTTGTCAAGTTGACTTCTTTGTAAAGTCTCATGCCTTTGTTTGTTAGGTGGTTCAAGTCTTACGGGTATGTATTGGTTTTAGGAAATTAATTATTTAATTTCCTATTAGTTTATTATTAATTAGTCTAGATATTTTATCTTGGGTGGAATAAGTATATAAATACCCAAGTTTTATTCTAGGTTAATTAAGAGAGAGGTTTGAGAGCACAATAAAGAGGGTCGATTTGTGAGGTTCCTTCTGAAGAAGAAAACTAAGTTTGTTCCGGGCTCAATTATTGGTGTTCGTCTGTCTTTGAAGATCGGAGGAGTTTGTTCAGATCTTGGTAGGCCTCAAGATTATTTGTCCTTCGTCTTATTGGGGTAGTCTCTTTTGTTCCTTTGAGACTACTATATTTGTTGGTAGAATAGGGTATACTTTTGGCTCATATTGAGCGCGTGTGTACCGGTCTACTGTTGTACTATTTTCTCCACTATAGTGAAATTTGATCTCCTCGCAGGGTGGACGTAGCCAGTTATTTTACTGGTGAACCACGTAAATCTTTGTGTCAACTTTATTTACATTCGTTATTTATTGTTCTTATCTCCTTATCAATTAACTGTTTGGGTAACAGGACGCCTCCGTTACAACAATTGGTATCAGATCTAAGGTTCTGATTTGGGATTTGCTTCCGCGTTATTTGTGTTTTAGGCGTTATTTAGGTTTATTGATTTTCAGGTGAAAAGATGTCGTCTACGAATGTTTTGAATGTTGAAAAGTTCACTGGGAGAAATAGTTTTGGGCTGTGGCAGTTAAAGATGAGAGCTTTGCTTAGACAGCGAGGCGTCTGGTCTGTTATCTCAAAGGCAAATTCAGCAGGTAGTTCGTCTGATGCAGCAAAGATAGCAAAGACAGATGCAGATGTAGTCATGGAGGAGAAGGCTCATTCTTTAATTATGTTATGTTTATCTGATCACGTTATGGTTGAGGTTGCCGATGAGGAAACTGCTATAGGTTTGTGGTTGAAGTTGGCATCATCTTTGTATATGACAAAGACTCTAACCAACAAGTTGCTTCTTAACCATCGTTTGTTTGGTCTTCGTATGCAAGAAGGTACGTCTCTCAAGGACCATCTAGACCGTCTTAACTCTATTTTACTTGATTTACGTAATTTAGATGTTAAGGTAGATGATGAGGATGCTGCCTTAATTTTGTTAGTTTCTTTGCCAAATTCGTTTGAAACTTTTGTGGAGTCTTTTGTTGTTGGTAAAGATTCTTTGACCCTAGAGGAAGTGAGGTCGGCGCTTCACACTAGGGATTTGCACCGATTAGCGTCAGGTGGTGTTGTAGACAGTAGTCATGTAGGGCTTGTTGTTAATTCGGAGGGTTCTAGTAAGGGTAAAGCCAAGTCTAAGGGTCCTCGTAAAAATGTCTGCAATTACTGCAGGGAACCAGGTCATTGGAAAAATCAGTGTCCTAAGTTGAAGGAAGTGGTGTTTCACATTGCACAAAAGGTTGCCAAATACGATTCTGAGGAAGATTATGCTCTCGTTGTTGATGTTGTTCCACGTTCTTTGGATAGTTGGATTTTGGATACGGGATGCGTTTATCATATGTGTCCTTTTAGGGAATGGTTTACTTCTTATGAAGCTTCACATGGGGTTAATGTTGCCATCGGTGACGGGTCTATTTGTGAGGTGCTTGGAGTTGGTACTATTCGGGTTAGAACATGTGATGGTGTTGTTATCTTTCTAGAAGGTGTTAGGCATGTTCCACGTTTGAAGAGAAATCTTGTATCACTTGGGATGTTAGTTGATCAGGGCTACAGTTTTCAAGGTGATGGTGGATCATTGTGCGTTGGTAAGGGTTCTTCTGTTACTTGGAGGGGTGTTAGGGAAGGAACTATTTATGTCCTTCAAGGCACTATGCTGACTGTTGGAGCATCAGGTAATCGTTCTTCTGTCTCTCTCGAGTCTAAGTTGCGGCATATGCAAATTGGATATATGAACGATACTTTGAAGCACATCCAGTTTAGGTCACTTGGTGATATTCTGGATAATTCGGGTTTGGATAGCTTTAGTGAGAATGGTAGTGTTGATGGTAAGGTGGAGTCTATTCCGGTACAGGTCAAGCTACAAGGTTCTCAAGACAAGCTATCTACTTTTGTCTCTGCGCCTCAATGAGGCGGTCTGCGCCCCAAGAGGTGGGGCGGTTTAGGGCTCCAGGTGGAGCTGTTATGGCTCTTGAAAGAGAGCCGGTTAGGACTTCGTAAGGGGTCATTTTGAAACTTCGACGGGAGTTTATTCTTTGGAGCTTTGGGTTGGACTATCTTGTCTAACAATTTGTACCTTTGATGGAGGTAATTTGTGCTCACTTAGAATGTTTGCTTTTGTTTGGTTTCGACTTGAGTTCTGTTGCCTTGGTGTAGGCATTTTTGTGGTGGTCATGACACCTAGTATACTCAAGTGAGACATTTGTTTTGTTCATGGCGTTTGTGTTCTTTTTGGCACAGTTTGGTACGACGGTACATTTAGCCATGTAGTTTGGGGGAGATTTTGTTTTGGAGATCTTGTGTGTGTTGTTTTGGTACACCGTTCCATCATAGTGACATTTGGGTATCTCATATATTTGTGTTGGCGTTTGGTAGCTTTTGTCCTCTTCGGAGTTTGTTACATTTGGCCTTCCTATTGGTATGAAGATATGTTGGGTACTTAGTACAATTGGTAGTTTCAGCTTGCTACATTGGGTACTTCATATATTGGTCACATTTGTTGCACACTTAGTTCGTTTGTCCATTTTGTGGATTGTGTTCAAGTCAGTGGAGACTATTGGGACAGGTAGTGACTTGAGAATCGACTCTGTTAAAGCTGGTTTGGATTTGGTTCGTTTTTTGGGTAATTCAAGTCAAGGTGGAGATTTGTTAGGAATTAATGCCTTGAATTTGTGTCGAAGATGGATAAAACAAAGACAAAGGAGATTTTTCCGAGTGGAAAGTGGGTCGTGAGTTTTCCTACGCAAGTCGCGTATCTTCCTGTGTTTAGGTACTAAGGTTTTGGGACCTATTAATGTTGTTACGCATGACATTGGTTTAGGAACATAATGGCTAGATTTGACTTTTCCATAATTAGTTTGTCAAGTTGACTTCTTTGTAAAGTCTCATGCCTTTGTTTGTTAGGTGGTTCAAGTCTTACGGGTATGTATTGGTTTTAGGAAATTAATTATTTAATTTCCTATTAGTTAATTCTTAATTGGTCTAGATATTTTATCTTGGGTGGAATAAGTATATAAATACCCAAGTTTTATTCTAGGTTAATTAAGAGAGAGATTTGAGAGCACAATAAAGAGGGTCGATTTGTGAGGTTCCTTCTGAAGAAGAAAACTCAGTTTGTTTCGGGCTCAATTATTGGTGTTCGTCTGTCTTTGGAGATCGGAGGAGTTTTTTCAGATCTTGGTAGGCCTCAAGATTATTTGTCCTTCGTCTTATTGGGGTAGTCTCTTTTGTTCCTTTGAGACTACTATATTTGTTGGTAGAATAGGGTATACTTTTGCCTCATATTGAGCGCGTGTGTACCGGTCTACTGCTGTACTATTTTCTCCACTATCACTACTACAGATACAGGCTATAACAACGGTTAAAAACCGTTGTTATATAAAAAAGCGGACGTTGTTAAAGCGTCCGTTGTAAAAGGTTTTAACAATGGTTGGGTTTCTTAAGGAACCCGTTGTTAAAACTATTAACAACGGTTTTAAGTATAAAAACCCGTTGTGGAAAATGTGACTCAATTTTTGGGGGAAAGTTGTAATAAAGGGTTGTAAAATACAAAACCGTTGTTATAACTAAAGAAAACGGGTTGTTTATAAATAACCGTTGTTGTTTGTTCTTAAAAAATAAAAAAAAATTAAATTAAATATTACTTGATGCATGCATAATTACGGCCCGTTATAATTCCAATGCATGCATTATTACTGCCATCCCTGTACATATGAACGGACAATATGGAATGAGAAGGGTTAGTAATAAGATTTGAAGCAGCAGAGAGAGATATGATGATGATTATGGCACAACTTCCTAAAATATATATTAATTAAAAAACAACTCAAACCACACATTGCTTAGTATAAATACATGCATTATCTCAACTAACATTCCATTATCTCACTATACATCTCCAAACCCTAACTGCTAAAACAAACTCCAAATAAACCCTACTTAATCTTTCAAACAAACTACAAACTCCAACAAAATGAATGATATCATCCTTAATACTCTTACTATGATCGAGAACAACAACAGTTTCATCCGCCGGTTGCTCCACATTGAGGAAAGTTTCAGGAGCTACCTTGCGGATGCTCGATCCATACTGAAGGACGCCAAAGAAAATGGCTTGACAGAGCAGCAGCAGTTGCAGCTATATGACGATATAGCAACTGCTGAACAGAACCTCCAAATAGCCAAGGAGGAGAGGACGGATATCATAGAGGAGAATAAGACCCTCTATGAAAATATAAGAATTGCATTTTTATTAATGTAATTTTTTTTAATTTATGTATTTATTATATATATATATATATATATATATATATATATATATATATATATATATATATATATATATATATATATATATTATGTTTATCATGCATTCCTCTCTATCATCTTGCTTCTTCTTTGTTTTAGTTTATTTAATTTGTTTTACTAGCTAATTATGCGAATAATACTTAAAGAAATAACATAATGGTCGATAAAAACACATACACATGCAAATAAAATAATTAGAAAAAGAAAATAATGACGATGAAACCAACAGTGACGGCGAGATTTACCTGATAATTAGAGAAAGTAAGAGACGATGAAATCAACAGTGACGGCGAGAAGATAAAGCGACGATGAGAAAGAGAGAAAGAGACGATGAGAAAGTGTGTGTTTTGTGTTTGTGTTTGTGTTTGTCTGCTGTGTTTATGTTTGGGTATTAAGGTTTATGTTTTGTGGCTGTAGCAGATTTGTGTTTGTGTGGTTTATAGTATGGAAGGTATTGACAACGGTTATTAAACAACAACCGTTGTTAAATAAGTTTTAACAACGGTTGTAAAATAACAACCGTTGTCAAATAAGTTTTAACAACGGTTGTAAAACAACAACCGTTGTCAAATAAGTTTTAACAACAGGTTTCAAAAGTAACCGTTGTGATTACTTTTCACTAACTTTGCGTTAATTTTGCGCCAAATTATTAACAACGGTTGTGCATGTGTTACCCGTTGTTAAAACTTATAACAACGGTTTTTATAACCATACCCGTTGTAATTCATTTTAGTAAAATTCGCGCCATACATTCTACAACGTCTATTGTGATTTTCGTGAATATGATGGGTGATGTCGTCGGGTCACATCCAATCAAACACATTTATAAAACTCAACATACAACTAGTTAGTGGTAAGTCGAGGTCGATCCATGGGACGGTGTGCTTTGGGTTCTAAGTCTATCTATCTCAATTTGTGCTAGTGTCACAATTGATGGGGTTTGTAGTTGTGTCTAAACTAATGTAAGCAATATAGTAAAACAAACAATAAAAGGAAGGATGTAAACAAATGGTTAAAAGTGCTAGGATATCATGGGGTCATAGGGGATTCAAGGTGTTGATCATACAAACATGTTTACAAAGTTGCAAGCAATTAATGTTGTGGAGAAACCGAGTTGGTTTATATCTTACGGTTCTTAGGAAGAGTTGGGTCCCGGAGCCGAATCGATTAGATTGTACAACACCTACAAGTCGACTTACTTTCCTCCTAATCAACTTCTATGCATGGTCTAACAAGACTCGAGTTGGTTTATATCTTACAAGTCAAGTTGAGTAGATAAGAGATGGTTGTAAATGCAAGGATTCATAGGCTTAGCATTTCATCAAACAATACATGTGCATAAAGTTGACATCACAACAAGCAAGCAATTTAATCATGTGAACATATTAGATTAAGCATGAATCGATCCCATGTTGGTTTCCCTTAATTACCCACTAATCCTAGCTAAAGGACTACTCACTCATGATCAAGTTTAATATGTTAATAAGGTTGTCAATCATACTAACAAAGCCAAACATGATGAATAAGTAAGAAAGATCAACAATAATTAAAACAAGGATTAAGAGGATTATACCTATGGAGATTCCAAAACAATAATGCAAAGAATAATAGAAGAAACTTGATGATTGATGGAAGGTTGTCAATCTCCCAATAATAACCCAATAATATTCAATTACCCAATAATAAAATTGAATGATAAACTTGAACAATAATTAAGAAGAGATTAATGTGTAATTTGTGGAAAGATTAAAGAGTAATCTATTCTAATCTACTCCTAATCTAATCTAAAGAAGGATTTTCTACTCTAAAAACTCGTGTATCTCTAATAAAACTTGAAAAAAGGATCCCCCTTTGATTATTTACAAGTGGGGTATTTATAGTAGAAATTAGGTGGATGCATTAGGGTTAACTAAGGGCTAAAATAGTAATTACACTTTTTAAATTTGAGCAGGGAGACTCCGGTATTTTTCGAAGAAAGGGCGTCTTTCTCGGAGCTTGAAGAACACGAAAATTGTTGTAAAGGAATCCGGGCGGATTGGTGTCGGGACGGGCGGATTGTAGCAGGGGAAGACGAGCGGATTTGGAGCAAGACGCTCGGATTGTAGCAAGGGAATCCGAGCGGATTGGTTAGAAGACGAGCGGATTGGCGGACAGCTTCTTTGTTTGACCTCGGATTGTAAAACGGGCGTCATTTTCTCATCCGGACCCCTATTGGAGTGATTCAAAAGCCTAGATCACTTGTTTTTTCGATGCCGTTCCAACTAGCATACTTTCAGAGCCAAAGGAGCAGCCCTTGATTTGCGTTCCGAGCAATTTTCTTCATGAATGGCTTCCTTGCTTTTCCTCCTTGCTTTAAACCTTATGACCTTTCTATATACTCTTTATTCTTATATCATTGGTCATCATTCTTGCCTCCTCTTCATACTAGTCCATCTAATATCATCAATAAGCTTCCAAATATGCACGAAAGACGGGAATTTCCGCCTTATTATCTCCTTTTCTACAAAACATATGAAATGCGATAGAAAAGCAAATAGGAAGGTTTTGACGGATAAAATGGCCATGAAATGCTATAATAGTATGCAAAATAGGCTCAATTAGGGGACTAAATGTGCGCAAATAATGGTCACATCAGAATAATCGTTGTTAAAGGGGCGTTGTAGTTGCCTGGATTTGCAGTAGTGTATAGTGAAATTTGATCTCCTCGCAGGGTGGACGTAGCCAGTTATTTTACTGGTGAACCACGTAAATCTTTGTGTCAACTTTATTTACATTCATTATTTATTGTTCTTATCGCCTTATCAATTAACTGTTTGGGTAACGGGACGCCTCCGTTACAACACTCTCATTTGGCTCGTGACATTGCTATGTATGCATCCTATCTACCATATTCATCTCCTACAATGATTGTAAAAACCGTTTATTTCCCTATCTCTCATGTGTAGTTGCATTTGTGTAGTTACCTCATGGTTAAACCACTTTCTTCCTACATTAGCAATAGTGTTTAAAATCGGTTTGGGGAGGTTAAACCATGAAATAACATACATTATAGTAAATCATATAGAATAGACTTGCATTTGTGAAATATTTCATACTGCATTTACATTAGTTAGTTCATATAGTATAGTTTGCATATCTCACATGTCCACTAGTTAGTTGCATATAGTTAGTTCTTGCATTCATGCATAGTCACTAATGACCAATCATATTCCTTGTGGTGTGATAACTTCTTGGCTACTGTTTATTTCAAGGTGACCTTTGAAGCCATGCAACCGTTCTTTTACTTTAACATCATCTTTGTCTAACAAAAGGGAATGGGCACAAAATAATCAAATTGAGTTCAAGTAGCAAGATCAAAATCAAATGTTTTCAAATTGCATCAATGAAATGAGGAGCAAAAATAGACTCCTATGCTTTAATAGAAGTACATATGCAAGCAATTAACGCGTAAATCCCGAGTGAGGGAACAATCAAGTTTTGAAAGCTCTTTTCTTTATAAAATTGTGTAAAACATTTTAAATGAAATTTGTTGCTTGTAATTGCATTATGCGTATTCAATAGGCTTTAGACACATGACCGATGCGACATAAACTTCATACAGACGCAGACTGATGGACTAACGCAACACAGAGTTTGGTTTGACATGACGCAGGGATGACTTTGCGTAAGTATGCGCAACCCCTAGCCAAATATGGACGATAAGGTGTATCAGTTCCAAAGGTATAAGATATGCCATGTATTGATGAGCCACATATCAGCTGTCTTTCTGGGCAACCCTAGCCACCATTTGCTACAGTGAAATCCTCTCTTGAGGCATGATAACTCTGAGAATCGATCTAAGACCGTTGTCATTGTCCGGACTAAGCATTAGCTTGACTCAATTAAGACTCAAAGAGTAAAAGGGAGGAATAAAAGAAGGGTGGTGTCTCGTAAGAGAAGCCCCGATGATGAGAATATGACTTGGGAGGTCGGTAAAAAGGGAATCTGGGTGACGACCTAAAGAAGGAGCCCCCAGCTAAAGAAGTAGAATATGGAAGTTGCGGTTGGGATGGCTGGAAGGGAGGTTGATAATTCAAGTCAAAAGTGGATGGTTGGGGTGGTTGTGTTCTTGTTAAAGGACTGCCTACGTATTCACGTGGAGTGAAAGCAAACCAGATCATAGTTCTGTGTGTGTTTGTGTGTGCCTAAGCTAACTGTTAGGGCCTTAAGGTGCATGGGTCACGAGGGTAATTTCCTTTGTTGACTCGAATAATTTATTTGAGACAATTACACCTTGATCATAGACCAAAGAGGTATATTTTATAAAACTTTCCTTGTCATATGAGCACACTCAAAAGCGGACCCTCAGGATGATATGGGCACGTCCTGTTGCGGGTAGCAAAGTATTTGAAGACTCCGTGTCTGGGTCTAGGTGAAAATGGCTTGGATATTTGGAAAGTGGAGCTAGGAAATAAGAGGCTTTGAATCAATAAATCTCTGGAGCTTCATTTGTGGAGTTAAGGCTAATGGGGTTATGGCTTATAATATGGCTTGGAAATGGGGTCTCGTGCTTGATGTAGCCTGAGCACACAAAGGGTAGGTAAATTGATGCGGGTTCAAATTTCCGTGACTTGGCCCTAAGGGTTGGGTATACTTGACGAGCTTGAGAGGGTTCTTAAAATTCCTAACCATCTCCCAGTAGCGGTCTCGAGAAGGACTTAGGGTGTATACAGGCTAATATGGCGGTGCTAGCTTACCAGATGCATCTTCAGCTTCAAGTTCTACCATTGAATTGTGGCATTCAATATCAAGCTTCTTCCAGACTTCTTCTTTTGATTTCAGACTCGTTCTTGATTCGGAATTTGGATTCAGGCTATTGGTCCGGGATCTTTCTTGGATGCTTCAGGCTCTATGCTTTTGATTCTTTGAAATAAATAATTTCGACATTGGATATTGACATCAGGTTTTGCTTAATTGGACTTTTAAATAGCTGGTATTGATATTGGTCTTGGTTTCTCTTCTTGATTGAGCTTTGTTTTGCAGCTCATTTGTCTTGGATTATGGTTTGTATTATGCTTGGATACTACTTGTCATCATGGATTCGGGTCAGACTAGCACCTTTGGTAAAATAGGTTGGTCTTTAATAAACGGTTTGTCTATGGTGGGGGAATAGGCTTGCTTTCTATCATAGATCATCAACAAGGATGGTCTGGATTCGTTTTAGAATCTCTGGAAGTACGCTCATCCTAAACTGTACAGCGAGGTTTCTATTGCCAGACATGGAATAGGTGAAGAAAATGGACAAGGAGCTTCAGGTTCTCTACTACAACTCAGAATAAAACACGTTTACGTATACTCACATTGACTTGGTATATTTGGCTATTTGTTTCAAAATGTCTAAAATCAATTATCGTTGTCATAGGAAATGGGTAAAGAGAGATGATAAGAATATGTGGATTTTAAAATAGTATTTTGATTGAAATTATTATTTAATTTAACATAGACTCGAGAAAACGTGACTCATGGGACAGCCTCCAGGTTGCCACTAGGAAATGGAAATGAGAACAAAGAAAGACAGGCAGATACTAGAATAATTATTATGGTAAAGAAAGCTTAAGATTCGAGCTTGAACTCTAACTCGATCTTGTGGATAGGGGACACCCGCGCCGCGTGCACCTGCGCGTAGTGGTTTTGAGGCGGCGGCACTTCTCCCACGGAACCTTGGTTTGCCAAAGCACATCATAGGCCATTACCGTTTTGTGAGGCATTGAAAGCGATGAAAGGTTGAATAAGACTGCATTTGTGGAGTCGCCACCAATTTATTGTGGAAAATTGGAAACCGTTCGAATACCTCTGCCATGTCAAGATACAAAGTAATGACATGAACACTAAGAACTCGTTATCCTTAGAATTCTATGTTTAGAATGACTCTCGTGATGCCAATGGACACGGATGTCCAGAGATAACTGGAGGAAAGGGTGATGGTACGTATAAGGAAGTTCTTTGATTCGAACACCTAATCCCCCCGCCACGATAGCGGGCTCTACTAATGATTAGGAAAGTCGTTCATATTTGATATATCGTCGAGGTAATGCATGCAATGCAACAAACATGGATTAATCCTAGCATAGGAATTTAGAAAATGTCGGTTAACACGTGTTTTAGAAAACAATTTGGTCGAAGTAAATGTTAGATTTAATATATATGAATGCCATATAATTAAATCATACATAATAATAATTATGATAAATGAATTAAAAAAATAAAAATTACAAGTTTTATTTGATCTACGTCAAAAACACGCTCAAAGACAGGATTTCGAAGAAGAAAATAAAATTAGAATTAAGATATGAAAATATGTCAGATTAGAGGTAATAATACGAATAATAATTGATTTAAACCGTAATGAGGAACACGTCAAAGCGAGAAAGAGTTCAGAAAAGGAGGAAATTTGCAGGAAGTCGAGGAAGAAGAAGAAGAGCAGGAGCAGTAGACAGCCTCTGGAAGAGGCGCACCAAGGATGTGATACTCCCTGAAGGCGCGACTGTTGTTGCGTTTCTTCTCGACGCCTAACCTCTACTATTTCGTGAAAACGGTTTTAAAAGGTGGATTTTAAATCGGTTTTCGAACATGCTCTAGATATAGATTTACATTATTGATACAAAATAAAAGTACAATAATAAAATGGGATTTACACCCTCGGGCTTACATGTTTGACGAAACGAGATTGACTAAAGTTATTGTTTAGTGATTGCTCAAATCGAATATGCGTTGAAAGTGCCCTCCTTAGAGGATTTAGTAGATTGATTAAGTTGATTAAAGGTGGAGTTGGTCAAGTTGGTCGGTCTATGAAATGTGACTGGGACTCAGAATGATCTGAGCTTACATGGTCGATTGATCAAGCACGTAGGCGTCGAAAGGCAATATTTTAGTCTAGAATGCAAAGAGAGAGAGAGAGAGAGAGAGAGAGAGAGAGAGAGAGAGAGAGAGAGAGAGAGAGAGAGAGAGAGAGAGGGCGGAACACTCGCGTGCCAAATATGGAGGCGGAAGGCCTCTATTTATACTAAACATATGGAAGAGTTTTGGAATGACACGGATTTAGAAATAAATCTCGAAAATATTATGGAAAATCCGAAAAGAGGACTGGAGAAGAGGCGCATCAACTACTGCGTTTCTTCGAAGAGGCGCATCATTTGCTGCGTCTTTTCTCCAGCGGTTTCCTCCTTGGCAAGAAAGATTTCCGCGTTTTATTATGGAATTTCGGTAGATTTACACTTCCTTATTGCATGAAACACAATATTACGGTAGATATTTACTTAAAATATTAATTTTAATTAGGAATAAATATCTAGAGAATTCTAGAACATTCTGGAATATTCCGATTCGGCATTTAAACGTTTTTAGAAAATGAAGCGGTTTTTTACCCAAACTCCAAATGAACTCTAATTACTGTCAAAACGACTGTATCGGTGCGTGGATGATGACCCAGGGGTTGACTCGAGTGTTTGAGATATCACTTGATGATGAACTTATGGATTGTCATAAATCATTCCGCGCATCAAACATGCGGCCTAATCATCACTGGCTAGTTAGCGAGAGGTGTAGAAATGAGGTATCTACAGAGCCCCCACTTTGACTAAGGCTTAGACAAGGCGAAAGTTAAAGTATAGCCATCAGGTCAATCAAATATTATAACCTGACGACTATGGCGACGCGAGGCGGCTCAAGGGGTCTGAACCAAGGACCTGTCGTCGGGAACATTTTAGAGTCTGTCGACTATTTGGGAGGATCGTTTAAAGTCCACTAGACTAGTAAGGAAGCTCACCAGTCATAAGAAGAAACCATACCTGAGACACCCCTGGGTGAAGGATTCGAAGGTACAAATACTCTTCGGAGAATTTTATCTTAAACTCCGTGGGGAAGAATCATATTTTGAGTCGACAACGGCGCATCCTTGGCACCGCTGAGGAGAAAATAATAGATTGACAATGACGCGTCCTTAGCATCGCTGAGGAAAATAAAGGTATTTGATTGACAACGGCGCATCTTTGGCAACGCTGAGGAGAAAATCCGCTCGGGTCGTCGCTGGCGAAATTCTGATAAAGAGGAGAAGCCCATGAACTATATTTAGTGATCATTATTCTCTCCGGGGAACAAAATGTCGTTGTTTTCTGTAGTCTGTTGAAGAGAAAATGTCGATTCAGACGAAGAGAACGCCTAGAAAGGAGCCATATGTTGAAGATAAGATGTTCGGGGAAGAGGCGCATGAAGCCCGGGCCCACAATCAACGAACTTATAACGAATTTTAACGAATCTATGAGGAAAATCGCTGAAGAAGAGACGCAGCAAAAACTGCGACCCTTGGAAGAGGCGTGGTGCCTTCACCACCTTGTACTGTTGAGCAGCGGGCCCGTTTGTGGTTGTGGTGGTTCTTGTCTTCGATTTACTTCGGAGACAAGGAGGAGAGGCTATTGACAAAGCTTCTTCCGTTTCTTTCTGACTTAAGTAGCCTAGGTCACTGGAACTGGGCTACTCCTAGTTTTGCAGTTCTCACGCGCTATATGAGGGCTATGGTCCGTCCGGAGTTGATGGAGAAGGGGACTTCTCCTACCACTGTCGGTCCTGGACTCCTCTTGGAGGTATGAACCTTTTTTGAAAAATATGAAAGATCATTTTTGTAGAAAACGATTTGTAATCATTATTATTTTGCCTGCAGGCGTGGGTGTACTCTTACTTCCCTGGCTTTGCGCCCAAGAGGACGGAGGACATACCGAGAGCGTACCCCGTCGTGAGGGACTAGGTATTATGTCGTTAAAAGAGCCAGTGGTCTTATTATGATGTTTGTCGGAGGGGCGTGAATGCCCTAGGATTAGACAGTGTAAGTGTCTTTGATCTTTATTTTATTTTTCCTTTATTTAGAGATGATCATAGGAATGACCCCTCATTTTCTTGCTTTAGTTGGTGTCCAGGTTCTAGGAGAGCTACTCTGGGGCTCCAGCCTTTGTGGTTGAGGTTCTCCGTCCTCAGAGTTCGAGTAGGTTGTTGTTGACGACACCTATGGGGCCTGTGTGGTACCTGGGTGAGCGTTTGACTTGGTAGTGCTCTCGTGACACTTTTACGGTTCCTATAGACCCTCCACAGATGATGTTTAGGGAGACTCCAGAGGCCGAGAGGGCAGCTGACCTGGCTGACGTGAGTGGTGAAGCCCTCCTTCTTCCTGGTGAGGAGTACGCTGAGTTTGTTCGCCCGAGGCTAGCATACTGGCCGATCGTGGTAAAACTATTTACCGTTTACTTGTCTTTGATAGATCTGATAAATGATGAATGATTAGCGAATAATGAACCACTTGAGTTTTGTAGGAGATTGAGGTGGCGGGCGTTGAGCCCCCAACTTTTCCAGAGACTTTGAAGTACATTGACTCGACGGGCATGGCGGTGATCTCGAATATCCATTCTTTCAGCGAGGCGATGACTGACGCTGGCTTGGATGAGTGGCAGCACGTTGTGAGGAGGGTAAGCCCCCAGCTTTAGCTGTCTTTATTATTTTATGCTTTATTATATAAGAATGCATTTGCTTGAACCTTCTCCGTATTTGAATGAAGGTGGCACCGTTCACGCATGTGGAGCTGTGGAGGATGGCTAATCAGCTGCGAGCTACAGCCATTGAGGCCCTTATAGGTGGCTCGGGGCGGCAAGCAGGTATGAACCTTTTGTACCCGTCTTTATTTTTATTACCTGCAATTTTGTGAAGTGAAGTATCACTCCATTTTTCTGTGTAGAGGGAGCGTGACCTGGTGCAGTCCCAGGAGGAGACGGTCCGTTTGCTGATAGAGCTCGAGGCCAAAGATGTTGAGATCGCTGCCCTTGAGGCGGCAGTGGCTGAGTTGAGGGGTCGTCAGGACTAGTTTGCTGACTTTTGTTTGTACATTTGTACGTTTTGGATGTCTTTTTGGGCAGGGCCCGTATTTTGATGTATATTTTTGCATTTTGGTTGTATATATGACGGCCTACGTGCCTTTGTTCTTTGGTGTTTGTTGTATCCGCAGGTTAGCTTCGAAAAACAGGTTTGGAATGTGATGGTTTGCGCCGTCATGCTGCCGAAATTCACGTAGAAAATCACAAGCAAAACATATAGCAAAAAGAATTAAGATGGCCTAAATTAGCGCGAGAGAAAAAAAAAAGTGCCCGAAAATGGACCAAATGACACGACCGGACGGTAGGGAGGGCTACCCCCTAAAAAAGAATTTAAAAGAAACGTCTAAGTGTGTCATAAACATTTTTGAAAAGAGGGAGTAAAATCATTCCCCGGAAAAAAAAGAACGAGTAAGTGTGCGTATATGGCGAAAATGTCGATTTTGCCTCGAAAGCGAACTCGTAAAAGATTAGGAAACATAAATTTGGTAATTAATCGAAATTACCGAATTAAGTCCCTATAGGAATAGGAAACTTTAACTAAATAAGATTAGGAAAGATCCTACGGCTTTCAAACAAGGAAAAGAGCCTGGGGAAGAGGCGCAGCAAGAGCTATGATCCTTCAAAGAGGCGCAGCTTTTGCTGCGTCTTCTCTCCAGCTTGTTGGTTCTTAGCAGAATTTAGGAAACGTTGGATAGTATAAATAGCGGCTTCGGTTGAGCTTCTATTCTCACAATTCTCCCTTCCTTGACTTCGTCTATTACATAAAACCTCATATATCTTCTCAAATTTTACCCAAAAAAAATATGGATGTCTTTGAAAATCGCATTAAGGAGTGGACGAATGAATTTACGAATGTGGAGAAACACGACATGTGTGCTTTTAACTTAGGATCGATCATAAGTTTTAAGCTAGTTAAGGTAATTAGCCCCTTTTTGGATGCTTGTCTTGAATATTGGGACCCGAATTTACATGTATTTGCCTTTTCGGGAGGCGAAATTTGTCCCTTTCTTGAAGAAATTGCCGTGGTTGGAGGATGGGATGCATAAAGTGTTCCAGCTATAACTCCTAGCTCTCAAAGCTATAAAAATAAATTTAGGGATTTGCTTGGATTGACCAAGGCTTAGGTAGACCGTCTTGTGACCTCAAAAGGTGTCCGTATGTTTGAATTTGTCGACCGATTTATAAATAGGGAGGACCCTACTATCTCTTATGCGGTGAGGCGTAGAGCTTATGGATTTTGCCTTCTTCATTGCTATGTCCTGCGAGGGCATGTGGACAAAGAGATGAGGGGTGACCCTCGATTTTAGGCATAGTGGAGCAAATGGAACTGCACAGGAGCCCAGCATGCTTAGTTCTAGGGGAGACCGTTCTAGGATTGGACAATAGGAAGGCAAACCGCGAGTATCCTTATCTTGGGAGTCCTATTATTTTACAGGTAGGAACCCATTTTCCGTCCTATTCGGCCGTTTTTTTGTGTTTTTTTTTTCAATTTTTTTTCCTTTTTTTTCGTTGCTTTTTTTTGGCCGGTTTTGGATACTGATTCCTGTCCCCTTTTTGCAGATCTGGCTAATGGAAAGGCTGCGGTTGATCGAGCCCCCGGTTGACGTGACAGGATATCGCTCCCGATCAATTGTGATGAGAACGAGGCTATACATAGTGGACTTCACTCGAGTATGCAATTATTGGGAAAATAAATTGAAGAGTGAAGGTGGCCCTTGATTAGGTGGATCGTGTTGTGGTGGCATCTTAGATCGGTGACTGGAGTATCGTCTTTAGATCCGACACGGTCAATTCTCATTCCCGGCTTGGAATGACTCTTCCTAAATCAACAATCTTAAAGTCGATGAATTTCTGGTCATACTAAAGCTAGTTTCCCGATCTTCTATTTTCCATTTCACCTTGTTTCCGAGTTCCTTAGCAGACGGACTCGGGACGGAAGATTACCCAACCTTCATTAGCGGGATTTAGGGCATATTTGCATATTTGGGAGTTCCTGCAAAAGTCACAACATATACCCAAAGTAGCAAACGCGGGGAGAATACAATGAAATAGCTCGTAAGACAAACTAAAATGCATCAAGATGCATACGAAAATAGTAGAATAATTGTGTATAAATGGCACGCATCATCCACAATGGTGTGGTTGAGCTTGGGCTGTGTTCCTTGACAACAGACTACTTGTGATTCGTGGTTTGAGACAGTGGTAGTGTGACATGGCTAAGGCCGTGTGCTCGACATTTATTTCCCTTTGTTTATATTGTTATATTTACATATTTCTCTCTTTATTTTATTTAAGATCATAGGTTGACTTGTGTGCTTGTGTTCGTGTGTCTTTTAATGTCTGTTTCCTTCATGGGAACAGATTAATAATATGTATAGCTGATGGTTGATTGCTTGGGCTGGGACGAGTGAGATGGATGCGTCATCACCTAGTTATACACTTGATTTAAACATTTATTCATTAGAATTCCCTTTTGTCAGTTGTAATTTAATTTATCTAGTACTTCATTTGCTGGCACGGTTTAGCCCTGGGTTATGTTCCAATGCGGACATTTATTTTATCATTCTTTATTTAATTTAAAGTACCTTCGTTCGTGATTTCTGTACTATTTACCTTAGGAATTCTTGTAGAACCCGTGTTGATCTGGAGGCCACGTACACACCCTGGTGAGCTATCATAAGTAACCGCTCCCCGACCAGTGTTAGGTCGGGGTGCTCCAAGTGGTATCAGAGCAACCCTGCGACCGTGTGGTGATAGGAGGCCGTTGTTATACGCTCCAGGAGGCAGTTGTTATACGCTCCATTGTTATCACCCACCTAGCGGGGGAGGATTCTAGCAGGTTAGCAGTTATGCTCCCAGGCGCAACGAGGATGTTGCGTTCTTCAAGTGGGGCGATTGTAACACCCCACATTAATTGAAGAGTTCCAATGATAGGCTTAAATGACTAGTGCTTAAAAGCATTGGAAGTGCTACTCATATCAACAAAGTGCACTTTCTTTTATGGTCATCCATACAAAAGAACTCCACAGTTAAACGTGTTTGTCTAAGAGTAGTCGTAGGATGGGTGACCTCCTGGGAAGGTTCCCGAGATGTGCATGAGTGAGGACAAAATGCGCTATAAAGGACCCTGTATTGATCTGTGTCCATGTACACAGCCTGGTGAGATATCATAAACTAAACGATCCCGACCTGGTTTGGGCCGAAGTGTTACAAAATCAGTAATAATGTATGCAATATTGAAAATCATATTCTAGCTATAAACACACTCAAAAATCGTCACATCAAGGTAGTAGCTTTTACCAATGTTACCTACTATGTTTGCCCTTGTTCATGTGTATCCGGAAAACCTTCCAAAGAGGCCTCTCAGCATCCTAATATTACTCCCCCAGTAGTACGCTTAACTGTGGAGTTTTTATTTAAGCATATTGATAAACCTCTTCAATGAGATACCCTAACTAAAGAATCTCTTCTGTTAAAATGGGTTATACAGAACCTAACCTCGTATAATAAAAAAATAGAAAGAGAAATAAAGATTCGTGTAGAGAACTGGAGCTCCGATGTTACGTGGTGGTCGTGGCGGCGGGGATAAATGGTGTTCGTTGATGTGTTGGTCAATATTGGATGGTCGGGTATGTTTAGGTGTTATTTTTCACTAAGTAATTAATAAAATTGAATAATATGTTTTTCTGGTTTATTTGAAATAATTTACCTACCGATAAATATTCAGTGGATAAAATAAACATTTATGTCGGTAATTATAGACCAATGTGTTAAATTACCGACCATTTGTTTTGTCGTCCGGTACTTACCATCCAACTTTGTTACACCAACTGTTTCGATAAGAAAATTTTTCTATCGAGCGTTATTTTGTCCCTCGATAATTAGCGAATGTTAATATGCCTTATTCTTGTAGTGTATTGATATATTAGCGCAGTTACAACACAACTTGTGAGTTTATCTGTAAATATGCGAAGACATTGATTTGTTGCCATAAGATAAAGGAGATTAATAGTCTTACATTTAACTTTGCTGGTTGTAAGAATTATTTTTGTAATTCTTACTTTATTCTCATATCAATTATCATTATTGTAAGTGTTATTGTACCACTAGAGGCAGGATCTTATTTACTGAAAGAATTAAACAAAATAAAATTTCCTTAAATAATGTATGGTGAAAAAACTCCCTACATATGGTTGATGTAAAAATAATTTCCACCATATAGTTGATGTAGGATTAGGTGATCCTAAGCACAATGTATAGAAATAAAAAAATATTCTACAAATATTCTTACTTATTTATAAATTGAAATAAGTGATAATTATTATTATTCACAAGTAATATTACCCCGAGTACATAATCTAAAATATATTTATGATAAGAAATTTAAAATATTTTTGTATATAGGGAATTACTTTTAGATCAACCATATTATAATGTAACACCCCAAGAGTTTGAGAGGAAAATAGTCTCAAATCGAGAAAATAAGGAATTACTTTTAGACCTACCATGTGTAGGGAATTACTTTTTTCTATAACATTATGTGAAGACCATTTACAACATTACAAGACTTTTGATAAATTCATAATTATGTCCAAAACTTAATGAAGATCACACTATCACAAATCTATAAGTAATAAAAGAAGGGTAATGATAAATATAACCCAGTGGGTTGCATTTAAGATACCAAAAGAGGAAAAAAATTCTTGATATATGCATTAATTGTATTGGTTAATGTGTAACTTGGTTCTTAATTCTTAAACTAATACTCAAATTAGAAGGTATTTATTGCTTAAATACAACCCACTGGGTTGTATTTACCATTACCCATAAAAGAAACCACGCTTTAATTTGTAAATAATCGACATATTCCAGTTTATTAATCAATGCATAATCTATCCGCTAGAAATCAAATAAGTCAAATCGAAAGATTTATATCTGTGTTAAGTACAATGTAATTTTAATTTCAAACTAAAAATATCTAATACAAAATTTGGTAATAATGTTCATATACATTGCATTGTCTTTCTCTCATGCATATAAATAGAGGAGTTCTCAAGTCCTAACAACCCATTATATTCAACAAACCCAAATATATAATTAATCTAAGAGAGTCATTATATAGTAGTGTCGGCATATATTAAAAATATAAATCATGGCAAAAATGTCGACAGTAATGGGAGCGCTAGTTCTTTTTCTTGTTTTCTCGGGTAAAATATTCACATGCACAATCTCTTTTTGCAATGTTAGTTTAATTTTGCATGAGATACTGTATTTATAATACTTCTACATGTTAACCATTCACTACGTATATATGTAATATATTTTATCACTCTAAATGTAATAACCTTTAAAAGAATTGAAACTTAATTAATAATTGTATTTCTCTTTTTGATAGCTTTGCATAAAATGTTAAATCATTATCAATACTAACTGGTGCTCTTTTATTAACATTTATATAAAAGAAGTTATGAGTGTTTTTTTTATTCAAAATTTATATCTTGAAAAAAAGGTAACTACGAATTATTATAGCTTTTATGACCACCAAATTACCTTAGTTTTATGACATATATACTACATTCCTCCAATTACTTCATCCTCAATTAACTTTTGCTGTTTGATCGTGTAAGATGAAATCAAGCATTCACAAAGGTATTTTAAAATCACTATACACGAATTTATGCACAATCGTCTTTATTATTTTGTTTCTTATCCATTTGATATATTGATATGAAATATGGATTAGTTATCAAGAATTTGTATAAAGTAGTTCTTTCCTAAAAAAATTTATTTGTATGAGAAAACTAAAACTTAGCATGAATAATATTTTACAGCAATGGTGATGGGAGTGCCTGCCAAAGAGCACCATGCAAATGCAAGAATGCTAAATGATATCGGTTGTGATCTGAATGAATGTCGTAAGATGTGCATTACAACGAAAAAAGGTTTTGGAGTTTGCATTGAAAGACCTCCCGGTTCTGTCAAATATATTTGTTATTGTAATTAATTACGAGTTTATATTAAAATACTTCCTCCATTCAACTCCACTCTACCTATTTCAATTTTCTACACTATTCACAATTAAACCTTCAGTATCAATTTTCTCTCAATTCATAAGTGAAAATATATTCACGTGGGATCTTGTTTGATTCGTCTTTATGAGTACATTAAAGATATCTAACTTTCATATTTTTTGCAAATACGTAGCTAACGGTATTTACCGCGTAAAACACGCGTTGGCAAACGTGAAAAAGTAAACTGGTAGAGTGGAGTTGAATGGAGAAGTATGACGTCTTGTACTGCACGCGTGATAGTATTGTACTACATATCTAAACCTATAATATATTTCACAAATATATTTCAAAATTTGACCGTTAACCGAAATTTTTATTTGTTATAAAAAAAAAAACTTATACGGTTCTAATCTTCGGATTGGTCAACTGTCGTTTGTCATGCTCAACCTCCTTGTCTTGATTTTTCTCGAGCTTATAATGAAAGTAAAACAAACTAACAATCAATAATAATCTATGCAATATTGAAAATCATATTATAGCTATAAACACACTCAAAAATCGATCAACTCCTTCTGAAAATTCGGGAGTAGAGTAGCTAAGAATTGAGTTGTTAAAGACGCTATAAAACCGTCAAATCAAGGTAGTAGCTTTTACTAATGTTACCTACTTTGTTTGTCCTTGTTCATGTGTATCCGGAAAACCTTTCAAAGAGGCCTCTCATCCTAATATTACTCCCCCAGCAGTACGTTTAACTGTGGAGTTTTTATTTAAGCATATTGATAAACCTCTTCAATGAGATAACCTAACTAAAGAACCTCTTCAGTTAAAATGGGTTTTACAGAACCTAACCTCGTAGAATAAGAGAATGGAAAGAGAAATAAATATGGGTGTAGAGGACTGGAGCTCTGACAATACGTGGTGGTGGTGGTGGCGGCGGGGATAAATCGTGTTCGTTTAAGTGTTGGTCAATATTGGATGGTCGGGTATGTTTAGGTGTTATTTTCACTAAGTAAATAATAAAATTTAATAATTTATTTTTCTGGTTTATTTGAAATAATTTACCTACCGATAAATATTCGGTGGATAAAATAAACATTTATGTCGGTAATTATCGACCAATGTGTTAAATTACCGACTATTTTTTTTGTCATCCGGTACTTACCATCCAACTTTGTTACACCAACTGTTTCGGTAAGAAATTTTTTTTATCGAGCTGTATTTTGTCGGTGGATAAATAGCGAATGTTAATATGCCTTAATCTTGTAGTGTATTGCTATATTAGCGCAGTTACAACACAACTTGTGAGTTTAGTCTGTAAATATGCGGAGACGTTGATTTCTTGCCATAAGATGAAGGAGATTAATAGTCTTATATTTAATTTTGCTGGTTTTAATAGTTGTTTTTGTAATTCTTACTTTATTCACATATCAATTATCATTATTCTAAGTGCTATTGTACAACTGGAGGCAGGATCTTATTTACCAAAAGAATTAAACAAAATAAAATTTCCTTAAATAATGTATGGTGAAAAAACTCCCTACATATGGTTTATGTAAAAATAATTTCCACCATGTAGTTGATGTAGGATTAGATGATCCTAAGCAAAATGTACAGAAATAAAAAAAAAAAAAATCTACAAATTATCTTACTTATTTATAAATTAAAATAAGTGATAATTATTATTATTCACAAGTAATATTACTCCGAGTACATAATCCAAATTATATTTATGATAAGACATATAAAATATTTTTGTATATAGAGAATTACTTTTAGATCAACCATATATAATGTAACACCCCAAGAGTTTGAGAGAAAAATAGTCTCACATCGGGAAAATAAGGAATTACTTTTAGACCTATCATATGTAGGGAATTACTTTTTTTTTTATAATATTATGTGAGGACCATTTACAACAATACAAGACATTTGATAAATTCATAATCATGTCTAAAACTCAATGAAGATCACATTATCACAAATCAATAAGTAATAAAATTAATCACTCTTTAATTTGTAAATAATCGACAAATTCCATTTTATTAATCAATGCATAATCCATCCGCTAGAAATCAAATAAGTCAAATCGAAAGATTTATATCTGTGTTAAGTACAATGTAATTTTGATTTTAAACTTAAAGTATCCAAAACTAAATTTGGTAATAATGTTCAAATACATTGCATTGTCTTTCTTTCATGCATATAAATAGAGGAGTTCTTAAGTCCTAATAACCCATTATATTTAACAAACCCAAATATATAATTAATCTAAGAGAGTCATTATAGTAGTGTCGACATATATTCAATATATAAACCATGGGAAAAATGTCGACAGTAATGGGAGCGCTAATTCTTTTTCTTGTTTTCTCGGGTACAATATTCACATGCACAATCTCTTTTTGCACTGTTAGTTTAATTTTGCATAAGATAGTGTATTTATAATACTCCTATATGTTAACCATTCACCACTTATATATGTAATAGATTTTATCACTCTAGATGTAATAACCTTTAAAAGAATTGAAACTTAATTAATAATTGTATTTCTCTTTTTGATAGCCTTGCATAAAATACTAAAATCATTATCAATACTAACTGGTGCTCTTTTATTAATATATTTTTTTTTGTAAAATGTAAGTATATTAATACCAAAAGAACCGTCCAATTATATCAACTACTAAATTAAGCAGTAGGCTATCTTAGCCATTGCCTAATTCGTTCTCTATTAGTTGCCTTACATATATGAACTATCCTGCTATACACCTCCTCTCTTAGTTGTGTAACTATGATTTCAGGCCTACTAATAACAAAATCAAACCTACAACGGTTCCTTGCTTCCCAAATTTTATAAGCCAGACCTTGAATCAGAGCTGTAATGATCTTCTTCTTCAACAAACTTCGAACTCTTAGCTTTAGCCAGCATTGAATAACATCAGTAGTAGGAATATAAATGTCCAACCTGAGTGATAAAGCCTGCACACATCTTCTACTAAACACACAGCTGAAGAACAAGTGCCTATGGTCTTCATCCTCCATCCCACATAAGAGACATACGTTATCAGAGACCAAATGAAATTTATGTAGCCTATCCTTTATAAGAAGCCTCTCATTAGCAACTAACCATCCTATGAAACAATGCTTAGGCAAACTCATATTGTTCCATACAAATTTAGCCGAATCCTTGGAAGCATCAGGAACTCCCATCCAATGATAACCTTGCTGAATGGAGTAAGAATTGCCTTCCTGCAGCCACCACTCCCCATGATAACCAGCTTTAAGAATGTCCTTGACACCACAGATTTTGCACCAGGACCAACTAGAGTAAGTTTTAGGTTGATAAGACATCCAGTCAGAATTTTTGATATAAACGGAATGAACACATTTAACCCACAAATGGTCCTTTTTGTGACTAATCCACCAGATATACTTACCCGGAGCTGCCCTATTCCATCTCCTCAAATCAATCACTCCCAAACCTCACTCCTTTTTACTTTTACAGCAAGTTGACCAGGCAATCAGGGGGGGAGGGGGAATTAGCAGACTCCTTCCCCTGCCATAAGAAACTTCGACATATTACTTCCACTTTGTTAAGGATACTAGCAGGTAGAATGAAAATTCTTGCCCAGTAACAGTGCAAGGTACTCAACACTGACTTGATAAGAACCAACCTGCCTACATAAGTCAGCTTCCTCGTCCCAATAGCTCTTATCCTCTCACTCACCTTATCAACAAGTTTAGCACATTTCAGTGCAGAGAGTCTCTTAGAAGCAATTTGAACACCCAAATATCTGAAGGGGAGGTGACCCTCCACCATACCTGTCAAGTACACAATCTCAGACAAAAATTCTTTAGAGACACCATTACTGTAGAGGCTAGATTTGCTCTGGTTCATACACAAACCAAAAGCTCTTGAAAAAGTTTCAAAGGCCCTTAGCAACATGATCACCACATCCTTCTCTCCTTTGCAGAAAAGGAGTAAGTCGTCAGCAAAACACAAGTGAGACAATTTCAAGGGCTTACACAAAGGATGAAATTTAAATCCTTCCATTTCCTGAACCACAAACAACACCCTACTCAAGTACTCCATAGAAATAGTGAATAAAAGTGGAGAGAGTGGATCCCTCTGTCGAATCCCTCTTTTGGCCTTAAAGAATCCAAAGAAATCCCCATTAAGAGACAAGGAGAAAGAAGGAGTACATACACACTCCATAATCAGTTGAATAAACCTAGCAGCAAAGCACAAAGCCTCGAGCATTTGCTTTAAGAACAACCATTCTATGCTATCATAAGCTTTCTGAAGGTCAACTTTAATCATCACCCTGGGAGAACAAGCTTTCCTACCATATAATATAACCAAATCCCGACAAATCAGGATATTTTCTACAATGTCACGCCCTTTGACAAATGCACTTTGATTAGGACTGATTATCAGAGGAAGAATTTCACCCAACCTAGTACTCAGGATTTTGGATATACACTTATATAAAGTGTTACAGCAAGCAATAGGACGAAAATGAGTAACAGAGGTAGGTCTATCAACTTTAGTAATTAAAGTCAAGGCAGTATTATTCAACTGTTTAAGCATTCTTCCATTCTGAAATAAATCCAGGACAGCTTCAGAAACTCCACCATCAATGATATCCCAACTATCTTTGAAAAATTGGCTAGTATATCCATCAGGGCCAGGTGCCTTGGTCCCTGGAATGGAGAACAAAGCCAACTTAACTTCTTCAAAGAAGAATTTATTTAAGCGGGATGGAATGCATATCATCAGTTACCACCTTCCCTCGTCTCACAGTAGGAACATGAACATCCATTACATCTTTACTAGTCCCCAAGATGTTAGTAAAATACTCAATAAACGCAGCATTAATACCATGCCCCTCTATCTGACAATTTCCATACATATCATCTACTTGAATAACTTTATTCCTACTTCTTCTACTTCTAATACTGGCATGAAAATATGCAGTATTATCATCTCCTTCAGTAGCCCATTCAGTTTTAGATTTCTGCAATAAAAACATATGCTTAGCTTTAAGCAACTGTGCATACTCCTTTTCAATATCCATCTCAACTGCAATAAGCTCAGGATCCATAGGATTGATCCTAAGCTTCTTCTGCACATCAGTCAAGGCCATACAAGTAAAGGAGCAAGTATTATCAATATCACTAAAATCACTCTTATTAAGAATTCTGAGTCTCCTCTTCAGCATCTTGAGTTTAGAGACCACTTGAAACATTTTAGTCCCATTAATGTGTTCTGTCCAGGCCTCTCTAACAATCCCCTCAAAATATGAACTCAAGGACCACATATTATAGTATTTAAAAGGTGCTATACTCCTTCTGGTCATGGCATCAAAATGAACAATGCAAGGATAGTGGTCATAAAGTCCCTCAGGCAAGAAATTGGCAAAAGCCTCAGGATAGCAAGATATCCAGTCAACATTGACCAACATTCTATCTATTCTACTATAAACTCTAGACTCCACTCCTTGTTTGTTATTTCATGTGAAAAAAGAGCCAATAGCAGGGATATCTTGCAATTGGCACCAGTTAACACAATCTTAGAAGGGAGAAATTTCAACAGAGGTAATCAGAACCAATCCTCTCATGATAATTCAAGACATTATTAAAATCACCTCCCACAGCCCAAGCCTCATTACATAAACCTCCATACTCCTTCAACTTAGTCCAAAGACTTTCCCTTCTAGAGCTCTGATTAAACCCATACACAATCAGAAACTGTAAATTCCTACCGATTCTTACTCGGACATAAGAATGAATGGTTGACTTGTGATATCAACAACATTAACATCAAAACTATTAGGATCCCATAATAACCAAACTCTACCATTTTTCTGTAAACTATTATTAGTGCATAAGGCCCAACTAGAGCACAAATTATTCCTTACTTTAATCTAATTATTACTCTTAACCCTAGTTTCTACTAAACCAAATAGCCCAATTTTATTAGAATGCAAGAACCACTTTATTTCCTTTTGCTTATTAAGGCTATTTAGTCCTCTAATGTTCCAGAAACCAAAGTTATCCATTACCAACTCTTGAAGTGGAACCTTCCTCAACAATTCTTGCAACCAATACTTTTTTACTATTAATCCCTCCCTTAGCCATCTGAACTGATCTCAGAACTGCAGCACTGAAAATATCCATAAAAGAAGCTTTACTTGGGCTAGTGTCTTTACTGTAAGTCTGTGTGTTCATTCTTGTTAATATTCTGGCCGGAGTAAAAGGAACTGAAGGAGTACTCTCTGTCTGTACCACAAGCTGATTAGTTGATGGATGAGGAGATTGAACAGGAGCAGGTGCAGGTGCAGGAGCTTAAGCAGTTGCAGGAGCACGAGCTGGAGCCTGAGGTCTGACAACTGGCCTCCAAACTTGTTTAGCTCCTTTAGGTTTTGCAGGATTAGGTTTGGAAGTAGGCTTCCTACAATTAACCGCTAAATGCCCCATCCCTTTACAACTTGTACAATGAATTGGCAACCAATCATACTCAGCTTTAATCTTCTGCACTTTTCCCTTCTCATCCAAAAATTCAATGCCATCAAGATAGGTCTGATCAGGTTTGACTTTCACCAAAACCCTAGCAAAATCCAGCAGAGTTTTCTGTTGAGTAGCTTCATCACAACGAACATATTCCCCAATTAGGCCACTGATTTTCTTCAATGCAGTCTGACCCCAGAATTTCAACTCTAGACTAGACAATTTAACCCAAATAGGAACATATTCTAATTCATGTTTTACTAACTCAGAGCCCTGCTTCCATTCATTAACAACCACCGGCTTGTTATCAAACATTAATTGTTCAGAGATTAAAGCCTTTTGTTGCATCTCAATCGTTTTAAATCTCACCAGGAAAACCCTTCAACTACATTCCATGGGGGATTTGCTCCAAGGATGAAACCGAAGACAGATGATTTCCAGTCATTAATTTCAGAAGCAACATCCTCCTCAGAAAGTTGAAGTAATACCTTAGGGTTAGCAACATCAGCCGTTTTTTGGATTGTCTTCTTAATTTTCCTGGATAACACCTCCGTCCACGATCCATCCTTTTCCTGAGACACCTCCACCGCTACTGGTTCATCCAGGTCTAGGTCAAGATCATATGGGAGAAGACACCTCGCCGCCGGATTCTCATTCAATTGAATCTCTTCATCACTTCCATCTAATAATTCATCTTCTACTAAGATTTGCTTGCCATTCTGTTTTTTTTTTTTTTTTTGAGTTTTTTTTGTATTGTTATTAGTTGATTTTCGTGATCTCGCCATTGCATTAATCAGGAGCAATCAATTTTAGAATTTTAGAGCTTTCTCTCACTCACTTTCTCTCTCATGATTTCCGTTCATTCATTATTAATATATTTATACAAAAGAAGTCATAAGTGCTTTTTTTTATATAAAATTTATATCTTGGAAAAAAAGGTAACTACGGAGTATTATAGCTTTTATGACCACCAAATTACCTTAGTTTTATGACATATATACTACATTCCTCCAATTACTTCATCCCTAATTAATTTTTGCTGTTTGATCGTGTAAGATGAAATCGAGCATTCACAAAGGTATTTTAAAATCACTATACACGAATTTATGCACAATCGTCTTTATTATTTTGTTTCCTACCCATTTGATATATTGATATGAAATATGGATTAGTTATCAAGAAGTTGTAATAAATAGTTCTTTCCTAAATAAATTTATTTGTATGAGATAACTAAAACTTAGCGTTAATAATATTTTGCAGCAATGGTGATGGGAGTGCCCGCCAAAGAGCACCATGCAAATGCAAGAATGCTAAATGATATCGGTTGGATCTGAATGAATGTCGTAAGATGTGCATTACAACGAAAAAGGTTTTGGAGTTTGCATTGAAAGACCTCCCGGTTTTGGGAAATATATTTGTTATTGTAATTAATTACAAGTCTATACTAAAATATGATGCCTTATACTGCACGCGTGATAGTCTTGTACTACATATCTATACCTATAATATATTCCACAAATATATTTCAAACTTTGAGTAAACCGTTAACCGAAATTTTTATTTGTAAAAAAAAAAAGACACTTATACGGTTCTAATCTTCGGATTGGTCAACTGTCGTTTGTCATGTTCAACCTCCTTGTCTTGATTTTTCTCAAGCTTATAATGAAAGTAAAATAAATTAACAATCAATAATAATCTATGCAATATTGAAAATCATATTCTACCTATAAACACACTCAAAAATCGATCAACTCCCTCTCAAAATTCGGGGGTAGAGTAGCTAAGAATTGAGTTGTTAAAGACGCTATAAAACCGTCAAAACAAGGTAGTAGCTTTTACTAATGTTACCTACTTTGTTTGTCCTTGTTCATGTGTATCTGGAAAACCTTTCAAATGGGCCTCTCATCCTAATATTACTCCTCCAGCAGTACGCTTAACTGTGGAGTTTTTATTTAAGCATATTGATAAACCTCTTCAATGAGATACCCTAACTAAAGAACTTCTTCTCATTAAAATGGGTTTCTGAGAACCTAACCTCGTAGAAAAAAAGAATGGAAAGAGAAATAAATACGGGTGTAGAGGACTGCACTCAGACGTTACGTGGTGGTGGTGGCAAAATGGATAGATGGTGTTCGTTTAAGTGTTGGTCAATATTGGATGGTCGGGTATGTTTAGATGTTATTTTTCACTAAGTAATTAATAAAATTTAATAATATGTTTTTCTGGTTTATTTGAAATAATTTACCTACCGATAAATATTCGGTGGATAAAATAAACATTTATGTCGGTAATTATCGACCAATGTGTTAAATTAACGACTATTTGTTTTGTCGTCCGGTACTTACCATCCAACTTTGTTACACCAACTGTTTCGGTAAGAATTTTTTTTATCGAGCGGTATTTTGTCCGTCGATATTTAGCGAATGTTAATATGCCTTATTCTTGTAGTGTATTGCTATATTAGCGCAGTTACAACACAACTTGTGAGTTTAGTCTGTAAATATGCAGAGACGTTGATTTGTTGTCATAAGATAAAGGAGATTAATAGTCTTATATTTAACTTTGCTGGTTTTAATAATTGTATTTGTAATTCTTACTTTATTCTCATATCAGTTATAATTATTGTAAGTGATATTGTACAACTGGAGGCGGGATCTTATTTATCGAAAGAATTAAACAAAATAAAACTTCCTTAAATAATGTATGGTGAAAAAACTCCCTATATATGGTTGATGTAAAAATAATTTCCACCATGTAGTTGATGTAGGATTAAATGATCCTAAGCAAAATGTATAGAAATGAAAAAAATATTCTACAAATATTCTTACTTATTATAAATTAAAATAAGTAATAATTATTATTATTCACAAGTAATATTACTCCGAGTACATAATCCAAATTATATCTTTGATAAGAAATTTAAAATATTTTTGTATATAGAGAATTACTTTTAGATCAACCATATATAATGTAACACCCCAAGAGTTTTAGAGGAAAATAGTCTCACATCGAGAAAATAAGGAATTACTTTTAAACCTACCATAAGTAGGGAATTACTTTTTTCTATAACATTATGCGAGGACCATTTACAACAATACAAGACATTTGATAAATTCATAATCATGTCTAAAACTCAATGAAGATCACACTTTCACAAATCAATAAGTAATAAAATAAACCACTCTTTAATTTGTAAATAATCGACAAATTCCATTTTATTAATCAATGCATAATCCATCCGCTAGAAATCAAATAAGTCAAATCGAAAGATTTATATCTGTGTTAGGTACAATGTAATTTTGATTTTAAACTTAAAGTATCCAAAACTAAATTTGGTAATAATGTTCAAATACATTGCACTGTCTTTCTTTCATGCATATAAATAGAGGAGTTCTCTAGTCCTAACAACTCATTATATTCAACAAACCCAAATATATAATTAATCTAAGAGAGTCATTATAGTAGTGTCAAGATATATTCAAAATATAAACCATGGGAAAAATGTTGACAAATGAGAGAGCGTCCTTTTTCTTGTTTTCTCGGGTAAAATATTCACATGCACAATCTCTTTTTGCACTGTTAGTTTAATTTTGCATGAGATAGTGTATTTATAATACTCCTACATGTTAACCATTCACCACATATATATGTAATATATTTTATCACTCTAAATGTAATATCCTTTAAAAGAATTGAAACTTAATTAATAATTGTATTTCTCTTTTTGATAGCTTTGCATCAAATGTTAAAATCATTATCAATACTAACTGGTGCTCTTTTATTAATATTTATACAAAAGAAGTCATGAGTTCTTTTTTTTATTTAAAATTTATATCTTGGAAAAAAGGTAACTATGGAGTATTATAGCTTTTATGACCACCAAATTACCTTAGTTTTATGACATATACTACATTCCTCCAATTACTTCATCCCTAATTAATTTTTCTTTGTATGATCGTGTAAGATGAAATCGAGCATTCACAAAGGTATTTTAAAATCACTATACACCTAATTTATGCACAATCGTCTTTATTATTTTGTTTCCTATACATTTGATATATTGATATGAAATATGGATTAGTTATCAAGAATTTGTATAAATTAGTTCTTTCCTAAATAAATTTATTTGTATGAGATAACTAAAAGTTAGCGTTAATAATATTTTGCAGCAATGGTGATGGGAGTGCCTGCCAAAGAGCACCATGCAAATGCAAGAACGCTAAATGATATCGGTTGTGATCTGAATGAATGTCGTAAGATGTGCATTACAACGAAAAAAGGATTTGGAGTTTGCATTGAAAGACCTCCCGGTTCTGGCAAATATATTTGTTATTGTAATTAATTACGAGTTTATATTAAAATATGACGTCTTGTACTGCACGCGTGATAGTCTTGTACTACATATCTATACCTATAATATATTTCACAAATATATTTCAAAATTTAAGTAAACCGTTAACCGGAATTTTTATTTGTAAAAAAAAAAGACACTTATACGGTTCTAATCTTCGGATTGGTCAACTGTCGTTTGTCATGTTCAACCTCCTTGTCTTGATTTTTCTCAAGCTTATAATGAAAGTAAAACAAATTAACAATCAATAATAATCTATGCAATATTGAAAATCATATTCTACCTATAAACACACTCAAAAATCGATCAACTCCCTCTCAAAATTCGGGGGTAGAGTAGCTAAGAATTGAGTTGTTAAAGACGCTATAAAACCGTCAAAACAAGGTAGTAGCTTTTACTAATGTTACCTACTTTGTTTGTCCTTGTTCATGTGTATCTGGAAAACCTTCAAATGGGCCTCTCATCCTAATATTACTCCTCCAATGAAAGACGCTTAATCGTGGAGTTTTTATTTAAGCATATTGATAAACCTCTTCAATGAGATACCCTAACTAAAGAACTTCTTCTCGTTAAAATGGGTTTTACTAACCTAACCTCGTAGAAAAAAAGAATGGAAAGAGAAATAAATACGGGTGTAGAGGACTGCACTCAGACGTTACGTGGTGGTGATGGCGTGGGGATAGATGGTGTTCGTTTAAGTGTTGGTCAATATTGGATGGTCGGGTATGTTTAGGTGTTATTTTTCACTAAGTAATTAATAAAATTTAATAATATGTTTTTCTGGTTTATTTGAAATAATTTACCTACCGATAAATATTCGGTGGATAAAATAAACATTTATGTCGGTAATTATCGACCAATGTGTTAAATTAACGACTATTTGTTTTGTCGTCCTGTACTTACCATCCAACTTTGTTACACCAACTGTTTCGGTAAGAATTTTTTTTATCGAGCGGTATTTTGTCCGTCGATATTTAGCGAATGTTAATATGCCTTATTCTTGTAGTGTATTGCTATATTAGCGCAGTTACAACACAACTTGTGAGTTTAGTCTGTAAATATGCAGAGACGTTGATTTGTTGTCATAAGATAAAGGAGATTAATAGTCTTATATTTAACTTTGCTGGTTTTAATAATTGTATTTGTAATTCTTACTTTATTCTTATATCAGTTATAATTATTGTAAGTGATATTGTACAATCTGAGGCGGATCTTATTTATCGAAAGAATTAAACAAAATAAAACTTCCTTAAATAATGTATGGTGAAAAAACTCCCTATATATGGTTGATGTAAAAATAATTTCCACCATGTAGTTGATGTAGGATTAAATGATCCTAAGCAAAATGTATAGAAATAAAAAAAATATTCTACAAATATTCTTACTTATTATAAATTAAAATAAGTAATAATTATTATTATTCACAAGTAATATTACTCCGAGTACATAATCCAAATTATATCTTTGATAAGAAATTTAAAATATTTTTGTTTATAGAGAATTACTTTTAGATCAACCATATATAATGTAACACCCCAAGAGTTTTAGAGGAAAATAGTCTCACATCGAGAAAATAAGGAATTACTTTTAAACCTACCATAAGTAGGGAATTACTTTTTTCTATAACATTATGCGAGGACCATTTACAACAATACAAGACATTTGATAAATTCGTAATCATGTCCAAAACTCAATGAAGATCACACTTTCACAAATCAATAAGTAATAAAATAAACCACTCTTTAATTTGTAAATAATCGACAAATTCCATTTTATTAATCAATGCATAATCCATCCGCTAGAAATCAAATAAGTCAAATCGAAAGATTTATATGTGTTAAGTACAATGTAATTTTGATTTTAAACTTAAAGTATCCAAAACTAAATTTGGTAATAATGTTCAAATACATTGCACTGTCTTTCTTTCATGCATATAAATAGAGGAGTTCTCTAGTCCTAACAACTCATTATATTCAACAAACCCAAATATATAATTAATCTAAGAGAGTCATTATAGTAGTGTCAGCATATATTCAAAATATAAACCATGGGAAAAATGTTGACAGTAATGGAAGCGCTGGTCCTTTTTCTTGTTTTCTCGGGTAAAATATTCACATGCACAATCTCTTTTTGCACTGTTAGTTTAATTTTGCATGAGATAGTGTATTTATAATACTCCTACATGTTAACCATTCACCACATATATATGTAATATATTTTATCACTCTAAATGTAATATCCTTTAAAAGAATTGAAACTTAATTAATAATTGTATTTCTCTTTTTGATAGCTTTGCATCAAATGTTAAAATCATTATCAATACTAACTGGTGCTCTTTTATTAATATTTATTATAAAAAAGAAGTCATGAGTTCTTTTTTTTATTTAAAATTTATATCTTGGAAAAAAGGTAACTATGGAGTATTATAGCTTTTATGACCACCAAATTACCTTAGTTTTATGACATATACTACATTCCTCCAATTACTTCATCCCTAATTAATTTTTGCTGTATGATCGTGTAAGATGAAATCGAGCATTCACAAAGGTATTTTAAAATCACTATACACGAATTTATGCACAATCGTCTTTATTATTTTGTTTCCTATACATTTGATATATTGATATGAAATATGGATTAGTTATCAAGAATTTGTATAAATTAGTTCTTTCCTAAATAAATTTATTTGTATGAGATAACTAAAATTTAGCGTTAATAATATTTTGCAGCAATGGTGATGGGAGTGCCTGCCAAAGAGCACCATGCAAATGCAAGAACGCTAAATGATATCGGTTGTGATCTGAATGAATGTCGTAAGATGTGCATTACAACGAAAAAAGGATTTGGAGTTTGCATTGAAAGACCTCCCGGTTCCGGCAAATATATTTGTTATTGTAATTAATTACGAGTTTATATTAAAATATGACGTCTTGTACTGCACGCGTGATAGTCTTGTACTACATATCTATACCTATAATATATTTCACAAATATATTTCAAAATTTAAGTAAACCGTTAACCGAAATTTTTATTTGTAAAAAAAAAAAGACACTTATACGGTTCTAATCTTCGGATTGGTCAACTGTCGTTTGTCATGTTCAACCTCCTTGTCTTGATTTTTCTCAAGCTTATAATGAAAGTAAAACAAATTAACAATCAATAATAATCTATCCAATATAGAAAATCATATTCTACCTATAAACACACTCAAAAATCGATCAACTCCCTCTCAAAATTCGGGGGTAGAGTAGCTAAGAATTGAGTTGTTAAAGACGCTATAAAACCGTCAAAACAAGGTAGTAGCTTTTACTAATGTTACCTACTTTGTTTGTCCTTGTTCATGTGTATCTGGAAAACCTTTCAAATGGGCCTCTCATCCTAATATTACTCCTCCAGCAGTACGCTTAACTGTGGAGTTTTTATTTAAGCATATTGATAAACCTCTTCAATGAGATACCCTAACTAAAGAACTTCTTCTGTTAAAATGGGTTTTACAGAACCTAACCTCGTAGAAAAAAAGAATGGAAAGAGAAATAAATACGGGTGTAGAGGACTGCAGCTCCGACGTTACGTGGTGGTGGTGGCAGCGGGGATAGATGGTGTTCGTTTAAGTGTTGGTCAATATTGGATGGTCGGGTATGTTTAGGTGTTATTTTTCACTAAGTAATTAATAAAATTTAATAATATGTTTTTCTGGTTTATTTGAAATAATTTACCTACCGATAAATATTCGGTGGATAAAATAAACATTTATGTCGGTAATTATCGACCAATGTGTTAACTTAACGACTATTTGTTTTGTAGTCCGGTACTTACCATCCAACTTTGTTACACCAACTGTTTCGGTAAGAATTTTTTTTTATCGAGCGGTATTTTGTCCGTCGATATTTAGCGAATGTTAATATGCCTTATTCTTGTAGTGTATTGCTATATTAGCGCAGTTACAACACAACTTGTGAGTTTAGTCTGTAAATATGCAGAGACGTTGATTTGTTGTCATAAGATAAAGGAGATTAATAGTCTTATATTTAACTTTGCTGGTTTTAATAATTGTATTTGTAATTCTTACTTTATTCTCATATCAATTATAATTATTGTAAGTGATATTGTACAACTGGAGGAAGGATCTTATTTATCGAAAGAATTAAACAAAATAAAACTTCCTTAAATAATGTATGGTGAAAAAACTCCCTATATATGGTTGATGTAAAAATAATTTCCACCATGTAGTTGATGTAGGATTAAATGATCTTAAGCAAAATGTATAGAAATAAAAAAAATATTCTACAAATATTCTTACTTATTATAAATTAAAATAAGTAATAATTATTATTATTCACAAGTAATATTACTCCGAGTACATAATCCAAATTATATCTTTGATAAGAAATTTAAAATATTTTTGTATATAGAGAATTACTTTTAGATCAACCATATATAATGTAACACCCCAAGAGTTTTAGAGGAAAATAGTCTCACATCGAGAAAATAAGGAATTACTTTTAAACCTACCATAAGTAGGGAATTACTTTTTTCTATAACATTATGCGAGGACCATTTACAACAATACAAGACATTTGATAAATTCGTAATCAAGTCCAAAACTCAATGAAGATCACACTTTCACAAATCAATAAGTAATAAAATAAACCACTCTTTAATTTGTAAATAATCGACAAATTCCATTTTATTAATCAATGCATAATCCATCCGCTAGAAATCAAATAAGTCAAATCGAAAGATTTATATCTGTGTTAAGTACAATGTAATTTTGATTTTAAACTTAAAGTATCCAAAACTAAATTTGGTAATAATGTTCAAATACATTGCACTGTCTTTCTTTCATGCATATAAATAGAGGAGTTCTCTAGTCCTAACAACTCATTATATTCAACAAACCCAAATATATAATTAATCTAAGAGAGTCATTATAGTAGTGTCAAGATATATTCAAAATATAAACCATGGGAAAAATGTTGACAAAGAATGGGAGCGCTGGTCCTTTTTCTTGTTTTCTCGGGTAAAATATTCACATGCACAATCTCTTTTTGCACTGTTAGTTTAATTTTGCATGAGATAGTGTATTTATAATACTCCTACATGTTAACCATTCACCACATATATATGTAATATATTTTATCACTCTAAATGTAATATCCTTTAAAAGAATTGAAACTTAATTAATAATTGTATTTCTCTTTTTGATAGCTTTGCATCAAATGTTAAAATCATTATCAATACTAACTGGTGCTCTTTTATTAATATTTATACAAAAGAAGTCATGAGTTCTTTTTTTTATTTAAAATTTATATCTTGGAAAAAAGGTAACTACGGAGTATTATAGCTTTTATGACCACCAAATTACCTTAGTTTTATGACATATACTACATTCCTCCAATTACTTCATCCCTAATTAATATTTGCTGTATGATCGTGTAAGATGAAATCGAGCATTCACAAAGGTATTTTAAAATCACTATACACGAATTTATGCACAATCGTCTTTATTATTTTGTTTCTTATACATTTGATATAATGATATGAAATATGGATTAGTTATCAAGAATTTGTATAAATTAGTTCTTTCCTAAATAAATTTATTTGTATGAGATAACTAAAAGTTAGCGTTAATAATATTTTGCAGCAATGGTGATGGGAGTGCCTGCCAAAGAGCACCATGCAAATGCAAGAACGCTAAATGATATCGGTTGTGATCTGAATGAATGTCGTAAGATGTGCATTACAACGAAAAAAGGATTTGGAGTTTGCATTGAAAGACCTCCCGGTTCTGGCAAATATATTTGTTATTGTAATTAATTACGAGTTTATATTAAAATATGACGTCTTGTACTGCACGCGTGATAGTCTTGTACTACATATCTATACCTATAATATATTTCACAAATATATTTCAAAATTTAAGTAAACCGTTAACCGAAATTTTTATTTGTAAAAAAAGACACTTATACGGTTCTAATCTTCGGATTGGTCAACTGCCGTTTGTCATGTTCAACCTCCTTGTCTTGATTTTTCTCGAGCTTATAATGAAAGTAAAACAAATTAACAATCAATAATAATCTATGCACTATTGAAAATCATATTCTAGCTATAAACACACTATTGAAAATCATATGCTGATAATGTCGAGATTCAAACCAACATAAGAACATTGGAGGTGATGACACAGAAAGACAAAGAAGGCTTTACTGAATTCCTTGCAAGATGGCGCGCTGAAAGCGTGAAACTAGCCAAAAAGCCTGATGAAGTTGAAATGGTAGATAAGTTCGTAAAGAATTTACGACCTGCTTTACCGTAATGCTCAAATACTGAATTTTGGTTCTTTCAAAGAATTGATAAGAATCGGGATAAAGGTAGAGGATGATGTCTGAATGGCAGAAGCTGAGAAGCAAAAAGGATACCAAGGGGCCTCGTCATCTAAAGCAAAGGCCCCAGCAACGACCCATATTGATGAAGCCATCAATCTCTTAGAAGGGCAATCGAAGAAGTCGCAGCGCCAAACACCTAGGGCATTCACCGATATCGGATGCACTTATACATACGCTCTCCAAAGGCTCATAGCCCAAGGAAAGCTGAAGCCTATTGGTCCGACTCCGGACCCTCCCGCTGATCAACAAGGTAAATGGTATAAACCAAATGCCTCACCGTGCCTTTCATCAAGGGAAAGGCCATGATACTGAAAGGTGCTATCGACTGAAGCACGAAATCCAAGACATGATTGAGAATGGAACACTCCCAATCCCAACTGTTAAACCCAATAACATCACCAATCCATTTGGCGATCACGCCAACTTTCTTTCTGTCGAAGACAATGTCGATTATTCTCATCTTATCCGCCCATGTCACTTGAAAGGGGTGTTTATTGGGAAGATATTTTTGGATTGCTTTGAATCATTGCTAAACCCGAAGAATGAAATTCAAGTCGGGAGTCTTGCTCTAGAATGTACTTCTCTCATTAACGAAGTTAATAAAAGACAATTCGATTCACCAACCTTCATCACTGTCGTAGATCCTCAGAGGACTACCTCGGGATATAGGCAGACCATCAAAGGGATCAAGGACAAGAGCCGAGCATCTAAGCTGACAGCTGAACAAGAGAAAGCTCAAGACCAGATTTGAAAATTATGAGTCGGGATCTGTTTTCTTATCTTAGTCGAGTCGAGTCTAGAACTTTCTTTTCTTGAAGTTGAGTCGTTTGTCCCGCGATGACCTAGGGTGTGTCCTAGGAATCGTTCATTTGAGTCTGTTAAGCAATTGTCTTTCCAATAAAAGTTGCTGTTTCGTTTCCAAATATGTCTTGTTTCCAATCCTCAATCATTCCGAAACATGTTAAAATGCACAACACACCCAAAGGCATCCCTGGGGTAGAAATATGTCCCGTTTCAAAATGTAAAGTACACTAGGATCCCGTGTTTGATTCCTTTACCTATTCCATGTCTGGTGGTAGAAAACCTCCATCTGAACCAATGTTTATGACAAGCTTTTAGATGATTATATGACAAACCCGGACTAACTCCTTGTTTCCCCTATCGATGATGGAAGGCAAGCCTTTTCCCCAACAAAATCATCCCATCTCGAAGAGAGAAGATATCAACCCGTTCTAACAAGGAATTGTTAGTTCCTACCCAAATTAGTTGGCGAAGCCCAGTTCTCAAGGTGTATCCATTTATAACTAAGAGAATGAATAGAAGGTCATTTTCAAAGAGAGAAAAAAATGAAAGAATGAAAAAATGAGAAAAAGAGAAAAAAAAAGATGAAAGAAAAAGAAAAAAAGAAAAAAAGATGTTGAAGTTATTGCGGATTGCTTTTGGTTGGATGTCGAAGTTACGGAATCCAGAAGTCAAGTCAAGTACCCATAGTTGAAGTTCAATGTGCGAAGCCCAAAAGCTTAAGTAGTAACCTCTTTACCCTCTAAGTCCTTCCTGAGACAGTTACAAAGGGATAGTCGGGAATTTTGAGAATTATTCCGCTTGTGTTGTTACACCCAGCCTTTAGGGTCAGACATGGAAATTTGAACCCACATCATTTTCCAACCCATTTGTACTCGGGTTTCATCAAGCCTAAGACACCATTTCCAGCCACGTTATAAGCCATAACCCTTGGCCTTAACACCACAAAACAAGCCTTCAGAATGATGGTTAACCATTCAAACTTGTTTTTACCAAGCTCCACATCCCAAAGAAACACAACCTTTTGTACCAACCCTAGACACGGGATTTAACGGTACCTTACAGGCTAGAATGGGATACGACATGATACCTTAGGTGAAACCTTCGAGTGTGTACACACAATCAAAATGCCAGGTTTATGCACCATGATCGAACTACGTTGGATTTGATTTCACTCCACGCGAATACGTAGGCAGTCCTTCTGAACAAGGGATTCAATCCACTCATCAACCAAGTTGTCATCTTGTCGGTTTCTTACGGGTCCTAACCAAGTCCAAATGAAGCCACCTTTGTTTGAGTCGGTCTTAACACTCGATGTAGGCTAGGATAAGGATATAGGTTCAGATGAATAGTATCGAGTCTCAGAATGAGCTTTATCTAACAGTTTAGGCAAAGATGCTGAGTCATATAGATGTGGGTTTGTGTTGGGAACAGAAAATATGAAAAACCCGCTGAAAAGAAAGAAGGCGTGGAAGAAAAAATAGTAAAAGCCCGCTGAAAAGAAAGAAGGCGGTGGCAAGAAATGATGAAACTCGCTGAAAAGAAAGGAGGCGAGGAGAAGAGTGACAGAATGTTCCCAACAAAAGTCATGTGTGATGTCTAAGTGTTCTCATAAAATCAGTCTGTGTTTAGTGTCTGGGCGAAGCCAACGTTGTTGCTCCGTGAGTTTAATCCACCTTGTCAATGCCAAGTGATCTTGATTCCCAAGTGCCCTCGGGAGCACGCCCATGCCATACGAAATCTTCGTCCCAAGTCCGACGACCTTGCGATTCCCGTTTGTCATCTTTTGGCGTCAGAATGGCCAATTTACATTTCTACCCCCAATAAGTCAATATTTGAATTAAAACCCGTGCACACTTACGGTTTTATTTTCTTTTTTGTTTTACGGTAGCGGGCTACGCCCACGTTGTTTACAAGTCATACAGAGTGTCTGAGTCGTGTTTCATGCTCACCCATTAAGGTTCGATTTCAAAAAAATTCAAAACTTTTTGCGAATTGTGGATAGATGATCCAAGTAGTGGAATCTTTTCGGGTCGATGACCCAGTCTTTCAAACTCAAATTTCAGGTCGACGACCCAACATTCCAATACTTCAGCTTCAAACCTCGGGTCGATGGCCTAACATACTAAATGATGTCAAAATTCAAAATTCGGGTCGATGACCCAATTATTCAAAATTTTCAAATTCCGTTTTCGGGTCGATGACCCAATCTTTCAAATGATCTAATTTTAGGATCGATGATCCAAATGTGCTTATGTGATGATTATTGCTAGTACGTTTTTGTGTTTCAAATGTAGCAGGATATGCTTCAACTGGGGGCTCTAAAGTCTTCGACTTTAGAGCCATTGCAAACTGGGGGCTCTGAAGCCGTTGGCTTCAGAGACCATTATCAAGATGTAAAGGACGACATCCACTCATAATTCAATTCAATACAAGAGTATGAAATGGAAGAATTCCTTAGCTGAAAGCAAATGATGAAAGCGGCGGCAACCCCCTCGGAAAGTCCCGTCCCATTTGGGCACCTGCCAGCAGATAATAAGCTTTGGGCAAGTGTCAACAGATGATGAATTTTGGACAAACGCCAGCAGATGATAAACTTTGGGCAAGTGTCAGCAGTGGCCGAACTACGACGCGGGTTTGATTCCGTCAGAAACGGATACGTAGGCGCCTAAGGATAAGGCTCAATCCACCATATATGAAATTTGTGGGTCGACGACCAATGACGATAATTTGACACAACAGAAGCAAGAGTCAATCCCCAACGAAGTTTCAGGTATGATCTCTTCTTATGGCTGGCGAGCTTATATACGCAAGTCTAATGGACTATAAACGACCCGAAGAATCCTCAGGTCGAAAGGGACATGGGGTATACTTTGACTTTCGCCTTGTCCAAGCCTCAGTCAAAGTGGGGGCTCTGTAGATACCCGTATCCGTCGATATTGGAATTTATAGAGAACCCGACAAACACCCGATGATGATAGGACACATGTATTCTTTAGTTGTCATTGTCATTATTTGGAGCTCGTTTTACGATGTAGAATGGGCGTCATCGATGAAGTATTTTATTAATTTAAATGATATTTAAATTAATGTTTTTTTAAGTGAGTTCATTTTATTAATTTAAATGATATTTAAATTATGGTTTTTTTTAGGTGAATTCAATTTATCTTATTTTATTTTGAATTTATTTTCCCAAGTTTATTTTATTGAAAATAAAATAAATATTTGATTTGAAAAATCATTTTATGAGTATATTTGGTTTGAAAAATCATTTATTTTAATGTGTTATTTGATTTGAAAAATCGATTTAAAAATCAAAAAGAACTCGTTTCAACCACGCGTTTTTGAGCTCGATTTTAGCTCGGTTTTTGAGCCCGTTTTCTTTACGAGTTGGCACGAATATCGAGTACACTAATCAACCTAAGCCATTACCCATCCAACCCCAGTTCGAACCCCATACCCACGGCCCAAACCATGCCCCAAATCACCCTCAACCAGCCCGCAAAACACGAAATTTTATTTACCTGTTTTGCAGCTCAATCCCGAGCCCAAAACCCGCTCCAAATACCACCAAAACCCGTGCCCATTAACCCTAACCCATACCCTAATATCCTACCCATATTACCTTACCTTAATCACCAAGAAAACCCCCCATACGAACCCTAGAAAACCCCCCAAAAGCTGCTGGACAGCAGCTATGCTCAGCCGAGCCCGTCTGCCTCTCCTCCCTTTTACCCTACTTTAACTCCTTATAAATACCCACCCTTCACCATACATTCATGCCTCTAAGTTCTCCATACATACAACCTTCACTTACAAGCTTTAAACTCCAGAAACAAACCCTAATTGCCTCTCAAAACCCCTTCACAAAACCGACTTGCAAACTGGAACAGTTTGTGTGTCCTCTTCGAAATACAATTCGTCCCTCCTTCAAACATCCATTAAAATTCGAGTTTCTTGTTCCTAATTAACCATACAACATCCATCTACACATTAGACAAAGATTTACGAGCCAAATTGCCCTTGAGAGTACACGAATTCCCTCGAAAAACAGAGTGTTATACACTCTGTTTTTTGTGACTTTTTCCTGTCTGTCCAGTTCTCTTTGTGCTCGTTTTTCGTGCCCAATAACTCAAAACGAGCAGGGGTTGCTTTAAGATCTCTGTTCTCCTCTCTTTCTAGTTTTCAAAACATCTTTTAAATCGAATTTTCACCGTGAAACGAGAGAGAAATCGCTGTTTGAAAGTTGCTGTCAAGATTTGCCAAAAACGTGTTGTTTGCTTTGTTTCTTCGTCGACGACGGCCTCTCGAGATAAAATCTACCATCGATTATGACCCAAGACGGTGTCAACGATACATGTAGGTTGAGGGTGCATCAAATCCTCCTCCTTCTCCCTTTTATTTCGTTTTTTTATGTTTGTTTTTTATAGTTTGTTTTTTATTTGTTTATCGTTTTTGTTTATCGATTGTTATAATTAACTACGAAACTAGTTTAGTCCGAGTATGAGTTAAAGTACCACCATGAACACCCGCGTTGACTTGAGATGGGAAAGAAACCGCTACATCAGTCGGTTGTACACCCCTGTCTCATTTACATATCCTCGTGTTCAAGGTAGGGCATTAATAAAACGAATTCTGACTTCGTTCTTCGCTTTTGACCCCTCTCTTCGCTCGTGTGATTCGACCTACCCCTGGACCATTTACATGTTAATATGACCTCTGATTGTTAGCATATAACTCGTTTAGATGATATTAGATCAGTTTAATAACCTAATTAGACAATTTAGGGCACATCGACATAGCTTTTAAAACCGATTAACAATTCTGTAACTTAATTGAATGCATCTCTCTCTCTCACCTAATTTCTCGCTAGTATAAGAGTGCGTGATTAGCACCTTCTTATTAACACTCGATGAGTTAATTTAATTAGCGAACTTGACCTAATTTTACCCCTTAGGCCGTGTAGAATACACATTTGCGCGACATCCTTCCAATCGATCAACGTTGTTTCTAACTCGTTTTCTAACTTGTTTCCTATCCCGTTTCGCAATCATCTATCTAACCTAATGAATCTAACCTAAGGATTAGGGTATGCTAAATCGTGTAGGCTGTGTTTGGCCGTGTCCTTGTAGTCCCTTTTCTCGTTGTTTTCTCATCTTTATCTCGTTATTTCGTATCTTGTAGTTACTTTGTTTATCGAGTCGTGTTTGGTAGTTTGTTTGTAATTTTCAAGTTAGTTTTCTCTTATCAAGTCAAAACCTCTTTCAAAAACCTTAGTCTTGTTCGGTTAGATGGTTGTGCCCTAATGCATGTAAGAGCGTAGTAAATCGCATGTTGTTTAAAGCAACATGGCCCGATTTATGCTAATGCATGCTTTGGTGTGTGACCCTATGTCTAATTCGATAAGATTAAGTGAAAGCACACATTACGAGGAGTGACCCAAGGCCGTGAGTCATGTAAGCCGTGGGCCACCCCTTTGTGCACGGTTTCCTAGGCCGAATGGCCGTGTATTGTGTCGTGTGTGTAGCGTTGTATTTTAGATCGAGTTGTATCTTTAATTTATCGTTGTGTCGGCATGAAATGCCTGGGTTGTAATAGGGTAGATCCCAACGGCTCCCCCATTCCCATCAAGCCTTGTTTGTTTCGTTTATATGTTGTTAGATCAATCAACCCACATGCTAAATTACAACTTTGACAAAGTTAGTTTAGTTGCATCTAAAACGACATAGAAATTGTTGTCACATGTTAGGGTTTTAAAACGATGTTTGCATATCATATATCGTAGTAGCTATGACCTTGTTTGAAATCCGACACTTGACTTAGTAGAGGCCGTTATTGACGGGCGGGGTTAGGTGTCCTTGTGGGCTTCCTAACACGTACCCTCACCCCTTACTCAAGATCTATGGTTTGTGGATCCGTCTAAATACCATTGGATTACGAGAGTCATTCAAATCGAGTGATATAGGGTACAAGTCTTTATCTTTAATCACTCGTAGTCGATTGGCTTTATGCTTTTCGATGAAAGGTGTAAAGTTGACTTGAACGGTTCCAAGTTCCCAAAAAACTTGGTGGCGACTCTAATTTGTCTTAATTCGATTCGAAAGAACCTCGAGTCGATTATGCCTAGTGTGGATCCCGCGGACGCGCCTTCCCGAGGGCCTTGTCCACGGTTTGGCGACTCCATTTGGGGAAAAGAGGACTAGTTACACTTTGTTTCTAGGGTCTTTTCCTCCGAGGTGAAACTTGAAAAGAAAGTGTTGGAAAGTAAAACATTACTCATAGTGCTACGATTCATGCATAAACCCTTAAGGATTTTCCCGGGCCGTCCCAGCGTTTCTTTGTGATGCGTGGGGGGTGACGTCCCACTATGCTAGGAAGCTGCACATTACTCGCTTCCACTTCACCTCGCGTGGTTCTTGATGGTGGGGACGCTCTTCTAGGTACTTTACCTTAAGGCCCTTGCTCTATAAGACCGCAAAAGGATGGAGGGCATAGACCTTCTTGTAGAAGACTTACCGAGACTTAGAGATGTCTAGGAGCATACATCCTTATAACATGAGAATGACAATGTGCAAGGTGTTTTCCCGAGTCTTTTCAAAATTTTCCATGTCCTTTTCAAAACCGAACTTTTGAACAACTTACTTTCAAAATAGCATGGTTTTAAAAACGCGGAATGATGCCCAAATAGGACTAGAATTTTCGGCCCAAAACGAGCTTTTATAGCCGGCATGCTGCCCATTTCAAATCTCATTTTTCAAATCGATCATTCGTTTTTCAAAATCAATCCAAAATGCCTCTCGAACCTCAACCAAGCATGAAATGTGTCGAGTCGTGTCCGGGTCATGGCCGTGTTAGGCCGGGTGTGTTTCGTTCTAAGAGTCTAGAACACGACCTTGTTGGGTCACCCAGGCTCACCTCTTGGGCCTTGAGTCATGTTGGTCGACCTTTTGGTCCAGGATAGTCCACAGAAATGCCCAAGCTAGGCCATTTAGGGCATTTCACCCGAACCTATGAGCTATGTTAGTCCAATCACGGGTTTAGTCACACCGAGTCCGGTTTATAACCGATTTATAACAGTTTGAGTCATGTCGTTTTGTCGAGTCTGAAATGAATCGAGGTCTAAATCCAACTGTGAGTCGAACCTTTTGGTTAGTCGGTCATGAGTCGAGTCTTTGCTTGAGTCAAGTTGGTGTCGTGTCCTTAAGTGTGCAGGGGCTCTTACATTCAAATATTGACTCAGTTCGGGGTTTTCTTGTAGAAAGGCCGCCAAAAACCCGACTTCAAGCAATGGAAGATGCTGTTAACAAACTCACTGAGGCCGTGAACCTCATGATGACCAGAATGGATGCGATCGAATCCAAGATGGGTGAAGATTCCTCTTCATCTACCCCACCTCTAACTGATCTGGAGCAACGGTTCAAGTTCATTGAAGACCGTCTGAAACTCTCCCAGGGGAAGAACATCCACTATGAAAATGCTAGGGCCTATGCCCCAGTTCAGGATAAGTTACCCACGAACATGGTACTCACTGACATCCCAAAGTTCAAGGGCACCGAAGATCCAGTCCACCATGTTAAGGCCTATAAAGGGTACTTAGCACCAAGGGAGTGCTGCACGACATGCTCTCTCAAATTTTTGCCCAATCTCGGATGAACACCCGAAGGCGTGGTTCTACAATCTGGACCTTAAGAACTTCCCCACTTTCGAAGATATTACGGTGGAGTTCTCGCAAGCACTATCTTTGATAATGTCGAGATTCAAACCAACATAAGAACATTGGAGGTGATGACACGAGAGAGAGACAAAGAAGGCTTTATTGAATTCCTTGCAAGATGGCGCGCTGAAAGCGTGAAACTAGCCAAAAGCCTCGATGAAGTTGAAATGGTAGATAAGTTCGTAAAGAATTTACGACCTGTTTACCGTAATGCTCTGAAATACCAGAATTTTGGTTCTTTCAAAGAATTGATAAGAATCGGGATAAAGGTAGAGGATGATGTCCGAATGGCAGAAGCTGAGAAGCCAAAAGGATACCAAAGGGCCTCGTCATCTAAAGCAAAGGCCCCAGCAACGACCCATATTGATGAAGCCATCAATCTCTTAGAAGGCCAATCGAAGAAGTCGCAGCGCCAAACACCTAGGGCATTCACCGATATCGGATGCACTTATACATACGCTCTCCAAAGGCTCATAGCCCAAGGAAAGCTGAAGCCTATTGGTCCGACTCCGGACCCTCCCGCTGATCAACAAGGTAAATGGTATAAACCAAATGCCTATTGTGCCTTTCATCAAGGGAAAGGCCATGATACTGAATGGTGCTATCGACTGAAGCACGAAATCCAAGACATGATTGAGAATGGAACACTCCCAATCCCAACTGTTAAACCCAATAACATCACCAATCCATTTGGCGATCACGCCAACTTTGTTTCTGTCGAAGACAATGTCGATTATTCTCATCTTATCCGCCCATGTCACTTGAAAGGGGTGTTTATCGGGAAGATATTAGTGGATTGCTTTGAATCATTGCTAAACCCGAAGAATGAAATTCAAGTCGGGAGTCTTGCTCTAGAATGTACTTCTCTCATTAACGAAGTTAATAAAAGACAATTCGATTCACCAACCTTCATCACTGGCGTAGATCCTCAGAGGACTACCTCGGGATATAGGCAGACCATCAAAGGGATCAAGGACAAGAGCCGAGCATCTAAGCTGACAGCTGAACAAGAGAAAGCTCAAGACCAGATTTGAAAATTATGAGTCGGGATCTGTTTTCTTATCTTAGTCGAGTCGAGTCTAGAACTTTCTTTTCTTGAAGTTGAGTCGTTTGTCCCGCGATGACCTAGGGTGTGTCCTAGGAATCGTTCATTTGAGTCTGTTAAGCAATTGCCTTTCCAATAAAAGTTTCAGTTTCGTTTCCAAATATGTCTTGTTTCCAATCCTCAATCATTCCGAAACATGATAAAATGCACAACACACCCAAAGGCATCCCTGGGGTAGAAATATGTCTCGTTTCAAAATGTAAGGTACACTAGGATCCCGTGTTTGATTCCTTTACCTATTCCATGTCTGGTGGTAGAAAACCTCCATCTGAACCAATGTTTATGACAAGCTTTTAGATGATTATATGACAAACCCGGACTAACTCCTTTTTTCCCCTATCGATGATGGAAGGCAAGCCTTTTCCCCAACAAAATCATCCCATCTCGAAGAGAGAAGATATCAACCCGTTCTAACAAGGAATTGTTAGTTCCTACCCAAATTAGTTGGCGAAGCCCAGTTCTCAAGGTGTATCCATTTATAATTAAGAGAATGAATAGAAGGTCATTTTCAAAGAGAGAAAAAAATGAAAGAATGAAAAAATGAGAAAAAGAGAAAAAAAAAGATAAAAGAAAAAGAAAAAAAGAAAAAAAGATGTTGAAGTTATTGCGGATTGCTTTTGGTTGGATGTCGAAGTTACGGAAGCCAGAAGTCAAGTCAAGTACCCATAGTTGAAGTTCAATGGGCGAAGCCCAAAAGCTTAAGTAGTAACCTCTTTACCCTCTAAGTCCTTCCCGAGACGATTCTGAAAGGGATAGTCGAGAATTTTGAGAATTATTCCGCTTGTGTTGTTACACCCAGCCTTTAGGGTCAGACATGGAAATTTGAACCCACATCATTTTCCAACCCATTTGTACTCGGGTTTCATCAAGCCTGAGACACCATTTCCAACCACGTTATAAGCCATAGCCCTTGGCCTTAACACCACAAAACAAGCCTTCAGAATGATGGTTAACCATTCAAACTTGTTTTTACCAAGCTTCACATCCCAAAGAAACACAACCTTTTGTACCAACCCTAGACACGGGATTTAACGGTACCTTACAGGCTAGAATGGGATACGACATGATACCTTAGGTGAAACCTTCGAGTGTGTACACACAATCAAAATGCCATGTTTATGCACCATGATCGAACTACGTCGGATTTGATTTCGCTCCACGCGAATACGTGGCGATCCTTCGAACAAGGGATTCAATCCACTCATCAACCAAGTTGTCATCTTGTCGGTTTCTTACGGGTCCTAACCAAGTCCAAATGAAGCCACCTTTGTTTGAGTCGGTCTTAGCACTAGATGTAGGCTAGGATAAGGATATAGGTTCAGATGAATAGTATCGAGTCTCAGAATGAGCTTTATCTAACAGTTTAGGCAAAGATGCTGAGTCATATAGATGTGGGTTTGTGTTGGGAACAGAAAATATGAAAAACCCGCTGAAAAGAAAGAAGGCGTGGAAGAAAAAATAGTAAAAGCCCGCTGAAAAGAAAGAAGGCGGTGGCAAGAAATGATGAAACTCGCTGAAAAGAAAGGAGGCGAGGAGAAGAGTGACAGAATGTTCCCAACAAAAGTCATGTGTGATGTCTAAGTGTTCTCATAAAATCAGTCTGTGTTTAGTGTCTGGCGAAGCCAACGTTGTTGCTCCGTGAGTTTAATCCACCTTGTCAATGCCAAGTGATCTTGATTCCCATGTTCCCTCGAGAGCACGCCCATGCCATACGAAATCTTCGTCCCAAGCCCGACGACCTTGCGATTCCCGTTTGTCATCTTTTGGCGTCAGAATGGCCAATTTACATTTTTACCCCCAATAAGTCAATATTTGAATTAAAACCCGTGCACACTTACGGTTTTATTTTCTTTTTTGTTTTACGGTAGCGGGCTGCGCCCACGTTGTTTACAAGTCATACAGAGTGTCTGAGTCGTGTTTCATGCTAACCCATTAAGGTTCGATTTCAAAAAAAATTCAAAACTTTTTGCGAATTGTGGATAGATGATCCAAGTAGTGGAATCTTTTCGGGTCGATGACCCAGTCTTTCAAACTCAAATTTCAGGTCGACGACCCAACATTCCAATACTTCAGCTTCAAACCTCGGGTCGATGGCCTAACATACTAAATGATGTCAAAATTCAAAATTCGGGTCGATGACCCAATTATTCAAAATTTTCAAATTCCGTTTTCGGGTCGATGACCCAATCTTTCAAATGATCTAATTTTAGGATCGATGATCCAAATGTGCTTATGTGATGATTATTGCTAGTACGTTTTTGTGTTTCAAATGTAGCAGGATATGCTTCAACTGGGGGCTCTAAAGTCTTCGACTTTAGAGCCATTGCAAACTGGGGGCTCTGAAGCCGTTGGCTTCAGAGACCATTATCAAGATGTAAAGGACGACATCCACTCATAATTCAATTCAATACAAGAGTATGAAATGGAAGAATTCCTTAGCTGAAAGCAAATGATGAAAGCGGCGGCAACCCCCTCGGAAAGTCCCGTCCCATTTGGGCACCTGCCAGCAGATGATAAGCTTTGGGCAAGTGTCAACAGATGATGAATTTTGGACAAACGCCAGCAGATGATAAACTTTGGGCAAGTGTCAGCAGTGGCCGAACTACAACGCGGGTTTGATTCCGTCAGAAACGGATACGTAGGCGCCTAAGGATAAGGCTCAATCCACCATATATGAAATTTGTGGGTCGACGACCAATGACGATAATTTGACACAACAGAAGCAAGAGTCAATCCCCAACGAAGTTTCGGTATGATCTCTTCTTATGGTCAAGCGAGCTTATATACGCAAGTCTAATGGACTATAAACGACCAAAGAATCCTCGGTCGAAAGGGACATGGGGTATACTTTGACTTTCGCCTTGTCCAAGCCTCAGTCAAAGTGGGGGCTCTGTAGATACCCGTATCCGTCGATATTGGAATTTATAGAGAACCCAACAAACACCCGATGATGATAGGACACATGTATTCTTTAGTTGTCATTGTCATTATTTGGAGCTCGTTTTACGATGTAGAATGGGCGTCGTCGATGAAGTATTTTATTAATTTAAATGATATTTAAATTAATGTTTTTTTAAGTGAGTTCATTTTATTAATTTAAATGATATTTAAATTATGGTTTTTTTTTAGGTGAATTCAATTTATCTTATTTTATTTTGAATTTATTTTCCCAAGTTTATATTATTGAAAATAAAATAAATATTTGATTTGAAAAATCATTTTATGAGTATATTTGGTTTGAAAAATCATTTATTTTAATGTGTTATTTGATTTGAAAAATCGATTTAAAAATCAAAAAGAACTCGTTTCAACCACGCGTTTTTGAGCTCGATTTTAGCTCGGTTTTTGAGCCCGTTTTCTTTACGAGTTGGCACGAATATCGAGTACACTAATCAACCTAAGCCACTACCCATCCAACCCCAGTTCGAACCCCATACCCACGGCCCAAACCATGCCCCAAATCACCCCCAACCAGCCCGAAAACACAAAACCCCCTTTGTTTTGCAGCTCAATCCCGAGCCCAAAACCCGCTCCAAATACCACCAAAACCCGTGCCCATTAACCCTAACCCATACCCTAATATCCTACCCATATTACCTTACCTTAATCACCAAAAAACCCCCCCATACGAACCCTAGAAAACCCCCCAAAAGCTGCTGGACAGCAGCTATGCTCAGCCGAGCCCGTCTGCCTCTCCTCCCTTTTACCCTACTTTAACTCCTTATAAATACCCACCCTTCACCATACATTCATGCCTCTCAGTTCTCCATACATACAACCTTCACTTACAAGCTTTAAACTCCAGAAACAAACCCTAATTGCCTCTCAAAAACCCTTCACAAACCGATTTGCAAACTGGAACAGTTTGTGTGTCCTCTTCGAAATACAATTCGTCCCTCCTTCAAACATCCATTAAAATTCGAGTTTCTTGTTCCTAATTAACCATACAACATCCATCTACACATTAGACAAAGATTTACGAGCCAAATTGCCCTTGAGAGTACACGAATTCCCTCGAAAAAGCAGTGTTATACACTCTGTTTTTTGTGCTTTTTCCCGTCTGTCCAGTTCTGTTTGTGCTCGTTTTTCGTGCCCAATAACTCAAAACGAGCAGGGGTTGCTTTAAGATCTTTGTTCTCCTCTCTTTCTAGTTTTCAAAACATCTTTTAAATCGAATTTTCACCGTGAAACGAGAGAGAAATCGCTGTTTTAAAGTTGCTGTCCAGATTTGCCAAAAACGTGTTGTTTGCTTTGTTCCTTCGTCGACGACGGCCTCTCGAGATAAAATCTACCATCAATTACGACCCAAGACGGTGTCAACGATACATGTAGGTTGAGGGTGCATCAAATCCTCCTCCTTCTCCCTTTTATTTCATTTTTTTATGTTTGTTTTTTATAGTTTGTTTTTTATTTGTTTATCGTTTTTGTTTATCGATTGTTATAATTAACTACGAAACTAGTTTAGTCCGAGTATGAGTTAAAGTACCACCATGAACACCCGCGTTGACTTGAGATGGGAAAGAAACTGCTACATCAGTCGGTCGTACACCCCCGTCTCATTTACATATCCTTGTGTTCAAGGTAGGGCATTAATAAAACGAATTCTGACTTCACTCTTCGCTTTTGACCCCTCTCTTCTCTCGTGTGATTCGACCTACCCCTGGACCATTTACATGTTAATATGACCTCTGATTGTTAGCATATAACTCGTTTAGATGATATTAGATCAATTTAATAACCTAATTAGACACTTTAGGGCACATCGACATAGCTTTTAAAACCGATTAACAATTCTGTAACTTAATTGAATGCATCTCTCTCTCTCTCACCTAATTTCTCGCTAGTATAAGAGTGCGTGATTAGCACCTTCTTATTAACACTCGATGAGTTAATTTAATTAGCGAACTTGACCTAATTTGACTCCTTAGGCCGTGTAGAATACACCTTTGCGCGACATCCTTCCAATCGATCAACGTTGTTTCTAACTCGTTTTCTAACTTGTTTCCTATCCCGTTTCGCAATCATCTATCTAACCTAATGAATATAACCTAAGGATTAGGGTATGCTAAATCGTGTAGGCCGTGTTTGGCCGTGTCCTTGTAGTCCCTTTTCTCGTTGTTTTCTCATCTTTATCTCGTTATTTCGTATCTTGTAGTTACTTTGTTTATCGAGTCGTGTTTGGTAGTTTGTTTGTAATTTTCAAATTAGTTTTCTCTTATCGAGTCAAAACCTCTTTCAAAAACCTTAGTCTTGTTCCGTTAGATGGTTGTGCCCTAATGCATGTAAGAGCGTAGTAAATCGCATGTTGTTTAAAGCAACATGGCCCGATTTATGCTAATGCATGCTTTGGTGTGTGACCCTATGTCTAATTCGATAAGATTAAGTGAAAGCACGCATTACGAGGAGTGACCCAAGGCCGTGAGTCATGTAAGCCGTGGGCCACCCCTTTGTGCACGGTTTCCTAGGTCGAATGGCCGTGTATTGCGTCGTGTGTGTAGCGTTGTATTTTAGATGGAGTTGTATCTTTAATTTATCGTTGTGTCGGCATGAAATGCCTGGGTTGTAATAGGGTAGAACCCAACGGCTCCCCCATTCCCATCAAGCCTTGTTTGTTTCGTTTATATGTTGTTAGATCAATCAACTCACATGCTAAATTACAACTTTGACAAAGTTAGTTTAGTTGCATCTAAAACGACATAGAAATTGTTGTCACGTGTTAGGGTTTTAAAACGATGTTTGCATATCATATATCGTAGTAGCTATGACCTTGTTTGAAATCTGACACTTGACTTAGTAGAGGCCGTTATTGATGGGCGGGGTTAGGTGTCCTTGTGGGCTTCCTAACACGTACCCTCACCCCTTACTCAAGATCTATGGTTTGTGGATCCGTCTAAATACCATTGGATTACGAGAGTTATTCAAATCGAGTGATATAGGGTACAAGTCTTTATCTTTAATCACTCGTAGTCGATTGGCTTTATGCTTTTCGATGAAAGGTGTAAAGTTGACTTGAACGGTTCCAAGTTCCCAAAAAACTTGGTGGCGACTCTAATTTGTCTTAATTCGATTCGAAAGAACCTCGAGTCGATTATGACTAGTGTGGATCCCGCGGACGCAGTTCTCGAGGGCCTTGTCCACAGGTTCTAATCTTCGGATTGGTCAACTGTCGTTTGTCATGTTCAACCTCCTTGTCTTGATTTTTCTCAAGCTTATAATGAAAGTAAAACAAATTAACAATCAATAATAATCTATGCAATATTGAAAATCATATTCTACCTATAAACACACTCAAAAATCGATCAACTCCCTCTCAAAATTCGGGGGTAGAGTAGCTAAGAATTGAGTTGTTAAAGACGCTATAAAACCGTCAAAACAAGGTAGTAGCTTTTACTAATGTTACCTACTTTGTTTGTCCTTGTTCATGTGTATCTGGAAAACCTTTCAAATGGGCCTCTCATCCTAATATTACTCCTCCAGCAGTACGCTTAACTGTGGAGTTTTTATTTAAGCATATTGATAAACCTCTTCAATGAGATACCCTAACTAAAGAACTTCTTCTGTTAAAATGGGTTTTACAAAACCTAACCTCGTAGAAAAAAAGAATAGAAAGAAAAATAAATACTGGTGTAGAGGACTGCAGCTCCGACGTTACGTGGTGGTGGTGGCAGCGGGGATAGATGGTGTTCGTTTAAGTGTTGGTCAATATTGGATGGTCGGGTATGTTTAGGTGTTATTTTTCACTAACTAATTAATAAAATTTAATAATATGTTTGTCTGGTTTATTTGAAATAATTTACCTACCGATAAATATTCGGTGGATAAAATAAACATTTATGTCGGTAATTATCGACCAATGTGTTAAATTAACGACTATTTGTTTTGTCGTCCGGTACTTACCATCCAACTTTGTTACACCAACTGTTTCGGTAAGAATTTTTTTTTATCGAGCGGTATTTTGTCCGTCGATATTTAGCGAATGTTAATATGCCTTATTCTTGTAGTGTATTGCTATATTAGCGCAGTTACAACACAACTTGTGAGTTTAGTCTATAAATATGCAGAGACGTTGATTTGTTGTCATAAGATAAAGGAGATTAATAGTCTTATATTTAACTTTGCTGGTTTTAATAATTGTATTTGTAATTCTTACTTTATTCTCATATCAGTTATAATTATTGTAAGTGATATTGTACAACTGGAGGCAGGATTTTATTTATCGAAAGAATTAAACAAAATAAAACTTCCTTAAATAATGTATGGTGAAAAAACTCCCTATATATGGTTGATGTAAAAATAATTTCCACCATGTAGTTGATGTAGGATTAAATGATCCTAAGCAAAATGTATAGAAATAAAAAAAAATATTCTACAAATATTCTTACTTATTATAAATTAAAATAAGTAATAATTATTATTTTTCACAAGTAATATTACTCCGAGTACATAATCCAAATTATATCTTTGATAAGAAATTTAAAATATTTTTGTATATAGAGAATTACTTTTAGATCAACCATATATAATGTAACACCCCAAGAGTTTTAGAGGAAAATAGTCTCACATCGAGAAAATAAGGAATTACTTTTAAACCTACCATAAGTAGGGAATTACTTTTTTCTATAACATTATGCGAGGACCATTTACAACAATACAAGACATTTGATAAATTCATAATCATGTCCAAAACTCAATGAAGATCACACTTTCACAAATCAATAAGTAATAAAATAAACCACTCTTTAATTTGTAAATAATCGACAAATTCCATTTTATTAATCAATGCATAATCCATCCGCTAGAAATCAAATAAGTCAAATCGAAAGATTTATATCTGTGTTAAGTACAATGTAATTTTGATTTTAAACTTAAAGTATCCAAAACTAAATTTGGTAATAATGTTCAAATACATTGCACTGTCTTTCTTTCATGCATATAAATAGAGGAGTTCTCTAGTCCTAACAACTCATTATATTCAACAAACCCAAATATATAATTAATCTAAGAGAGTCATTATAGTAGTGTCAGCATATATTCAAAATATAAACCATGGGAAAAATGTTGACAGTAATGGGAGCGCTGGTCCTTTTTCTTGTTTTCTCGGGTAAAATATTCACATGCACAATCTCTTTTTGCACTGTTAGTTTAATTTTGCATGAGATAGTGTATTTATAATACTCCTACATGTTAACCATTCACCACATATATATGTAATATATTTTAACACTCTAAATGTAATATCCTTTAAAAGAATTGAAACTTAATTAATAATTGTATTTCTCTTTTTGATAGCTTTGCATCAAATGTTAAAATCATTATCAATACTAACTGGTGCTCTTTTATTAATATTTATACAAAAAAAGTCATGAGTTCTTTTTTTTATTTAAAATTTATATCTTGGAAAAAAGGTAACTACGGAGTATTATAGCTTTTATGACCACCAAATTACCTTAGTTTTATGACATATACTACATTCCTCCAATTACTTCATCCCTAATTAATTTTTCTTTGTATGATCGTGTAAGATGAAATCGAGCATTCACAAAGGTATTTTAAAATCACTATACACGAATTTATGCACAATCGTCTTTATTATTTTGTTTCCTATACATTTGATATATTGATATGAAATATGGATTAGTTATCAAGAATTTGTATAAATTAGTTCCTTCCTAAATAAATTTATTTGTATGAGATAACTAAAAGTTAGCGTTAATAATATTTTGCAGCAATGGTGATGGGAGTGCCTGCCAAAGAGCACCATGCAAATGCAAGAACGCTAAATGATATCGGTTGTGATCTGAATGAATGTCGTAAGATGTGCATTACAACGAAAAAAGGATTTGGAGTTTGCATTGAAAGACCTCCCGGTTCTGGCAAATATATTTGTTATTGTAATTAATTACGAGTTTATATTAAAATATGACGTCTTGTACTGCACGCGTGATAGTCTTGTACTACATATCTATACCTATAATATATTTCACAAATATATTTCAAAATTTAAGTAAACCGTTAACCAAAATTTTTATTTGTAAAAAAAAAAAGACACTTATACGGTTCTAATCTTCGGATTGGTCAACTGCCGTTTGTCATGTTCAACCTCCTTGTCTTGATTTTTCTCGAGCTTATAATGAAAGTAAAACAAATTAACAATCAATAATAATCTATGCACTATTGAAAATCATATTCTAGCAATAAACACACTCAAAAATCGATCAACTACTTCTTAAAATTCAGGGGTAGAGTAGCTAAGAATTGAGTTGTTAAAGACGGTATAAAACCATCACATCAAGGTAGTAGATTTTACTAATGTTACCTACTGTATTTTTCCTTGTTCAAGTGTATTTGAAAAACCTTTCAAATGGGCCTCTCATCCTAATATTACTCCCCCAGCAGTACGCTTAACTGTGGAGTTTTTATTTAAGCATATTGATAAACCTCTTCAATGAGATACCCTAACTAAAGAACCTCTTCAGTTAAAATGAGTTTTACAGAACCTAACCTCGTAGAATAAAAGAATGGAAAGAGAAATAAATATGGGTGTAGAGGACTGGAGCTCCGACGTTACGTGGTGGTGGTGGCGGCGGGGATAAATGGTGTTCGTTTAAGTGTTGGTCAATATTGGATGGTCGGGTATGTTTAGGTGTTATTTTTCACTAAGTAATTAATAAAATTTAATAAAATATTTTTCTGGTTTATTTGAAATAATTTACCTACCGATAAATATTCGGTGGATAAAATAAACATTTATGTCGGTAATTATCGACCAATGTGTTAAATTAACGACTATTTGTTTTGTCGTCCGAAACTTACCATCCAACTTTGTTACACCAACTGTTTCGGTAAGAATTTTTTTTTATCGAGCGGTATTTTGTCCGTCGATATTTAGCGAATGTTAATATGCCTTATTCTTGTAGTGTATTGCTATATTAGCGCAGTTACAACACAACTTGTGAGTTTAGTCTGTAAATATGCAGAGACGTTGATTTGTTGTCATAAGATAAAGAAGATTAATAGTCTTATATTTAACTTTGCTGGTTTTAATAATTGTATTTGTAATTCTTACTTTATTCTCATATCAGTTATAATTATTGTAAGTGATATTGTACAACTGGAGGCAGGATTTTATTTATCGAAAGAATTAAACAAAATAAAACTTCCTTAAATAATGTATGGTGAAAAAACTCCCTATATATGGTTGATGTAAAAATAATTTCCACCATGTAGTTGATGTAGGATTAAATGATCCTAAGCAAAATGTATAGAAATAAAAAAAATATTCTACAAATATTCTTACTTATTATAAATTAAAATAAGTAATAATTATTATTATTCACAAGTAATATTACTCCGAGTACATAATCCAAATTATATCTTTGATAAGAAATTTAAAATATTTTTGTATATAGAGAATTACTTTTAGATCAACCATATATAATGTAACACCCCAAGAGTTTTAGAGGAAAATAGTCTCACATCGAGAAAATAAGGAATTACTTTTAAACCTACCATAAGTAGGGAATTACTTTTTTCTATAACATTATGCGAGGACCATTTACAACAATACAAGACATTTGATAAATTCATAATCATGTCCAAAACTCAATGAAGATCACACTTTCACAAATCAATAAGTAATAAAATAAACCACTCTTTAATTTGTAAATAATCGACAAATTCCATTTTATTAATCAATGCATAATCCATCCGCTAGAAATCAAATAAGTCAAATCGAAAGATTTATATCTGTGTTAAGTACAATGTAATTTTGATTTTAAACTTAAAGTATCCAAAACTAAATTTGGTAATAATGTTCAAATACATTGCACTGTCTTTCTTTCATGCATATAAATAGAGGAGTTCTCTAGTCCTAACAACTCATTATATTCAACAAACCCAAATATATAATTAATCTAAGAGAGTCATTATAGTAGTGTCAGCATATATTCAAAATATAAACCATGGGAAAAATGTTGACAGTAATGGGAGCGCTGGTCCTTTTTCTTGTTTTCTCGGGTAAAATATTCACATGCACAATCTCTTTTTGCACTGTTAGTTTAATTTTGCATGAGATAGTGTATTTATAATACTCCTACATGTTAACCATTCACCACATATATATGTAATATATTTTAACACTCTAAATGTAATATCCTTTAAAAGAATTGAAACTTAATTAATAATTGTATTTCTCTTTTTGATAGCTTTGCATCAAATGTTAAAATCATTATCAATACTAACTGGTGCTCTTTTATTAATATTTATACAAAAGAAGTCATGAGTTCTTTTTTTTATTTAAAATTTATATCTTGGAAAAAAGGTAACTACGGAGTATTATAGCTTTTATGACCACCAAATTACCTTAGTTTTATGACATATACTACATTCCTCCAATTACTTCATCCCTAATTAATTTTTGCTGTATGATCGTGTAAGATGAAATCGAGCATTCACAAAGGTATTTTAAAATCACTATACACGAATTTATGCACAATCGTCTTTATTATTTTGTTTCCTATACATTTGATATATTGATATGAAATATGGATTAGTTATCAAGAATTTGTATAAATTAGTTCTTTCCTAAATAAATTTATTTGTATGAGATAACTAAAAGTTAGCGTTAATAATATTTTGCAGCAATGGTGATGGGAGTGCCTGCCAAAGAGCACCATGCAAATGCAAGAACGCTAAATGATATCGGTTGTGATCTGAATGAATGTCGTAAGATGTGCATTACAACGAAAAAAGGATTTGGAGTTTGCATTGAAAGACCTCCCGGTTCTGGCAAATATATTTGTTATTGTAATTAATTACGAGTTTATATTAAAATATGACGTCTTGTACTGCACGCGTGATAGTCTTGTACTACATATCTATACCTATAATATATTTCACAATTATATTTCAAAATTTAAGTAAACCGTTAACCAAAATTTTTATTTGTAAAAAAAAAGACACTTATACGGTTCTAATCTTCGGATTGGTCAACTGCCGTTTGTCATGTTCAACCTCCTTGTCTTGATTTTTCTCGAGCTTATAATGAAAGTAAAACAAATTAACAATCAATAATAATCTATGCACTATTGAAAATCATATTCTAGCTATAAACACACTCAAAAATCGATCAACTACTTCTTAAAATTCAGGGGTAGAGTAGCTAAGAATTGAGTTGTTAAAGACGGTATAAAACCATCACATCAAGGTAGTAGATTTTACTAATGTTACCTACTGTATTTTTCCTTGTTCAAGTGTATTTGAAAAACCTTTCAAATGGGCCTCTCATCCTAATATTACTCCCCCAGCAGTACGCTTAACTGTGGAGTTTTTATTTAAGCATATTGATGAACCTCTTCAATGAGATACCCTAACTAAAGAACCTCTTCAGTTAAAATGAGTTTTACAGAACCTAACCTCGTAGAATAAAAGAATGGAAAGAGAAATAAATATGGGTGTAGAGGACTGGAGCTCCGACGTTACGTGGTGGTGGTGGCGGCGGGGATAAATGGTGTTCGTTTAAGTGTTGGTCAATATTGGATGGTCGGGTATGTTTAGGTGTTATTTTTCACTAAGTAATTAATAAAATTTAATAAAATGTTTTTCTGGTTTATTTGAAATAATTTACCTACCGATAAATATTCGGTGAATAAAATAAACATTTATGTCGGTAATTATCGACCAATGTGTTTCATTACCGACTATTTGTTTTGTCGTATGGTACTTACCATCCAACTTTGTTACACCAACTGTTTCGGTAAGAAAATTTTTTTATCGAGCGGTATTTTGTCCGTCGATAATTGGCGAATGTTAATATGCCTTATTCTTGTAGTGTATTGCTATATTAGCGCAGTTACAACACAATTTGTGAGTTTAGTCTGTAAATATGCAGAAACGTTGATTTCTTGCCATAAGATAAAGGAGATTAATAGTCTTATATTTAACTTTGCTGGTTTTAATAATTGTTTTTGTAATTCTTACTTTATTCTCATATCAATTATCATTATTGTAAGTGCTACTGTACAACTGGAGGCAGGATCTTATTTATCGACTGAATTAAACAAAATAAAATTTCCTTAAATAATGTATGGTTAAAAAACTCACTACATATGGTTGATGTAAAAATAATTTCCACCATGTAGTTGATGTAGGATTAGATGATCGTAAGCAAAATGTATAGAAATAAAAAAAAATATATTCTACAAATTTTCTTACTTATTTATTGTAAGATTCATTAAACTCTTATTAGACACTTCTAATAACTATATATATTAGTTTAGTCATAAACTAATCTAGATCTTATGCATGCATAACAAAATAATACAAAGTAAGTAGAAATCGATTAATCTTACATTGAGGGCCGAATGGTTTATACTAATCGGTCTCCTACCAATTAGTCTTCTTTAAGAAAAATCAAGTGCTCCAACAAAACCCTTAGATTCAATAGTAGAATCTACTCCTCAAGGATTTGTACCAAGGTAATCACACTTAAATCATAAGCTAATTTATATATTAGAAATTAGAATATGAGTCCTTAAAAATAACTATTATTATTGTATTATTACTACTAGTAATGATATAATATTTGAGATTTTTGTGAGTTTTCTTCTTAAGTTTTCCCAACAACAATTAGAGAGAATGTGAAAAATTATCAATATAATTTATACGAATGAATAATAAATTAAGGAGAGAAAAACTTCTCCTCTTTTTGCATGGGGTGGCCGGGTAGACCAAGGGAAGGGTGCCCAATGCTTTTGCAAGTTTGTTCTTCTCAAGATGTAGGTATGCAAGCCTATGATTAGTAGGTCATCATTATGCCTTCTACTAATTAAAAGAACAAAGCACAATTTATTCCCTACACTACCATTTACACGGCACACTTAAGCTTAATATGGTCCATTTTAAGTTTTCAAATGTCCAATTTGTGTAGTGTGACATATTGGACATGTTACTAGACATGTTGTTTTAATAATGCATTTTTTAACTTATTAAAAATCATTATATAAACAAAATAAATCACATACAAAATTAACTAGTAATTCACAATTACAATTACTTAAAATGGGTCATAGAATTATAAATCGCAACTACTTGTATAGCTAGGAAAAGCAAATACGGCCTTATGGCCACCAATACAAACCAAACAATAAGTACGAAAAGAGAATGTACCAACCAAAACAAACTAACATCCAACACAACTACAAACATGATAAAAGAAACGGAGTATCACTTCTGCTGTTGTTGCTGCTCATCCATGACATAATCCTCATCTCCACCACCACCCAAGGTACCTGCTCCTGATGCGCCCAAACCCACATCACCACCGGCTCTAGCATCTGGTCTCACGTACCAAGAGGTCAAGCCGCCGTAGAGGTATGACTGAGTTTCTCCCCATGTGGACGCATCCACCCCGTAAGAGTGGAAAACCCCGCTGTAATCCCCAACTCCCCTCCACCAAACCGGATGCGGTCCCGAGGTCCCAATGCCCTGAGTATACGCCATCTCATGCATGTTCTAGAGCGTCAGGGTAGAGGACACTCTCTCTGCCAGGTAGCTCTCACGTGTCGCCGGGGTATCAAGGTAAGGGTAACAAGGAAATGGGTGCTGTGGTGGTGCTGCCGGCTGTGGCTATGTCTCAGCCATCCTCTCCCGCACTCGACGTGGCCCTCTCCCTATCCTAGGGTGATCCTCCTCAGCTCTCACATTCTCCCCCTTCCTCGGCTCAGGCATGACTCGGAGGATCTCCAGGTCGATGAAGTACATCTGCCTCGCAGGACGCGCCTCGGTCTCCTCCTCATCAGAATCGACAGCTACCACTGCCGCAGGTAAAGGCTCTGTCGGTGGGAGGTGACAGGAGCTGGTATCTTCATCCAACTCATTCCCCACACTCTCCATACTAAACTACCATCCTCCAAAGTTCTCAACCACTTCAGGTCGAGGAAGTAATCTCTGTCCATGGTAGGTATCGGGGTGGCTAGAGGGGTGTACTCCGAGGAAGCCTCAAAAGAAGTTAGCTTTTCAGCTAACCGGGTGGCGATAGCACCACAACTCAGAAACCTAGTGCTAGAGGAGGCCATCAAAGCAAGACTGGCACATACTATAGCGGGAGCATTGAAGGTCACTTTTTCAGTCCGCTCAGGGTTAAGGTAAGCCATCAGAAGCAACAACTCGTGGGAGTTTAACTTACTCATATCAGACCTCTCGTAAAGGAGACACGACATGGCATGGAGAAAGATCCTCAAGGTGACATGTTGCACATCATTTATCAATATGTTGCTAGCGGTAGGAGCTGATTTCCCGGTGATACAGGGCATAAGGCGGCAAACTCCACACTCAGACGGTATGTCACGAAGGGATCCCTTGGGAGGCTTAGCCAAGCCAAGGTGAGAGGCAGAAAGGTCCATGGTCAAAACAAAACTGGTGTTCATAAGACGGAATCGCACGGTCCGTCGGCCCGGCTCGTATTTAAACGAGCTCATGAGCTCAAGGGTCAGAAATGCATATGAATGCTTCCGTAAACGGTATAGCCCGGTGAATCCCAAAGTCTCGAAGATATGACGGACATCCGTCTCAATACCCAGGTCCTATAAAAGAGTCGTGTCCACACAGCGAGTCGGTCTCATCTTACGGGACTGTAAGGCTACAAACCTATCTCGTTGTGCGTAGTCTATAAAGACCACAGACGGGTACTCTGGTATAGATGGTACTACCGGTCCACTCCCCTCCCCAACTTCGGACTGGGCAGCCCTACCCCTCTTACTTTGTCTGGTCCCTAAGTTTAGTCTCGGCATCTGTTTCAACATACCATTTAAATACAACAACACATATGCACCCAAACATACAAAATACACATATTAACTCATGAAAGATTCATCTAAGTACACACTATCACCAACAATTTCCCAAATTACAAATAAAATTTCAAATTCTTATATCTCAGACGGTCTCTACAGCTGTGAAAATTTTGGCATAATTTTCATGAAGTAAATCAACCACTACAATTTTTAGGACTTAAATCTTCAAAATACATTCATGTACAATTCAAATTTCCAATTATATGTGACGAATTTAAGTTTGGGGAACTTTTAAGACGGAGTTTTAAGGCAAATTTTGAGGTGAAAATCACAAAAATCAACTTCCCATATGATATATACAACATACATTACTCAAATTTCATCCTTCAACATGTAACAGACAACCAAAAATCAATTCAATTTATCAAACCCTAGAAAATTCGGCCACTCTATGCTAAATCTTGATTCGATTTTTGCATTATTAACAACAATAATCATCAAAAGGAAGCATTTAAATCACATTATAACAATTACTAGCAAATTTCCCCACATATAAATCGATTTTTCAGATTTTTCTATCATTCTAATTGTTTCTAATTGATGAAAAGCATTAAAATAGGAAGAAATTCATACCTTAATCAAGTAGGAATTAAACGAACAAATAGAAGCAAGGAAAATCACCAATTAGATTACCACAAGCACAAGAATTCAAGAGTTTGATAGAGATTTAGGGATTAGGGTTTGCGAGATTGTGAGGAAGAATAAGAAGAATAAGTAAGGAAAAGGGTTTATGAACCCGTGGAATTGCCGGTACTGTAGCTTACTCGATCGAGTAAGTCGGGTACTCGATCGAGTAGGCGCTATTCAGTCGAGTTTCCTTAGGAAATTCCTACATCTTTGACGTCATAGCTTCCTAACTAGATCGAGTGAGGTCTACTCGGTCTAGTAGGCACTCATACTCGGTCAAGTAAGGTTGGGTACACGGTCGGAATTACGAGATTAACTGAAAATTCCTGCAAAACAACATCTCGGATCGACTCCAAACCAAGTTCGGAAGTCGTCACCGGTTACCGTAATCATTCTCATCACACTTTTACTACTCAAATGTATCACAACGGTTTTACCCACTAAGATACATACCATATTATTCTACAGTGAACTTCACGCAACATAATTTACCATGCTATTAAATCATTCATGTATACATTTAACGCATTATTTCATAACTAAACCTTTGTCTACAACTCCGCTAATAAACTTATAATCACATTACTCTAATCACTCATTTAACATTAGATTTACCGGTATCATCCAAGTCTACTTAGCAATATAACTATGTTTCAACATAAACAAATTAATCTACTCAAATTAATCACATCACCTGTGGAAGCTTTAAACCATTCATATATCACATTCATCCATTACTATTTTGATAATTCTCATTACAATTCTACAACTCTTTAACTATCATCATTACAACTATTATAAGACTTATAAATCCTTATAGAAACTACCATTACTAACAACTAGAAATAAACACATCCATTACCACATTTCATATCGCATCACACGTTTCTACTCTTTTCACATACTTCTATCGTATAAAACCTTTCACGTCCTTCATATTCGTCACACACACATATTAGTTCCATCAACACTTTACCATATATGATTCAACATAACTATTACGCACATGCTAACTTCAATAGAGACTCGGCCACAAGCAATTCTAACATAATCACCATACACATTAGGCACCTAATTGTCGACTCAACTTCCCCATGCCCAGTGACTGGCTTAAGCACAATGGGGCCAAGATTTTGAAATGAGGGCGCCTACTCACCCAAAATCTAGCATCAGCTGGGGCTCCCAATATACATACACCAGGTTCATTTTATTAGACTCACTATGTTCATTAGGCTTATTTATGACAGGTTCCAAAATCGTTGCTCTGATACCACTTTGTGACACCCCCATATACCAAGGAGCCTTAACAAGACCTTCCCTAGCATATAAGGGCACCACCATCTTGGTTGCCCGAGGTAAGTAATCATCAAAAGTCGATAAAAGAACATTTAAAGTTAATTTTACAAGTGATACAACCAAAATACTAAAACAAAGGTACAACTCGTCAAAGCTATATAACTACTTCTGACATTACTCGTGAAGACTCATCCCTACCAGAACTCTAGCTACCATCCAAAACAAAACCTGCAAAGACTGACTACTCACCATAAGGGATCATGGAAGACACAACAAAATAAACAAAAGACAAACCACACAAGGTCAGTAACTGAAGAAACACACTAACCACAGGCACAACAAGATAGAACAAAACATACACACAAGCCACATCTCCTCCAATCAATCACCGTCACCGATTGTCCAGTGGACCAGCCCTGCCAGTGGGGGACCGCAGCCGTACCCACCAAATCCCCACTCATCATACCGAGCGATAAACCCTGTCCCATTAATGTCCACATCCCCTCCCGTGACGGGTTCCACGGAGGGCGAAACTAGGGCGTGAAGCCACTCCTGCAAGTGACTCCACTCAGCCGAGGACGCACCTCGAGAACCAAAGACAATCAATCATAAACAGCTGCATTACAACAACAACCAACAAAACAGCATACACCAACCGATTACCACGTATACTCAGCCACACGGTCACAACAACAATACAACAACTAACACACTAGACCACCAACAGAAACTGAGTAGACGAACCTACCTTTAACCAAAAGCAGCGATTCCTCGATCAACCATATAACACCAATCAAACAAGAAATCCCTATACAAACAATATACAAGCCTATTACTACCAATACAATCCTACAAGGAACAACCAAGACAAAGCTGATGACGATGACATACCTACGCATCCTAGATCGGCGTTAAGACCGCTACCCGACTCAAGCAACACATCCCCACGGCACTAACCTCCTCAAAAGCTCCCATGGAAGAAGTTATGGTGAAGGGAAATGAGAAAGGCGGCATCTAAGTCTGAAGGAAAGAGGCGAAAATGATTTGCGATTTATCAAAAAAACGATTATAAACCCTCGTTGAAAAGACGCTACTCGATCGAGTAACCCACTTACTCGATCGAGTGGCCCCTACTCGATCGAGTACCCAAGCTACTCTATCGAGTACCATACACTCCTAAGGTTAAACAAGACACAAGGCACCTCTTGCACGCATTCCTAAAGGTTATCACCTGCCCCAAAGGTCGGTCAAGGTTGGTCAACGAGTTCCTAAAAGGACGGGTATTACATGCATTAACTTATATTGAAGTGCCTAAGAAGATCTTGGATCGCAGGTGCGCAAACCGAGAAAAGGTGAAACTATAGTACTTAAGGTGCTATGGTCAAATCATAACGTGGAAGAAGCCACGTGGGAACCGGAAGAGGCAATGAAAGAATGATATCCACATATTTTTGAGTAGGTATGTTTGGTTACGATAACCTTATCCTTTTTAGGGGGGTAGAAGATGATCGGATGAGTTTTGGGTTGCTTTCGAGTCAATGTTGGTATTGTATCATTTTTTGGTAAGCTTTTGCCTTTAGTTTGGGTTGTGTTGTGTAGCGGAGTTGGAGGTATTTATGTTATGCATTTTTGAGTGTGAACTTCGAGGGCGAAGTTCATTTTTAAGGAGGGAAGACTGTAATACAACGCATTTCGTAGTTCTTTTACTCGGCCGAATATGGGGGAAAACTCGACCGAGTGGGCTATACTTGGCCGAGTAGGCTGACCGAGTACTTTTGTTGGTCTTGTCAAGTTTATGTTTAGGGGTCACTAGACTAAGTTGGTGATACACTCGGTCGAATATGTGCTACTCGGTCGAGTGTGTCGAGGCACTCGACCGAGTGTCCGGTCAGGGGAAGTATTTTGCTTTGTTTGATTAAGGTGATTAGTGAAGTTACTAAATCATTTCATCAGTTTATAAAACATTGTTTGCAAACCTGATTTCATTTCTTAAGCCTCAGTAATCACCCTAATTATAACACCCCCTCATACCAAGGTGCCTTACTAGGACCACCCTACCATGAAAGTGCGTTACCATCTCGGTTGCCCGAGGTTAGTACATACCAAAAGCGTCTGAAATGAGCACTATTATTAAAGTACTGTGAAATGTAAAGTTTACAATATCCAAAACCAAAGACTGTTTAACCAAAATACAACTTCAAAGTTTTAACATTAAAATGAAAGTCCACTAAGACACAACAGTGATGCTAGGACTCGTGGTGGCAAATCTCCCCAGATAATCCCCAAGCTCTCACTAGCAATACCTGTCAAGCCTGCTCACCATCCCCGAATGGATCACGCAGATTCCACAAACAACAACGGGGTCAGTATTATGCAAACGACAAGACAAACAAATGCAAAACTCGTCCGATCATCATCGACTCCCAATCACCCAAGCTCACATAGTATCCGGCTACACACTAAAGTGTGTAGCCCTGCCATATTACCCATCGCAACAGGTAATCCTCGCCGCCAGTGGGTGACCGCAGCCGATCCCACCTAGTCCAGCTCCTCAACGAGCGACAACGATCCCTGTCCCTTAATGTGCACATCCCCTCCCGTGGCGGGTTCCACGGAGGGCGAACTAGGGTGTGAAGCCACTCCCGCAAGTGACTCCACCACAATCACAATCACATGACATTACAGTCATCTCAATCCCCTCACACCAACACTGTCACAAAAACCTTCATTCTACGATGATCAATAGACGACGATAATTACAACAACAAGTCATATAAAGCACAGTAAACTGAGTAGGGAAACCCTACCTTAGCAATCACAGCAGTATGCAACACGGACAATCAAAAAGGCTCCTCTACGAAGTCTTCTCCTATACAATGATCATACAACACAATTACACTTTGCACAATTCCCAACATCCCCTTCCCATATAAATGTACAGTAACCCAAAAAGATGCAATAATTACAAAGATAGAACTTACCAACAGTGCAACAAGAACTTATACGCAAGAATCACCGCAATTATCCACACAAAGATGCTACGAAATGCTCAATGGAAGGATTAGGGAATGATTTGGGTATGATTAGGGTAACGTAGAAATGATAACGCTGTGAAAATGATATTAGAAACTGACGCCAAAATATAAAATACCCTAATCATTCCTTAATCAAACCGTCGAAATAACACTCCGCCAAACCGGACACTCGGTCGAGTAAGTGCATACTCGGCCGAGTGTCCAATACTCGGTCGAGTATTCACTATACTCGGCCGAGTATTCCTCGGCAGAACCAAAATAACACGCACCCAGAGCACTACTCGGCCGAGTAGGCTCTACTCGGTCGAGTAGGCTCCAAGGAGAATCCGTAGTGTTACAATCTTTCCCCTTAAAAAGAACTTCGTCCCAAAGTTCACACTCTACTACACAAGCAAGCACAACACTACGCCACAAGACTATAACAATCACATGAGACAACTCCAAGGAACTATACAAGCATCACAACAAGTTACCCCGAACGCATCTCCCGACTCGAACCAAACAAAGAAAAAGAATCAACAAAACACCATCGCGACCATCTCCTACCCCCCTAAAAAGACAACGGTTACGTCCCCGTAACCACACATACCTGATCAAAAAGGTTAGGAAAACGTTCTCGCATAGCTTCCTCAGGTTCCCACGTGGCTTCCTCCACATTATGATTAGACCAAAGGACCTTGAGTAAGACCGTCTCACCATTCCGAGTCTTACGAACCTTGCGATCAAGAATCTCCTTAGGAATCTCGGCATAGGATAAGGATTCATCAAGCTCGATGTTCTCCATCTCGAGGATGTGCGACGGATCACTCACATATTTCCGGAGTTGAGACACATGAAAAACATTGTGCACTCTATCCAAAGCTGGTGGTAAAGCTAGCCTGTAGGCTACCTCGCCAACACGGTCCAGAATTTCATAAGGACCTATAAACTTTTGGCTTAGCTTACCCTTTTTCCCAAACCTCATAACACCTCGCATAGGTGACACTTTCAAAAGCACCTTGTCACCTACCGCGAACTCAATGTCCCTGCGGTGTAAGTCGGCGTAGCTCTTCCGCGGTCTTGAGTCGCTCTCATCTTTTGGCGAATCAACTGGATTTGCTCAACCATATCTTGAACCAGTTGTGGCCCTAAAACCACCGCCTCGGAACTATCATCCCAACAAACTGGACTTCGGCATTTTCGGCCATACAAAGCTTCAAAAGGTGCCATCCCAATGCTTGTATGATAACTATTATTGTATGAAAACTCGATCAAATCAAGTCTGTCTTCCCAACTGCCCCCAAAGTCCATAACACATGCCCTTAGCATGTCTTCTAAGGTCTTGATGGTCCGTTATGTCTGACCATCGGTTGCCGGATGAAAAGCTGTACTCATTTTCAACGTTGTACCCATCAACTCTTGCAGTTCTTGCCAAAACTTTGATATGAACCTCGCATCACGATCAGAAACGATATCTTTCGGAATACCATGTAACCGAACCACATGCTTTCTGTAACCCAAAGCCAGCTGCATCTTAGACCAAGTATCCTTCATGGGGACGAAATGGGCTGATTTGGTTAGCCGATCCACAATCACCCAAATCATGTTGTTACCTTGTTGTGACCTAGGTAACCCCACAATAAAGTCCATGGAGATTGACTCCCACTTCCACTCGGGCACTGTCAAAGACTGAATCTTACCTTGTGGTCTCCTTTGTTCACCCTTGACTCTTTGCCAGGTCAAACATCTAGCCACAAACTCGGCTACATCTCTCTTTAAGTTTGGCCACCAAAAAGTCTTCTTAAGATCTCTATAAAGCTTGTCACCACCCGGGTGAACTGAATAAGGAGTACAATGAGCCTCTGATAAGATCATTATCCTTAACTCTGCATTGCCAGGAACACACCATCTCCCATCAAAACGAACACTCCCATCTGGATGTATAGAAAACCTTGAAGCTGCTCCACTCTCTGCCTTTGACTTCCACTCCTGGATCTTAGGATCAAACTCTTGCTTACTTTTGATGTTTTCATACAACTCGCTCGACCACAAATCCCGATGGTATTCCCCTCTCGAATCATAAAGATCCCCAATCTAGACATCTCATCTCTCAACTTCAGCAAGGACATAGATGTACATAGCGAATGAACGCTCTTCCTACTCAATGCATCTGCGACAACATTAGCTTTACCCTCGTGATAGATGATCTCCATATCATAATCTCCAATCGGCTCCATCCACCTCCTCGCGCATGTTAAGCTTCTTCTGAGTGTAGATATACTTTAGACTCTTATGATCGGAGAACACCTTAAAAGTTGCGCCATAAAGGTAGTGCCTCCAAATCTTAAGAGCGAACACAACTGCACCCAGCTCCAGATCATGAGTAGGGTAGTTCTCCTCATATTGCTTCAACTGCCTCGAAGCATAAGCTATCACTCTCCCTCCCTGCATCAAGACACAACCAAGACCGTTCTTTGAAGCGTCGGTATAGACCTCAAAGTTCTCACAACCCTCTGGCAAGGCTAGGATAGGAGCTGTGGTCAAGCGTTCCTTTAAGGTCTGAAACGCCGTTTCACAACTCTCATCCCAAACAAATCTAACTTCCTTCCTCATCAAGGATGTCATAGGCCGTGCTATGGTAGAGAAATCTTTCACAAATCTCCTGTAGTAGCCGGAAAGGCCTAAGAAACTCCGAATCTCAGCAACATTCTTCGGCGATTCCCACTTGGTAACGGCCTCAATCTTACTAGGATCCACAGATACCCCCCTTCTTGGATATTACATGGCCCAGAAAAGCCACTTCCTCTAACCAAAACTCACACTTGGATAACTTGGCATAGAGCTGATTTTCTCTCAAAGTCTGCAGAACTATCCTCAAGTGCTCTTCATGCTCTTCCTTGGTCTTAGAATAAACTAAGATATCGTCGATGAAAACAACCACGAACCTATCCAAAAACGGTGTAAAGATCCGGTTCATCAAATCCATAAAAGCTGCTGGCGCATTGGTCAATCCAAAAGGCATTACCACGTACTCGTAGTGACCATATCGAGATCGAAATGCTGTTTTAGGAATATCCTCATCTGCTATTCTCAGCTGATGATACCCCGATCGCAGATCAATCTTAGAGAACACACCAGCTCCACTTAGCTGATCGAACAAATCATCAATCCTCGGCAACGGATACTTATTCTTCACTGTGACCCGATTGAGCTCTCTGTAATCAATGCACAGTCTCATGCTCCCATCTTTCTTCTTTACAAAAAGAACTGGGGCTCCCCACGGTGACACGCTAGGCCTGATATAACCCTTGTCTAACAACTCATGAATCTGCTTCTTCAACTCAGCCAACTCTTTAGGTGCCATACGATAAGGTGCTTTAGATATAGGACCCGTTCCCGGCTTAAGCTCCACGCTGAAATCGACATCCCTCTTGGGAGGCAACCTCGGTATTTCCTCAGGAAAGACATCTTCAAATTCTTTCACCACAGAAATCTCAGAAGTTGTCGGCGGCTCTACTCGGTGATCTCTCACATGACAAAGAATCAAGGGACACTTCTTCCTTAAACATGACTTTAAGGTCATAACTGCTATAAACCTACACTTAGGCTTTACCACAAACCCTCTATAGGACACCCTGACACCCTTGGGACCCTTTAAAGACACTCTCTTTTGTCTACAATCTATCCTGGCATCATACCTACCTAGCCAATCCATCCCGACAATCACCTCAAACCCATCCTTAGGAAACTCTAACAGGTCTACTGGTAAATCTACCCCTCCAATCACCATAGATATGCCCTTATATAACTTGAGACACGACACAGACTCCCCCGAAGGTATGAACACATCATCTTTTACAACCTCAAACTTTCCCAAACCCATAGACACAAAGATGACTTTTAGACACAAAAGAATGTGTAGCCCCTGAATCAAACAAAACAAAGGACGGTACATTATTAACAAGAAAGGTACCGGTAACTACATGAGCATCATCCTGTGCTTCCTGCTTATCCATCATGAAGAGCTTTCCACTATTCTTGTGTCCTCCACCCTGAATCAAGCATTGGAGGTACTTGGCTTAGCCTAGAATCCCGGTGACACCGTTATTCAGCGCGATAAGATCCACTACCACCGCGGTTGTAACCGCCCGGTTACCCCGTCCACCTCTGTTGCCCCATGAACCTCCCGGTCGGTTGCTAGCAAAACTCTGAGTCGGCCCCTGAGAGAAATTTCCTGATCGAGCTCCCGAACCATTTCCGGGCTTGTAGCTCGTGCATTCCCGCCTTTTGTGGCCTATCCCACCACAGTTGAAACACGTAAGGTTGGTGTTGTCACTTACAGCCCGACCTCCATTCTTTCCCCAACCACGAGAACCTCCAGGAAAACCGGCTCCACTAGAGAAAGCCTTGGCATGATTGAAATTCCCTTTCTTGTTGGTTGGTGATTGTTGTTCCCGCTATCACCCTTCCTCTTTCTCGTGCTGATCCTCTCCTCGATCTCCCTTGAGAGATCTACCATTCTCTCAGCTTGACCCGCTCTCAGATACACTTCCTTGAGGTCAGTAGCAACCCCGGCCGGCATACGACTCACGATCTTAGCAGACAAACCCCTCTCAAAACGGAGAGCCAAACCTCTTTGCCCGAGCTGCAAATCTTCCACATAACGAGATAGCTCCAAAAACCGATGATAGTAATCAGTGACTGTCATCTCCTCAGACATGGTGAAAGATTCAAAGTCGGATCTCATCTTGTGTCGGATATGCTCCGCACAAACCGCTCTCTCATAGCACTCTTCAACCTGGACACGGAATAGCCCCTTCCGCCTGGTAATAAGCTCTAGCATCATCCTTGACGTTCGCCACCAAAATCTGCAGCTTCTCCTCTTAAGTAGTACACTACCTGCTCAACAATCATGTCCTCGGGGCACTTAACCATTTCCATGAGAGCTTCAATCTCACGGTGCCACTTCTCAAGCAGCTTTGGTTCACCTACCCCATCATATGTGGGAGGGTGGAAACGAGCAATGTTGATGCTAAGCTGGGTTGCATCCATCGTCTTTTCGTTTCCTTTTCCCACATTTTTGAGAGCTTCAAGGAGAGCCTCTTGTTGCTCAATCATACGAGCAACCTCATCAAGAGTCATCTCTGAAGCTTGGATCTGCGCGGGAGTTCTTTTGGGCGGCATTTTGAGCTGATAAGAATAAAAGAAACGTAAACACATGCTCAAAATTTAACACCCTTCCGCCATAAGAACACTCGGCCGAGTATACAGCATACTCGGTCGAGTAAAGATAACTCGGTCGAGTACCCTACCAGATACTTGGTCGAGTATCGACTCCAGAGACAAACGTCAAAACACAAAAAGAACACTCGGTCGAGTGCAACAACACTCGGCCGAGTTGACGCTGCTCGGTCGAGTATACACTCATACTCGGTCGAGTTATCACAAACAGTAGCAAATGCTACTTTCCATCAAACAACACTCGGCCGAGTTTTGTTTACTCGGCCGAGTACTCCATACTCGGTCGAGTACCTTCCCTGCTCGGCCGAGTTACGCTATAAAAAGATTTACATATTACGATTCCCCTATCACGCTCACTATTCCCACAGCAAATACTTAAGGTCTTAAAACCACGTTATAATCACGTCAGCATGCAATGCATATATTAAAACTTTAACACCATATTGTAACCACATCAGCATCCAATTTGCACATATGCTAAATCCAACGTTGAAATCACAACCCGTTTCATCTACTACTCCTTCCTATCACAACAATTAAGAACTTCATCACATATATATGCAACTATCGACTTTTACCAACATGTATCTTCACATACGTGCACACACAAAGCCTAGTTCACCTCACACTTTCCCCCCATGTTACCGGCTCGAGTTAGTAAGGGCCAATGTGCGACTCCGGAACGTCTCCCGAGTCTTTGCGGTAGCTCCAAACAACTCTCCCCGGGTTCATTTTATTCAGACTCCCTAGGTTCATTAAATTCATTTGTTTAGGTGCCGGAATCTCTAGCTCTGATACCACTTTGTAACACCCCCTCATACCAAGGTGCCTTACTAGGACCACCCTACCATGAAAGTGCGTTACCATCTCGGTTGCCCGAGGTTAGTACATACCAAAAGCGTCTGAAATGACCACTATTATTAAAGTACTGTGAAATGTAAAGTTTACAATATCCAAAACCAAAGACTGTTTAACCAAAATACAACTTCAAAGTTTTAACATTAAAATGAAAGTCCACTAAGACACAACAGTGATGCTAGGACTCGTGGTGGCAAATCTCCCCAGATAATCCCCAAGCTCTCACTAGCAATACCTGTCAAGCCTGCTCACCATCCCCGAATGGATCACCGCAGATTCCACAAACAACAACGGGGTCAGTATTATGCAAACAACAAGACAAACAAATGCAAAACTCGTCCGATCATCATCGACTCCCAATCACCCAAGCTCACATAGTATCCGGCTACACACTAAAGTGTGTAGCCCTGCCATATTACCCATCGCAACAGGTAATCCTCGCCGCCAGTGGGTGACCGCAGCCGATCCCACCTAGTCCAGCTCCTCAACGAGCGACAACGATCCCTGTCCCTTAATGTGCACATCCCCTCCCGTGGCGGGTTCCACGGAGGGCGAACTAGGGTGTGAAGCCACTCCCGCAAGTGACTCCACCACAATCACAATCACATAACATTACAGTCATCTCAATCCCCTCACACCAACACTGTCACAAAAACCTTCATTCTACGATGATCAATAGACGACGATAATTACAACAACAAGTCATGTAAAGCACGATGAACCGAGTAGGAAACCCTACCTTAGCAATCACAAAGAAGATGCAACACGGACAATCAAAAAGGCTCCTCTACGAAGTCTTCTCCTATACAATGATCATACAACACAATTACACTTTGCACAATTCCCAACATCCCCTTCCCATATAAATGTACAAAGAACTCCAAAAAGATGCAATAATTACAAAGATAGAACTTACCAACAGTGCAACAAGAACTTATACGCAAGAATCACCGCAATTATCCACACAAAGATGCTACGAAATGCTCAATGGAAGGATTAGGGAATGATTTGGGTATGATTAGGGTAACGTAGAAATGATGACGCTGTGAAAATGATATTAGAAACTGACGCCAAAATATAAAATACCCTAATCATTCCTTAATCAAACCGTCGAAATAACACTCCGCCAAACCGGACACTCGGTCGAGTAAGTGCATACTCGGCCGAGTGTCCAATACTCGGTCGAGTATTCACTATACTCGGCCGAGTATTCCTCGGCAGAACCAAAATAACACGCACCCAGAGCACTACTCGGCCGAGTAGGCTCTACTCGGTCGAGTAGGCTCCAAGGTGAATCCGTAGTGTTACACTAATCCCCATCTAAGCAAGGATTTGAATTTTGGGCATTTCAGAGTTCTCTTTTTCATGCCATTTGCGTAGTAAGTGTCGATCTCCGTCATTAGTTATTTTAAGTTTCGTTAAACCCTAATTTGGGGTTGATTGGAGGAATCATTAGCATTTGCTAATGGGATTGTTGTAGTAATCATAATTATATCGTTGTTATAGGTGACGAGTTCGTAGAGGATCATTTCCAGTTAACTTCTTGTGTGCTTTCGGATTTACGAATAAGGTACGGTTTCCCTACTCAGTGTGATTATATAGTTAATTGCAATTGATTGTGATTTCATATTTAATTGAGTATATATTTTTGTGTTTATTGTGGTATTGTGGTTCATGAATACTGGTGGAGTATGGATGATATTGTGGAGCCATGTCGGGAGATGGTTTCACTCCCATGTAACGCCCCTTGTGACTCCCACGAGAGGGATGTGCACATTATTGATCTGGGTTTCATTGCGCTGAGCGGGGATTTTGATGACCAGTGCGGCAGGGGTTGGTTACCTATTGCGATGAGAACCATTGGTGTCTGTGCTACGGTTCAAATAGAGGTTACTTTGGAGTTCGGAGTTGGTGAAGTGGTTGGTTGAGCATTTGAATTATGTTACTTTGTGTTATTCTTGTGATTGATTGTATAATCGTACTGACCTTCGTATGTTTTCAAAACTGTGGTGAATCAATTGATATTTCCGGTAAATGGGGAGCAGTGAGTTTAGTAGGTGTTGATGTTTGAGCTTGCATGCCGGTTTGGATGGGACACCGGTGATTCATCATCTTTTCATAACTTACGCCGAGTCCTTATACATTTCATTGATTTGGATTGTTAGTTGTATTTCATTTGGTATTTTGGAATGTTTAATCACTTTATCCTTGCTTTAAACATGATAAATGGTTCTCTATGGTCTCTTTAATGTGTACTACCTCGGGCAACCGAGATGGTAACGCTTTTATTTGCTAAGGGAGGCCTTGGTAAAGCACTTTGGTAAATGGAGGTGTTACATATTTTGTATGGAATGTTAATGGGATTCTTTATTGTGAATGAAATTGTCATTATAGATGTTATTTTATTATGAGGAGGGAATTGGTAGTGGAATATTGAGATTGACCGCAGAGTAAATCGGCCATCGTGCCATGAGTTTGGCCATGAAGCCGTGTATGGGGTAGAAGTTGGTCGCCGAGTCAGCTGGCTAATGTGCCGTATTTTGAGCTATTGGGGTTGATCCCTGAGTTATTCGGCCGTTGTGCCGTATTTTAAGCTATTGAGGTTTATCGCTGAGTAAGTCAGTCGATGTGCCGCATATTGAGATTTAGTGCTATCGTGATAGGATATTTCATTTGGTAGATATGGGAACGATTTGAATGTGGTAGCTGTATTTATTAATTAGTATTATTGTTACTGTTGTTTAAGATTTCCCCACTCAACCTTTGGTTGACTTGTGTGTGTGTGTGTGTGTGTGTGTGTGTGTGTGTGTGTGTGTGTGTGTGTGTGTGTGTGTGTGTGTGTGAAAATATCACCATCTTTAATTGTTGTGGCCTATGATGAACCATTTGTTATTTCCGTTCACATGGGGAGCAGTTAATATAGCTAGTAATAAAAAGTACACTGGATGCTGTGATGCAGGGCTGGGGCGTGATTAGCTGATTAGCTGGAGGATGGACCATGCCTAGCTAGCTATTTAGTTTACCACTTAGTAGTTATTCAATTTTAATTAAACTTCCGCTGTAATATTTAATATATAACTCAGTTTATTGGTTTTGATTATGTAATAAAACAGTTTGGGTTTTATCGGTATTTATATACTTTATTTTAACGTACCTTGTGTTTATTAACTTTTTTATTCACTTCCTCGGACAACCGAGATGATAACAGCCCTAGTTATTTGGTAATGTCTTGCTAAAGGCTCCTTCATAAATGAGGGTGTTACACTCTAGGCGCGTACGGATCCTTCTTAGGAGTCAGGCCGGGAAAGTAAGTGTAAATCCATACCTATTTTGAAACAAAGACCAAAATGATCTTTCATTTGAAGATATTTACAGCTAAAAGTACGGGAATGAGGAGCAAAATAAAGGGGAAGGTTGATACCTTTAAGACAAGTTCATGACCCACGGTCGCTGGGTTCCCTTCTTGATCAATTCAGGACGGACCATAGCTCTCATGTACTGCGTCAAGACCGGGAAACTAGGTGTGACCCAGTTGAAATGGCCTAACTCACTCAAGACCAAGAGATAAGGAAGGAGCTTTGCCGTAAGTCGCCCCCCCTATTCCCGAATCAATGGTGCACAGAAAGCCCCATAGGCAAAGTAGAACCCTATACTCCGTTGTACACGGAGGAGAGGATACTTCCTCACCCCTCATCGTCATCCTTACCGTTTCAGGTTTCTTGCTATCAAAATAATCTTTAACATAGGAACTAGGAACAAGTCTGGGCACTCTTGCTACCGCCTTGGCCATGTTCCAGCCAATAAATTTCCTAGCCTCTGTAGAGTCGGTCTCCATCGCCGTCTCAGGCTACGTCATCGGCTCCTCACCACAAATCATCCTGAAATCTTCCAAAGTCACCCAATCTAACCAAAAGACTTTTGAAACGTCGAGGTGGTTGATCAAGGAATGCACAGATCAGACACATATTGGCCCAGATTTGCTTCTTCGGAATCTCGATCAAAGCCTTACCAAAGGCTCGAATGCACTTCGGGCAACCATAGCTTTCTCCTCCGCCGTGAGCTTCTCAAAGGCGCACATCATATTTGTGTATCACAAGAGGATCACATATTGCCATCCTCCTGCAAATTCAAAGAAAAGAAGAGAAATCGTCAAGAAATCATCAAAATATAAAGTTTACAGCCTCTTTTCGGCCTCTATACAGCCATGTTCCAAGAAAGTTCAACCCGTGCCTTTGAATTTGTTTTATTGGTACACTTTAGTCATTACTTTGTTATAGATATGGATAGCTTGGTATTTGTAAGTGCATTATCATTAGCTTTGAGTTATCTATTCACAATTTGTATGATTTCCCTTCTGTATTATGTTAGTGCTTTTCTTGGGGACAAGCAAAGAGATGGTTTGGGGGAGTTTGATGAGTCGGAATTATATACATATTTCTGCCTCCCTTTAGTTGCTTTTGTGATGGTTTTCGTAGTAAATTACATTATTTATATGCCATTTACTTTAGAATGTCGATACTCCCACTATTTGGTGTTTAATGCAGGAATGATTCATTTATGGAGCAAGAGAATTAAATGGAGCACCACGGAGATGGCATGAAGGAATACATGGAGCATGGCACGGAAATCTAGAAGAATAAAGGAAAAGCAGTGAAAAAGACTACACGAAGAAAGGAGCTGACAAAAAGAGGATACTCGATCAAGTCGATGAGCACTCGATCGAGTAGGTGTGCACTCGATCGAGTCACCTATACTCGATCGAGTATACTCCACTTTGACGACTTTCCGCGCAATTTCCTAATGTCGGATTATGTTTATTATAAATACCCAATTCGTGCCCTATTATACTTTTTACGTCTTATTTTACTTAGTTACGGCTCTCTTACATCAAAACTCTCTTAGAATACTTTAGAATTAGTTTATTTACGCATTGCTTCCGGATCTACATACTTTAATTACGTTATTCATTAATCTTTCATTAGTTATTGTTAATTCAATTCCTAGTTCATACAATTAATTCATTGTTCATCTTATTTATACTTTCAATCATGTTTGCTCTCAATATTATTGTTGTTGTTATTGTTAGTATGTGTAACTAAACTCCAAATATAGGGTAAAGGGGATCTATGTTGTTAGAAGGAGGTTTAATTAATGAATTGATAGTTAAATTGCTTCTTGGTTGTTGTTCAGTTGTTGTTTAGAATGTCGTTGATTGATTACTACGAGATTGATTAATTAGTGTTACAAACTAGGATTTTCACCAACCGAGTTAAGACTAGTATAGGCTGTGATAACTAAATAGAACTGACTTAATGATAGCGACCGCATGTTAAGTTAGATCTAATGGGCATATTAGAATTGACCGATCGTATTACCTTAAACAACATAAATTGCTCTGTTAATGAATTAAATCTCACCCCTAGATAACTACCTAGTGAATCTGATCTCTAGATCTTTTAATCTTATTGAATTTGTTATTTACTTTGTTGCAAATTAGTTTTAGCAAACCAATCAAATCCTTCAAGAAAACTGTTACTTTAAGACGGACTTAAATATTAACAAACAAGAACATTTACCTTGCCTCCCTGTGGATTCGACCCTTCTTACCGTTGGCTATCTGTTAGTAGTAATATAGAATTATTTTGATATAAACGATACGATTTAAGCCTTCTCAATTACCGTACAATATATTTGCTGGTTAAGAAAATTGTTGCCGTGGTTTTGGCTAGTCTAATGTCCAACATATGGCAAAGTAGGAACAGGTGCAGGTTGGAGTACATGGTACCTATACCTGTTGTTGTTGCAAAAAGATGTCAGGACGAAGTCAGAATGAGAATCAGATGTATTGTCCCTAATTCAAAGCTTCAGAAGGTAAACAATTGGGATAAGTAGTATTTGTGTAGGGTAAAGTCTGTCATCTAAGGTTTGATCCTTAGGGAAATTGTACGGTTACCAAGTTTTTAATGATATCTTACATTTTAAAAAAAAAGTACCAATTTGTTTTTCGTCAAAAAAAATTAATTTTGAGGTTCGACTTACGGAAGAATATGATTTATTTTACTCTCTCTTTAATCCCTATCTTTAAGATTGATTAATCACATAATTTAAGTCTAATAATAACACTTGATATATAAGGTATTATGGGTGGAGAGGAGAAAAAAAAGATAAATTATGTGATTGATCATTCTTAAAGAAAGAGATTATGAAGAGGGTAAAATAAATCACATTTTCCCGTCAAGTCAAACCCCAAAGTCAACTTTTTTTTTGACAGAAAACGTTAATTAGTACTTGTTAACAAATGACATGTAAACTTTAGGTACTTTTGGACAAAAAAAATAATGTTAGATAACTGCGTGCAAAGTGGCCTAAATGTTAGGTACCTTCTGACAAAAAAAAAACTTTACTTTTAATAGTTAACGAGGAGAAATTTCATTAACCACTTAAATAATAAAATTTTTTGGTCTATTTGTCCAAATACTTGTTTTTTTTTACCAATTTGTCTAAAGAACATTTTTTATAAATTATATTCACTTTAACTTAAATGAATATGATGATTTATTTTGATGATTATGATTCATTAACTTGATAAATTTGAGTACAAATAGATTAAAATTATGAATTTGATAAGATTTTAATAAACTTGTAAATTGAGTAATTTGAAAAAGAACAAACGTAGCAACGTACTGTATGAAAATATAGGTAGTGGGTAGTTATTAATTTTATTTTTATTTTTTATTTTTATTTTTTCCCTCAATAACTACCATAAGAGTATCATGCTCCCTACTCCTACAAATTCTATTGCCACCCAAAACTTGGTTTCCCTTTATTTGCCAACATAGTTTCAAGAGACCCGTTGAATTTGGTGTGGTGGTTGCTCACCTCATTCCTTAACCTTGAGGTCAGGGGTTCGAGTAGAGTTGGCATTGGGCCGGTCCGCTTGCCGGCCCATCATGCCTTCCCCCAAAAATGGCCCGACCCAGGCACAGATATTGGGCTGGCCGTGCCATGACATGCTGTGTCGTGCCGTGCCTGGCCCACTCACCAAAACCCCCGCCGTGGCCCGCTCCTGGCACGCCCAGTTTCGTGCTCCGGTCGTTCCTGGCCCATGGGCCAATCATGCCTAGAACGTGGGCCGGCCCAATAGCCTTTGTATTTTTTTTTCTAAATACTTTTTTATTTATATAAATAATAATGAATATTAATGTTTTAAATATATATTTATTAAATATTAATGTACTTGATTAGTTGATTACTTGTATTTTTAATGTACTATAATTAATTAAATAATTAAAAATCATTATTAAAAAACGGAATTTAATTAAATAATTAAGAAACGGGCTAAATCTCGGGCTGTGTCTGGTTCGTGTCGGATCCTCCGTGCTTGGCCGTGTTATGCCTTGGCACGGGAATTCCCAAAAAACGCAACCGCGGCGCGCCTCCAACCCATTCGTGTCGTGTCGTGTCCGTGCCGCCCGCCTTAGCCCGACCCGGATTGCCATCTCTAGGTTCGATCTTTGCCCATATGAATGAAGCACTCTCTTTGGCCAGCCATTTACCTCTTCATGAGAGCACCTGCAGCAAGAAGATTATAACGCTGTTGTCGACGGTGGACACCCTAGTATACACATTAAAAAAAAAAAAAAAAAAAAAAAAAAAAAAAAAACAAACTAGTACCCCGAAATCATGGTCTTTCTTTCCACTTTTAAAAAGATGTCAGAAGTTTTCATTATAAATTTATGAAAAACAGAGAAAATTCATTTTTAATAGCTAGAAATATAAAATTAGTGACCCATTGTTGTCCATTTCTTCACTTATTTCTGTTTGGCGAGACTTATATGGTCATTTCTAAAAGCCATGGAAGTATGTAACCTATATGTATCAAGTCAATGTAATATTGTTTATCGCATTTATGACAGCTTCAATCCAAGTTCATTAGCTCTTTGTTTGGATACAAGGTGAGGGGGATGGGGGAGGGAAAAGATTCACAATTCTATACAAAAAGAAAGACACTGAAGCGAGAAGGCGGTCATTTCATTACACATTTGCCTCCTACATTCAGTCGTGAAAAATATCAGAACCCTTGAATCGATGCCAAAAAAAACAAATATCTGTTCACATATTTTGTTACAGATTTACAATGGAGCCAAGAACGGCCATGGGCATGAGACTATATACCCTCTCCGAAACTTCAAAAGCCGTCAGGCGATAGACATGAAGTCGATTTAAGAATTTCCTCATTAGTAAAACTTCCACGGGAATTTTGCTCTGAACAAAGATGATGCGTTTCTCCGGTATTCAGTGCTTGCACATCTTCCCACTTTGAAGCATTCTGTGCAGGTAAAAGGTCTCACCTTGATCCCCATTTAGAAACCGTCTTTCCAAGCAGCAGGCAGTTAGCTGCCTCAGTAACTTCTCAAGTTGAGAGTGCATACAACTCCAAGAATCCTTCGTGTTAGGATTAGTTGATAAAATCATTGCGTTTACAGTATCTGCAACAACTTCTCGTTGGGAATCTCCAAGAAGATATCCAACAGGGGACTTTGAAGGATCTTCATAGGCCAACAAAGCAACACATTCCTAACGGAAAATTGACCAATTCAAAAGGGTATAGCAATGTAAATAAGAGGTTGAGCATAACTCATCACTAAGCCTTGTTTGGTTGTAATACGCACAAGTAATGAGATTTCATTTAGGAGAAATAATAGAAACTCAAAGGAAGCGAGCGTGGGTCACAAGGAGTTGAGTATAGAAGATACATATGATTGTGTAATGAAGCTTTCATGGGTTTAAGTTGAACATAGCTCTATACATCAGCTGAACGATGTCTCATTATATTGTAACATCAATTGAATCCAACCATCTTTCCCCTTATTTGTGCCATTTCCTTACATTGTAAGTTGCAAAGCACTGAATGTTAGAACTTATAACTGTGGAAATACTTACTCTGTCCTTGACACCTTGTCATTTGTTATGTTTTTCATCTTAGGGTGTCTTAGTCATTGCAAACATTCCCTTCTAGGTAAGATCTTACCTAGCGATTGACAAAATCACTTTTTAAAAAATGTGGATTAGTGGCCCCATAAGTTCCGCAAGTTACAACTCCCATTTAAATATTGCCCAAAATCACCCCCTCTCTTCTCTCCTTAGTCTTTGTGCCAAAACCAAGTATATCAAGTGACCGGGATGGAGGGAAACTATGCTTATCATAGCCTGTCAGCTGAAAATTCATTATTTTGGTGTTACAAAGAGAATATACGCAGCATCCTCGATAATTTCAATTGAATTACTTACTGATCTTTTCTCCTAGTTCATTCTATTGGTGTTACAAAGAGAAACGCATGTGGGAGTGCATTTTACTCAAGCATAGCATAGTTTCTAAAGCTTACTCAGTAATAATTCAAAAATGTGCAGAAAATTAAGGATAAGGGGTTACCCGAACAAGCTCCTCATACTCTTCCAGCCCAAAAAATTTAGCTAACTCCACCCTTCCATATTTGACGGCACCTTCTAGCTCTCTAATCTACATAAAAAGATTGAAAATCTGATGATGCAAAATATGAAATCAAACAAAAGATAATGATGGAAACAACAGCACAACCGCAATGCCCCACCGTAGGTGAGAGCTATAAGAAGCTGAATGAATTTTATAAGCTTGAAGACACGGGGCATAGCTGTAGTCTCTTCTACAAAAGACTATCTTGCCAAAATTCAGAATTTCAGATAGGCTAGTACAGTTTCAGGGGTTTTTCAAAGCCATATAAGAACAGGCAAGAGCATTAGCATTATTATAAGAGAATGATCAGCATGGCATACCCGAACCAGTTCTATGAACTTTTGACAATGAAGCAGGAAGCAAACAGGAGACTTGTCATCCTGGAAAGAAAAAAATGTTCATCAGAAACGAAAAAAGTAGCTAGTGCAGATATTCGAATCGACCAAAATCTAGATTGTACGTAAACATTGCATGCAAAAATATGGCTGCTCTATACAGCATTTCATCTTTTTGGACAAATTTCAGCTATCAGAAGATAGCCAAAACATTATCATCTCAAGAAGCTACTAAAACTTGCCATAAAATGTCCACCAGCCTCAGCCATCGAGAGGCTAATTCAAATATAACTTCCCCAAAGATTACATACTTTTTGCCTTTTAAAGGATGAGTGGTGTAAATAAAATGAGTGGAAATGGGGCAAGTCTAACATGTAAAACCGATAAGAAGCGGGGAGAAAAACAAGAAGTAGAAAAAATAAGCCAGAAATCTTCATCTCACAACAACACGAGGAAAAACAGACAAATAAAGAGAAGCCAACACTAGAAATTTAAAAACTCCAGCATCTCACCTGAATAATCTGAGGATACAACTCATAAAGTTTACCAAATACAGCATCAATTTGCCCACTTCTGATCATCTTCATCGACAAGAAAAAACAGGTCAATGACATGTCTTAAATATCATATGTTCAGCAGAATATAAAATTTAAACATCAACAATCAATAAAAAGCAGGTTTCACAAACTAGTAGAACAGCCAAAATACAGAGAGAACAAAGATTTTGTCGCTATACAAGAAATATAGTTACTATTCATGCAAGTTATGGCAAACAGCACCTGATACTATTCGGGGTCAAGACACGACAACTCACTAATCAGATGCGTCAAGTTTGAATCCTATATAATTCCATTTCAAGTCTTATTTACAATGAAGTAAAAAGATTCATTATCAGAAATATGTCATATGAAACCAGGTCCTTTAAGAAACTACAATCGTAACAACAAAGCACGAAATCAGGATAACAATATCAAAGGGAAAGCAGTGCATAGACATTGCCCAAATGAACAAACAAGAAGCCAAACGAATGTGCAATGATTTTCTAGACAACAATACCTGACGAAGAGTCTTTCTATGGTTCAGTGCATACATGCTATCTTGCTCAACAAATCCATTTTCTTGGGGTATAGCGATAGGGGGCACAGAATTATTGTTAGCCATGTCAAAGACATTAAGTGTACCTTCATAGCCATAATGAAGAAGGTAGGACCGCACAATTCTGGTAAATCATAATCATGAATTAGGGAAATCTGTGATTCTTAAAAACAAGTAATTTCAGACCATGAATTAAGTAATCATTTTACCCATAACTAACATCCTGTGGCAGAGTGATCTTTTCAATCATGGATTGCTGCTTCAACCTTTCTTGTGCTTCATATGCCTAATAGATGATGGATGAAAGGAAATAAAATTACAAATTGAAACACTGTTAATCACAAACTGTCAGTAGAACTCTATGGACTGAATTTCGTGAAGAACCACACTGCCAGAGTGCCAGACACCCACCAGAAAAAAACTTAGTAAAACACAGCATCTTGGGAGGTTGTAGTTTTTGGTAAAGTCGCCTTCTTGGTGCTAGATCGTGTGGTCACGTTAGTGTTTTATTGACAGAGACGCTCGCAATTAAAAAAGATGTAAGTGCAGCTAAGAGCTTAGGGGTTACTAGTATTACTATCGAGGGTGATAATAAGTATGTTATTAAGTCTATTCGTGGGATAAGAAAATCCCTTGCGAAACCTCTAATGACATTGACATTAGAACAGAGCATGCTTTTTTCTCAAAAAGTTGATTGTCAGCATTGTTTTCATGAGGCTAACAAAGTAGCCGACTTCATGTGGCCAATTTAAGACATTCATGTTCTACTCTTTACCGTGGACTAGAAAGTCAACGGCTTCCACTCTCTATACTCATCCAAAAAGATGAGATAGAGATGAGATAGGTTGGTCCTATTTTAGGGGATCGGCCTATTTTTCTTTCCTTATAAAAAACAAGAGAAAAAATTAAATGACAAAGTAGCATAGACATTTTTTCCATGATTACAAAAACATAGGACAATAGGAGTATAGGACAGATTCAAGAAAGGAAAGAAAAGAACTTGCCTTGATATCGAATAGAAATGGTTCCTTCCCAAAATTGACAGTCACCCTGCACAATTGGAGAAGGTAGTATAATCCATTTAGCGTATCTGTTATATCCCATTTGTTATCAAATTTTACTTTCAACTCTCCACCCGAAATTAAACCTAGGAGTGACGGATGATAAAAAAATGTGGAGATCTGAAAATGATTGAGAAAAAGAGTTGGAAACAGATGAGCCAACATTCAAGGTTTTTCAAAACAAACTTGTGAAGGAATAAAAGGGAAAAGAACTGCCATCATTTGAACAATAACAATTCATGTGGCACAAAACTTGCGTTGCCAGGCATTACAAGGTTAGAGAATCTGTTATCCCATTTGTTATCATATTTTACTTTCAACTCTCCACCCAAAATTAAACCAAGGAGTGAAGGATGATAAAAAAAAATTGTAGAGATCTGAGAAGGATTGGGAAAAAGAGTTGGAAAAAAATGAGCCAACATTCAAGGTTTTTCAGAAAAAAACTTATGAAGGGAAGAAGGGGAAAATAACTGCCATCATTAGGCTAATAACAGATTCATGTGGCACAAAACTTACGTTGCCAGGCATTACAAGTTTAGACTTAGAGTATCTGTTATCCCAGTTGTTATCAAATTTTACTTTGAACTCTCCACCCAAAACTAAATCTAGGAGTGAAGGAAGATAAAAAAAATGTGGAGATCTGAAAAGGATTGAGAAAGAGTAGGAAATAGGTGAGCCAACATTCGAGTTTTTTCAGAACAAACTTATGAAGGGAAAAACAAAAGGGAAAAGAACTGCCATCTTTCGACCAATAACAGATTCATGTGGCACAATACTTACGTTGCCAGGCATTACAAGTTTTAGAAGTATTACTCACTTTTAAAAACAGAAATAAAATCACCCTTAGTTTGAAGAGCAATCTTCAGAATGCAAGGATAAGGAAAAAAAAAAGTAGATGGCAATGCTGAAATTGTCACTGTCTCATTCAATATAATGATTTAACAATTAAACAAAAAATTTGACAGGCATCATACTCTTCATTCTGGCTGTGAACAGCTACTGTAGGAAACAATTGACTCTTCATGTCTTTGTACACTGTTCCAACAATGACCCCATTTTTCCTGGTAAAGAAAGAATTGATTGAAGTGGAGAAAAAACAAATACTATAAAAAATGCAACAAAGTAATGAATTGCACAGCTAATAGAATGAAGGTCACAAAAGTCAGTATTTACAGTTTCAATGGAGATTGAACACTTAAACTAACTCGCCACCTACACTGAGTACAAAGTGGTATGTGTCTTACGTGAAAAAGACTTCTTGTGAAGAATAATTAATCCCACCACCAACTACATCACCCATAGTAAAGGTGGGGCCAAAAGGTTCTCCTTTTCCTTGACCGCGATAAAGTAGTCCATCATCTCCATGATAACCATAACTATTTGCTTCCCACCTGAGCGATCAAATCGAGAGAGACACAATATTGTCAGAATGTTTCTAGAGGAAGGGGCAACGAAGATTACGGCAATCACATTGGGGACTCCGGAAGGAAGTAAAGAGTTCTAAATCAAGCCAATTTCATCGATAGCACACTTTTGTGAGAGATCCACCACAGTTATCTCACTTGTTTATTTAATAACCAACACATACAGCAGTGAGTTTGACAACTATAAAATTCATAATTCTTACAAGCTCTGGAGTTTAGACTTTAGACATAAAGAATAAGCTAAAAAGTATCACGTGATCACAAGGCACTCAAACAACAATTGGTCCTAGTTTTAAAAGGCAAAAGGCGCACTGAGGTGAGGAGGATCCGAGGCGACAAAGTGCAAGGTGAAAGACGAAGACGCGTGCAATGCGCAAGTTATTTACAAAGAAATCTGTATTTTTTTAGAGTTTTGTGGAAATTTCCATTTGTTCGCTTTTAAAAAGGGTTAACATATAAAGGAGCAAACGTTAGTGATAATGGTGTTGGACTTAGGTAGATATTTGCGTTAGTTTTTAACCCAAAACAAAAGTCTGCTACATTCGTGCACAACAATCACCAACACTGCAAAACATTCAACGACATCAATTACAAATACACAGCACAAAGTATCATCTATCATGGATCCTTACGCCATTTCATCACAAATTACAAGTGATAGTTACAGTGGTAATGAGGTAGTGACGGAGTGAGGGGCTGCCCCCACCCCAAACCATGAAAAATTCAATTCTTTCGGTTAAAAATGTCAATCTTTTCCCCCAAAATTTCCTAAAATTATACTACTTCCATCCCATATTTATTGTCCTACTTGCTATTTTGGGATGATTCAAGAAATAGCGATGAAGGAGGTAATATCAAAATGGAAATAGGCCAAATAAAATTGGGATGGAGGGATTACTGACGACTATCAAAACTTCGAATCAAGACTCCGCTCCTTACCACTATCACCATGTATCAAAATCATTTCGGCATTCTCATCAAATACAACCAACAATCACGCATATTAAGTAAACTTAAGCCTAGGCATAACAATCCCCAACTTCAAAAAAGCCGATACCAAAAAAAGGAACAAGAAGACAAACCCAGGCTGGCGACGCATCTTAAAACTGTCAGTAGTGAAACCAATAGACATCTGACCTTTAGAACCGGCATTAACAACCTTCATCTCGAAGTAATACACCAATCGCTTAGCCGGAGCAGGGCGATTGGACTGCACAGCGCCGACATCGTGACCGTGCAAGTTAACGCTCGGATATCGCAACGATAATTTGTCAGTAGATACCACTAAGAATCCGCCGGAACTGTTAATAGTGTTCAATTCCGTCGGCAATGGTTCGTCGTCGGTGTCGGATTCCGGCGATGTTTGCGGCGGCGATGTGGCGGTGAGTTTTGCTTGTGAGAGGAAGTATGTTCCGATTTGTTCTTGTTGATTTGTCACCATTTTTTGGGGTGGTTGGTGATTGGAAATGGGGTCGATGAGTTTATTTGGAGTAAATTGATTGGATTGTGAATTGTGATGGTGTAACCCTAGTTTTTTGTCGGGGATTTGGGAAAGAGGTTTAGACTTTAGACTCAAGACAACTTGGTAGTTAAGTTGATACAACAAACCCGCGTCTCAACTCGTGGTACAGGGTTAAAATGTTAAACTGTCAAAATTGCTAAACGTCGCTCTTATTTTATTAAACATCGCCCCTATTTTCATTTCATTTTGACAACTTTGCCCTCTCTCTAAAAAATATTGAACACCTTTTTTTTTCGATAAGTCGGAAATGACTGATGAAAATTACGACGGCAAGCAATTCGAAAATGATTGGAATGCCGAACAACATTATCGATATTACAATGAGTATGATAGTTATGATCAAGGCGAGGGAAGCGGTTATGGTTACGATGATAACAACACGGGTAACACGGAAAAGGGAAGCGGATTTGGTTACGATAACAACAACACGGAAAATAAGGTATTAATCGAGTATTTTAATTTAAATCATGTTATTTTTTTATATGTCGATTAGCAAAAAATTTGAATTCGGGTCAGATGTATGATTCTACCCAGGCAAAAACGTGTGAAAAACACGTTTAAGCCCAGGCGGAATCGTGTAAAACACACGAAAAAGACCAGGCTTGAACGTGTGGATCACACGAAACAGACCAGGCCCAAACGTGTGATCTACACGATTCAGCCTGGCTGTTTCGTGTTTTTCACATGTTTTGGCCTAGGCATGTGCATGTTTTTCACATATTTTGGCCCAGGCCATTTCGTGTTTCCTACACGTTTAGGCCATTTTTTTAATTCGTTATTTATTTAAAATTTAGGAAAATGTTGAGGAAGCCGATGGAGACGGTGTTGATTATAGTGATAAATTTGTATTTGATTATACGTTTCACACCTTCGAAGAAGCATTTGATCATATTAATGATGTTGCTTATGGATTAGGGTTTCACTTGATAAATATAAGTATCACACGGAAAAAAGTCCTCCGTATAAAATTATTGCATGTGAGTGTAGTAAACCTTACAAAAGTAATGCGAAGGATCCCGAAAAACCGCAAATAAAGTAAAAAACGAAGATATTTAAGTGTCCATTTGCAGTAAGGGTGATAAATAGAAGTGTTGGTGGGTGGGAAGTAGTTCCTAAGTGCGGGTTTCATAATCATAATTTTGGAAAGTATCTTGAAGGTCATACACGTAGAGCAAAGTTAACCGATGAACAGAAAGAATTTATTAAGCAACATCGACAGTCTCATGTGAAACCAGGGATTGTTAGACATGCATTTACGCTTAGGTTTCTTGATCAACCGACCCCAGTTTTGAAACAAATTTACAATGAGAATGCTTGATTGAGTGCAAAGGATAGGGACGGGAGGAACAGTGTGCAATATATGTTACATCTAGCGAACGAATCTAATTATCTCAGTGAATACATGGTGGAGGGGGAATCAAAGGCTCTTACACATGTTTGGTTTGCTCATCCTGAGGGTTTAGAGATGTTAAAAGCGTGCCCGATGTTATTCTTATCGACTCTACATACAAGACGAACAAGTACAACCTTATATTGGTTCAATGTGTAGGCGTTACACCTGTTGGAAAAAGTTTTTTAATAGGTTACACGTTAATTAAGAGGGAAAGTAGTGATGGGTATATTTAGGTTCTGAGAAGGTTGGAGTCATTGTTGGGACCAGATGTGAAACCAACGGTCTTTGTCACTGATCACAGCGTGGTCTAATTTCTGCACTCCCTGAAGTATTTCGTACTTCCTATCATTTTCTGTGTCTATTTCACATTTACAATGCAGTTGAGGCCAAAGCAACAATCTTGGAAAAGAATGGTAATTTTGGGAAAGCGGTAGCACATGGCGCTTGGAAAAAAGTTATTGAAGCTAAAACGTTTGATGAATGTAAGTTGGAGTGAAATGAGCTGAAAAAGAAATATTGTAGTCATCCTGCACTTATCAGTTATCTTGAGTTGACATGGTTGTAACACCCCCATACTCCAAGTGCCTTACCAGGACCACTCAGGTATAAGGATGCCACCATCTCGGTTACCCGAGGCATGATATTCATAAGACAATAACGAAACAACTTTAAAAGTAAATAAAGTTTAAAGTGATTACATAGCAATACCAAACTGATAAAAAGAAATACAAGATCCTCAGACGGTCTACTGCTAAAACTATCAAAGCTATAAAACATCGTCGACACAAATGGAAGACTTCTAACGCCACGTGATGACTCATCCCACTATCCCATACGCATCACATCATACCGCTCAATAATCGCTCACCACCCCGAATGGATCACCACGATTTTAAAACATTTAAACGGGTCGATACTAATCACACAACACAATATATATATCAACAATAAGATAAACAGATGCAGACTAACCGTCACACACACAACCACACCAATTCCAACAATCTCAATCACCGATCGTCCACCGGACCCCCCCAGTGGGGGACCGCAGCCGTACCCACCAAATCCCCGCTCCTCATAATGAGCGATAACCCTGTCCATTAATGTGCACATCCCCTTCCGTGGCGGGTTCCACGAAGGGCGAAACTAGGGCGTGAAGCCACTCCCGCAAGTGACCTCACTCAGCCGAGGCCACGCCTCGCGAACCATAGACAACGATCACAATCACAATACAATTACTATATCAAACAATCAATCTCAACACATCAACAACCATCCCATTATGGGACTAATACTGAGTAGGAAATCCTACCTGGAACAGCAACATAATCAGACGGTCTCAACAGCTGTATAAAAAGGCCTCTTCTACAAATCCTTCTCCTATCATACATACACATAATCACTACCAATCAAGAAACATAACAAAAACCCCTAATCCCAAAATTAGGGTTTAACGAAACTTAACGAAATACTATAAACTTGGTATGTAGATCTTACCCTCGACACAAGGATTACAAAGGTATAAAGAACGATGGAATCCGACCTCTCGAGCTCCGGGATTTGTCAGTAACACGGATGAATGCGAAGAACGTAACTTGAATCTCTTTTCAATGTGATTAGGTTTGTAAAAGTGTATTATGAAAGTGACGGAAAGATTTATATATTAACCCGTGTTATTAACAAAACCCGTCGAATTATCACCCGCTAACCGAGCTACTCGATCGAGTAGCTAAGGTACTCGATCGAGTTCCCCCTTACTCGATCGAGTATCCTAGTTACTCGATCGAGTACCCAACAGGTCAGAAACTATTTTAAAACGCAACTCACCCTTACTCGACAGAGTAAGGCCTACTCGATAGAGTACCCAAAGACTCATAAATACGGAGTATTACAGTCTTCCCTCCTTAAAAAGAACTTCGTCCCCGAAGTTCAACCCATACATAAAAACAAACATACTAACTCGGTCAAGACGCAACAAAGCTACTAAGAACTCAAAACAAAACCCCAACTTACAGAACATGAAACCATGAACTCTTAACACCAACTCTACCAACTATTCCTACCTCCACACCTCGCTCACGATGTCGTATCAACTACATCATAAACTCTCCCGGCACTAATTCCATACATAACCAACTACATAAACATCAAACGGAATGTTACATTCTACCACCCTTAAAAGGAACTTCGTCCTCGAAGTTTACTCACACTCATAACCTCATCATCCAACTGTCAACACTATCGAAGTATTCTCGCATTCCTAACATTGAACTACTACAAGCACGTCCATGACCTTTTAACACTATCAACCACAACATATACAAATCCATACCTTATGCTACACCAACACTCTACTTCCAAATATACTACCATATGTACAACCATCAAAATCTCTTTTATCGCATCCTACTGCTCTTAAGATAAATGTTACGTCCTCGTAACTCACTAATACTAAATCCTAGATATATCTTTTCATTATCCTCATCACCACCGCATGTCAAAGATAACCACCTAGAACCTAAACACTCGCCATGCACATATCCAAGGCTCTCTTACTTAAACAACTCTCATACTTCACTTCACTCGTCACACCACCTAACCTATACCATAAAATCCTTAACTTAATCCAAAACTTCACTTGTTCCCTATTACCGCAACATGACACACCTCTCTATATAAACTACATAAAACTCTTATCGTCAAAAGCATAACTCACGATCCACACTTGTTACGTACACTCACACTAGATCCTCAAGTTCCTTTCTTTCATTACCGCAAGACTCATACATAACTTAACACGACACTAATTACTCAATACCCTACACTCACTTTGTCTCAACAAAGGATTATGAACCACCGCATATATCGATCATGACTATGACTACCGATGCCTCAACTTAAAACAAGATCAAAATTATCAGTAACAACTTCTCACAATCCGTGTCCCATCAACATAATGTCACTATACCATGACAACAACGAAAACATGTACAACTCTCTTTCATATCATACTCTACCCTCATTCCAAAACTTAATCGGTAAGAAACATCAATAAACAAAACGATTTGTCTATCCGTACAAAATCGAAACTCACAGGAAGCAACATCAAACAAAACAACAATTTATGTGTAACTGGTATGTACTTTCGAAACTCGAATCATAATCATCCCGCCTACTCCACCACAACCGGTGACGACATCACAATACCACCACCAACAGCCACACCGCAATGCGAAAATACCCGCATCACAACACTAGGTACCGTGCCCGGATCACCACCCGAGGCACCACAACCACATCGATAGTCATCACAACTTACACAGTCCCATAAACACTGACTCAACATAACTTCTCGGACAAGAAAAACTTACTCAAATCCACTTTACTAAATCACAATGCAACATGTTATATGAATTAAACAGATAATAATCTCATGAACATCATCCTTACCATTTCACGGAATAAACAAGTATCATCCATACACATACAATTTTAACTATCCATGCCAGATCAATCACCTTATTACCTTTTGAACCTCATTCCATTAGTATACCGTACCCAACATAAATTACAAAACAATCATATAACAACTTTATAATTATCACACCATACCACTTCTTGTGAGGTCAGAACCTCACACAAACATTTACACGTATCATAGACCCGTAATCACATCCACCTAGTCAATCCTGATCACGTAAGTTACCACTCAACAAAGTTACCTGTCGCCCGAGCTTAACTCATATGCCCCTCATAACATATTCTCCCATTCGCATATCCATCACCCCCTGCCAAATTTAACCATACTATTAGTACTCAACTACTAACACTCCCTCATATAACCACATCTTACACTCTCTCACAACCTTACATATCAACCTGGTCTCTGCAAAATTAACCGCTTCAGAATTGTTACCTTTCTAATATACCATCACCCTTAACCACTAGTCACAAACCCTAACACTACCACTGTCCGGACATCAAATCCTTACACTCATCTCTAAATATCATGATTTCTTTCCTATCTTTGGTTAACATCCCAAATAACGAACATCAAATCCATCAACAAAATTACTTCAACATTCTTCCCAATACCATTCTTAACTGTATCATCATCTAAATCTCCACCAAAATCTCATATCATGCAGGTATTCTACCAACTTCTTACTCCCTTAATTCCTCAAAACCCATGAATAATCATGTTGTCCCGAGACTCCTATGTAACCGTTAACTCAAATCCCCATGATAGTATCATACATCTTGACGATTCTTTACTTTTATATCACATAACTCCGGTCAACAGTTTTCCTAGTTTTACTCCCCTCATTCTTTTCTTTTACTCTCGACAAAATCAATTAACCATAAAACTCCTTATTACTTCTTCTTAACTCTTTAGTGTTCCGGTTGCTTTCTCATTGCTCCAAGACTCACATCCCATTATTTATATCGATATCATCTCATCCTTTCTTACCATGGATCTTCTCTTATTATGCTATCACTCACACTTGCCACTAATCTATCCATAAAATCAATGTTCACTGTTCAAACAATTGCATCTCCTTCGTACATCTCTAGAAATCAAAATTTATTTCATACCGTTAAATGCCCAAAGAAATCACATGTAGTTTCACCTCTTAATAAACCAAATCTTCCCAACTCACTCACTGTCTACAAATCCACCTCGCAACATGTCTCCATAAAGTTCACTATATACCACTATTCTCAACCCCTTTTAAAACAAACTTTCACTACATATATTCTTGACCCACTCGACTCCTAACCATCTCCCTTCATAATTCTTTACACATCTCAAGTTGCCACTATCCACATCCTTACTCTCAATCCTTTCATTCTCACGTTCTTAGACTCACATCATCCCTTGTCCATATTCACTTACTTTTACATTACTCAACATACAAACATATCACTCATCTCATCTCACAAAACATGCTCTATGTCTCTATAAACCATACCAATCTTCCTTTTATTTTTCCACTATCTATCACAACACATATAACTCATGTCCTCCAACCGAACTCCTACTCACTACAGGTGTCACTCACTACACCATAAGATTGGGTAACTTACGTATCAAGACCAACATACATATAAAACAATGCATAAAGAAGTAAAATAACATCTTTGAATTAAACATAATATGCAACGAAGTCAAAAGATAGGCATATGACCCAAAACAGGGATCGCTAGATCGAGTACAGGCCACTCGATCGAGTAAGTGACTTACTCGATCGAGTAGGTGAAGATCAGAAGCACGTAAAACAAATCACTAGTGCTACTCGATCGAGTAACTGAGGTACTCGATCGAGTGCCCCCTACTCGATCGAGTTCCAAGGCTACTCGATCGAGTATCCTACGCAATTCTCAGCATTGTCCAGTTTTCATAAAACAGTCATAACTCACTCATTTCTTGGTCGTTTTGGGCATGTGACCTATCGTTAGAATCGTAAAAGGACAAGCTATCACCTCCAATTGGAATCACATCAAATCATTTATGCATCTCAAGTTATAACAGTTTAAATACCACCTCTTTATAAACGAAAAACACAACTATTGATTTTTACTTCCCAAACGACTTAAACAACAACAAGGTAGACAAAACGACTCAGTACTCATAAAACCAGTATTGCTAATCTCATGTTACCATCTTCAAAAATCAAGCAACAACATCCATCATGTACATATATTATTTAACTCATTAGTCATGTACTAACCGCATACTTTAAATTTTATAACTTTTCGTAACACAAAACATTCTCATACATTACAAATCTTATTTCCATGTTACTAATACAACAACATTACAAATATACTTTGTCACCTAAACATATTCATAATCACAAAATTCATATTCTCATGCAATTGCTACTCCATCTTTTCCAATCAATTCATCCATTTCCAACACATTACTCATCATTCTCATACACTTTTCTAACAATTCCAACCAACATTGTAAACCAACTATCATACAACATGCTTTCAATCAACAACATACGAAATCACATCATCACCATCTTTTCTACACATTCCCTGATGTGGCTAAAGTCGTATTACCAAATCAAAGTAAAACTATCTCAGGACTAACAAGAATAGCTAGTGATAAGACAGGTATCGAATCCACAGGGAGGCGGTAAAAGCTAGTCTAAGAGTATTTAAACTGTCTAGAAGTAACCAATTTCGGGGGTTTTGTTTTGAGTTGATTCTAACAGACTAATTGCAATAAATAAAGGGTGAATAACAATATTATTAAAAGTCTAGGATTTAGGTTCACTAGGTCAATCAGTCGGGGATTATCAATCAATTACTAAATCTATCAAGTTATTTAAGGTCATAAGATCGGTCGACTCAATTATGCCCTTTAGATCGATTCTAACATGCGGTCGCTATAATTAGATACAATCTATTTGATTATCGCAGCCTATATCAATTCTAACCCGGTCGGCGATAGGATCGATTCGCTACACTAATTAATAACTCAGGCCTCAAGTTGATTAACTAGAAGAATTACAATAATCAAACAACAACTTTAATGATATCAATAGCAACTAATTGATTTTCCCTTTTAATTAACCTAGATCCCCTTCATCCTAGATGAGGGGATTAGCTACTCATAACTACGATAACAACAATGAATATGATTAAAGATGAAAGCATGATTGCAAGTATAAAACAATAATTGAAGAACATAAAACAATGATTAAATTAGTGAGGAAAGATTAGTACCATACAAAAGGAAGATTAGGGTTCTTAAGAGAGTTTTCCAAAGAATACTAAGCAAAATATAACGTAAGTTTACAATAAAACCCGAGTCTTTAATTTATAACAAAAGATTAACGTTTTAGGAAATTCCTAAATAAACCCGCTGAAAAGGATCCTCGATCGAGTCGAGGTGACTCGATCGAGGACGGCTGCTCGATCGAGTCAGCAGTGACTCGATCGAGGAACTAGCTCACAAGTTCCTTCTTCTCTTCTTTGACTTCTAGTCTTCATGATTCCTCGTTTTCCGTGCCATGCTTCGTGTATTCTTCTATGCCGTCTCCGCCATGCTAATCTTAGCTTGATCATACTCATAACGAGTCATTTCGCATCAAAACACAAAATAGCGGCAAGATTTCGACAATTCATTGAAATAAAGCATATAAATGATATAATAGGCACGAAACGGTATGTAAAACGGTATAAAGGGAGCTATAAAAGTATATATGAAAGTGATACATCAAACTCCCCAAACCAAACCTTTGCTTGTCCTCAAGCAAAGCAATCAGACCAAACAAAGAACAACAAACGTATGGTGAATGAATAACTCGAGCAAATGTCTAGGCACATACAAGACTCACCGTCCATATATATAACAAAGTAATGACCGAAGTTGTGCTAATAAAACAAATTCAAAAAGCACGGGTAATAGACTCACGCAGCTCTTACTCAAGATGTGACATGATACCGAGACTCAACCAAACACTTTTCAACCTTGCAAGACCATTTTGTCGGATTCTCGCGGTTTCACTCATGCACTCATAATGGGTGATTTATGTAAGATAGAAAGAAATAAGACACTCACTCAACTTATGAGATATGCATGCAATCTAATGTGATAAGAGATTCTCCAGCTAATACGCATTCACGAAACAGACCAAGTACATGTATCAAGGACAGAATGGTGGTAAAGTGGCATGGGTATAAAAGTGGCTTGTGCAAAAGCACGTATGGATATGTGGGGCTCAGACGGTAGTCGCAGCTCTAGGCCAATAGCCAAAACTAATAAGTAATAAATCAAACATCCAACTGGAGAAATAATCTCAACTTTGACAACATATGAGAGAAATGTAAAGGCTCTCCAAATGTGCATTAGACTCCAGTAATTACCACACACGACCTCCTAACAAAACTGAATGAAGCATACATTTTTTCTCTTCTTTTCTCTTTTGAATCTTTTCTTTTTCGAAACTTTTTCTTCTTTTTTTTTTCTCTTTTTTTTTTTTCTTTTCTTTTTCTTTTTTTCTCTTTTCTTTCTTTCGAGACTTTCATTTTTTTTCTGCTTCATAATATTCTCTTTTCAACATAAGAGGTCACACAATTGTTACAAAAAGATAGCTACTACCCACATGACAATAAAAGTCCCAACCCAACCAAAGTAGCTATAACAATAAGGACTCAAACAACTGCGACTGTCCCGAAAAAGGTAGGCAAATTCTGGAATGTTGCTAAGAAATAGGATATAAAATGGCTACATGGTTCAAACGGGCTAACAAAACTGGGTAATGTAAGGCTTATTTGAACAATGAGAATCGCCTATCCACATGTACTTAATCAAATGAACGCGCAAAAGCTAAGAAACTAATGTCACACTTATGCAGTTTGATATTACATATACCACAAGGAGACCACACTCATTAGCCTAAATAACAATGAGACCGGTTTATTATTGTTCCCGGCCTAGGAAGCTCTAAAGACCTCAGAAATTTAAGTGGTTTACCAACAAAATAAAGTCAAGTCTACTCGGCATAAGGCATATTGTGACGGTCAAGACTTGAGTAAAGAGCTTTGTTCATCATAGCTAACAGGTCAAAACAATGTACATGGACAACTAGATGAGACTCAAATGCAAAGACAAAGCAAGTTATCATCATTGCTATACAATTCACCATGACTCGACTCAAAATAAACAAAAGTAAACAAAAGACATGTTTTTGGATTTTCTAATTTTTCAATTTTTTTTGAATTTTTGATTTTTTTTTTCACACAACAATAAATAAAAGCACACTACAGAAATAAACACACTCCCCCAAACCTAAATGTCACAGTGTCCTCATTGTGACGCCTACAAAGATAGCAATCACACGTAAAAAACCAAAGAAACCTATAGGACACTACTAATAAAGGAAAGAGGGTAAAAAGAAAATGCAATAAAAATAAAAAGAAAGATAATACCAAATTGTAATGCAGTAGCCTCCCCCAAACCAGCTGGAAAGAGAGGGATGTAGTGACCAGCTGTCACTACTGGGCTCCAGAAGCATCATCAAAATCATCAATATCAGCATATAAGGACATAAGCTCAGGATCAGGAACGGCACTGCGGCCACGGCCTCTACCACGAGTGGGTCTCCGAACACGGCTGCGACCACGAGTGCCTCCAGGAGCAGCAACAGTGGAAGTAGAAGCAGCAAACTGGCCGAATGAGCCTCTCTGGGAACAAGGGATACCGGTGTCCTCCGCGAAAACAGAAGTAGGCTGAGAGGGGTGGACTGGAGTGTAGAAGGGACGGCCTAATGCACCAAACTCGGTGCTAAACTGTCCAAACTCTGTAGGAGTCACTCCGTAAAGATGAAACACACGGCTACTGTCGTCACCGGGAGTAGTGTAGTAAGAAGGTGACACACCGCCATACTGTCCCCCGTGCTAAAGTCATAGCCTCCATCTGTTCCCACATCCTCCTCTCTGTCAAAGCAGTGTTGATGCCAGTATGCATCCTCACTTCCCGTTCAACGACGGGATCAAAATGGTAACCGGGAGCATAGCCTGAAGTGGGATAGGCTGAAGGAGGTGGAGGAGGAGCGGGCTGGTAGGAACCTGGCAGATGGGTAGTGGGTGCACGACGTCTCCGGCGCCCGCCGGTGGTGGTAGTAGTACTAGACCCAGGAAAAGTAACCAAAAGATCCTCAGGAATCAGATAAGTAACGGGTGGGAGTCGCTCCACAGCCGTACTCTCCTCGAGGGGGTCAACAGTAGGCAAACGGGCGCAAGGAAGAAGCATGTACGACTCACCGCGGACCCTCCAGTAATGGTCCTTCCCATTCTTAATATCAATATAATAAATGTCATAGCGAAGGTGGTCATCATCAACAAGTGGCTCATAGTCAGCCATGGGCTCATATGGGTCATCACCCTCAAAGTCACAAACAGCCCTAGCAATTTTGGTGACAAGAGCACCACAGTCAAGGTTCCCGTACCGCCCAATCGCCCTATCAAATGCTGAGCAGACAAGAGCAGGGGGAGAGAATTGGAATGTCTCCTCCCTATAAGGATTCAAGTAACTAGCAAGTATTAAGACCTCAATAGTGGAGGTCTTGCTCTTATCACTCCGACCATACAACAAATAGCTCAAATATCTCAAAAACATACGAAGGCAAACATGTTGGACATCTAACAAAGCCATAACACTGACATCCGCATCCATGTAACCAGTAAACAATGGAAAATAACGAACGGCAGACAACCCACCAACACCATACAAGTCCCCTTCAGTATGCTTATCCAACTCCAAAATTTCGTAAATACGGCCAAAGGTTAAAGACCGTTCAACATTAAGCAAACGAAATCGATTAGGTGATCACCGGGAAATAAGTATAAGAGCTCGTAAATTCAAGAGTTAGGGCAAGGTAAGATAACTCGTGGAGCGTGAAAAGACCCTGCAACC